>NC_071616.1:28633427-28936457 GCF_014839835.1 Dryobates pubescens
ATCACACATCAAAAATCAACAGTATGCTAATACTTTAGTTTCTTTTTTTAAATCAGCCTAGACAAGACTAAGAAAATATCCATTATGCACCTAAGTATTCTCTAGCAGAGGGATTTTGCTTAGGAAATACATTTTGCAGAGACCATCTTGAGCAATTATTTAGTAGGCTTTGCTTACCTCAAAGTAAAACAAGACATTCTCATTCTACAAATGTCAAGCAGTTTGTATGTGCAAATGCCTATCTTTTATTTCACCTGATTTCAAAGAGAACCACTATTTCTCTGTCAACAGCTGTCTCAGTTTACAACTATGTGTATTTGAAAAAGCATTGTGTCCCTGCTCCCCCAAATGAAAAAAAAAAACAGCACTGCACAGCTAAGTGTGATACAATAGCTGCATTCAATAGCCAAGGAAACTGCCCTCTTTTTAATATCCACAGCCCAACTCTGTTCTTGTTCCTCCACTATCATTATAACACCCACAGTCAAGAATAAGGACATCTACCAATTTTATATTTCAAATGCTTCTGAGATCAGAATACCTGTATGTATTATTATGGGATTTTGGCTTACAACTGTTAAGGGAAAAAAAAAAATCCCCAAAATAATCAAAAGAAATATTTACATACTGTAGATGTGAAGAAACCACTTCAGATCAGAGCATAATGAGGCTGAATTCATTTTTATGTACACAATGCAAACAGGGTTACTTACCATCAAATAAAGTTTCCAAATAGTCTCCTCCACAGATCCACACAACTCTGGATAATCATGTGTGAGAACACATTCTCTGGATGTGCCTCCTCATGGACCTCGGGAGACATTGAAATGTAAATTTCTAGATTGCTTACATACCTGCCTGCATTGATGCTTGCTCTCAGAACTGTACAGTTCCATGCAAGAAAACGTATGGGTCTTCTCATTGAAATTTCAGTGAATTCAAGTTGAGTGACATAAAGTGACTTAATATAAATTTACTCTGTTAGAAAGTTAACATATTTTTGTATACACTGATCCTCCACAGATTCTCACTCCAGAGGAAAAAAAGCTTTTCCTGTCTACCTTATTCAGACAAATTATTTAATGGAATTTAAGGGTATGAGCATGTTCTTGAACTATCCTAATGTCTACAAGTTAAACTGGGGCATTAAATCTTGCATAATTTGGAAAGCATGGCTTATTCCATTAATTGGAAAACAGAAAAGTATCACCTGTAATTCACTTTATGTTCTGCAGCAACAGAACTCTCTTGAAAAAAGCTGCAAGTAGAAATATTATTAATCATTTTAGTAACTGCATTGATAAAACAGAAATCTTCATTCAGGACTAGAACGACGCAGAAATAATGGGCACTACAGCTCAAAGATACAATGAGGACGGACCTTAAAATCAATGCTGGGCAAAAGACAGGGTGAAAATCACCCCACCTCTTCTGAAATGATACAATCAACTAGAGAAGAAGAAAAGCTTTCAAGAGGAGACTGGTATATTAGGAAAATAAGAAACAAAATGAATTTCAAATTCACCAGACAGCATTGAATAAGACTACTTCAACATGAGTAGCCATAGTTTTCTGCAATCACAGCACTTGGAAAAATCTTATTAATTGGACAGGCATCTGCAATTTCCCTCTGCCCAAGGGTGGAAAATAGGGAAAATACTACTACCATCATTTGAAAGGAGCCATTTGGTGCACAAGAAACGCCGAGAAAAATGTCTAAGCTTTTCCTAAATCTGCATTTCAATGACTTCCAAGGTTCATGAGGAGGTGCAAGCAGAAATCCAGAGAGTGGGGATCTCTATACAACAGAGCCCATCCACAGATGCCACTTTATTTTAACGGTAGCACTTTTAAAAATATTTAATAATCCGAAACCTACATTTAACATCTAAATGATGCAGGAAGTGTTAGTTTTGTTAACATAACCAAAATTACTGACACCTAACAATTATTTAGATATGGCACACTTATGGATGTATTGCTTGTTTGTCTCAGATCTAAAATACTTATGCTAAATATACAAAGGGTCTTTGATGTTGTAACATTTTTTTAACATACACTATCTGCAATATTTTGTACATTCAGTGAATGAATGTGCAAGACCTACCCGACACACCTCCCCCAGAGGCTGAATTTACAGTAAAAGCGGGATGCTTTTGCCTTTATTAAAATACTTACACTGGCAGAAAAAGATACATTCAAACCTCGTTACACACAACTTACTCTGATTTTTGGTAAAACCCGACGCAGCGTTTCTGCAGGATTCTGTCGCACCAGGACTGGAAGATTTGCCACCACACTTGTTCCTTGGATATCCTGGCCAGAACTTACAAAAATACAAACAGAGTACATTACTTTCTCTGATGGCTAGAAACTCACATTTTTCATTTTAAAAAACCCTACAAAATTAAGAGCCCACGCTACCCAGGTAATTCATACAGTAAGTGGAGAGAGGCATTACTTTTTGTATATAACATGTAATATAAAATAACATTAAAAATATCAGCAATAAAAGCTGTTGCATACAATTTCTAATATGGCATGTTCTAACTTTAGTGTAGCTTTGAAAAAAACCAAACATTTGAAAGAACTTTTCAGACTGAATATTAAGGCAGTAGTTTTGTGGAAACTTTAATATTATAACAAGTGATAAAGCATAGGAAGGGGATAAATAGAAGATATAAACAAAAACTACACTCCATGTACAACATTTTAACAGAAATCTACTGTGTTTTCCTTTTTGTAGGGAAAACAGTCAGATGGATAATCAGATGAGTATTGGCAAACACGATTAAAGAAGGATTCAAAAACTTGCTTAGATTACATTCTGTCTTTCTCAATGGTATCTCACCATTGAGAAAGGTAAAAAAACCACACAAAAATACCCAAATTAAAAAACAGAAGAACAAATCCAGTTTTGTTTCAACAGCTAAGCAACTGATTTTTAAGTAAGCATGCAACAATCAACTACACACATGCAAGCATTTTTTGCAGTGTGATATTACAACTAAATGTATTATATGATTATACACATAATTTTAAAACAAATTCATAGCAAAAATACTTTTAAATACTTTCATACATCACTTCCCATCCCATCCTCATTCTAAGTTTTCTTAGGGAAAGTTTTGAGCTCAGGAAGGGGACTAGGTATATAAATTGGTCACATGACAGTAGATTTACACAACTACAATCCAGTTTTATTCTGCTTCTGACATATATTCGGGAATTCACAGATAAGATGCAAAGCTTTTCAGCAGTATTTAGAGATGAAAAGATCTTTACACATTCCACTAATATTCTACATAATCCTCAAATTCATGTCTTTCAGAAGAGCAAATAAAATTACAGGTACAGTCAAAGCAGTGAATTTTGAACTATTTAGTTAAATGCATACCTATGCATGCTTCAAAATGAGGGTATGTTTGCATAATAAGCAAGAAGCAGAATAGAATAGAATAGAATAGAATAGAATAGAATAGAATAGAATAGAATAGAATAGAATAAACCAGGTTGGAAGAGACCTTCGAGATCATCGTGTCCAACCTATCATCCAACACCACCCAATCAACTAAACCATGGAACCAAGCATCCTGTCAAGCCTCACCCTGAACACCCCCAATGACGGCGACCCCACCACCTCCTCAGGCAGCCCATTCCAAAGGGCAATCACTCTCTCTGTGTAAAACTTCCTCCTAACCTCCAGCCTAAACCTCCCCTGACACAGCCTGAGACTGTGCCCTCTTGTTCTGGTACTGGTTGCCTGGGAGAAGAGACCAACCTCCGCCTCACTACAACCCCCCTTCAGGTAGTTGTAGAGAGCAATAAGGTCACCCCTGAGTCTCCTCCTCTCCAGACTAAGTAAAAGCTTTGGTTAAAATCAACAAAAATACCCCTTCAGAAATACTGTAATATACTGTAATATCCTACCAGAAAGGCTTTTGTTTTCTTTGCACTCTCTAATTTCCCAGTAAAAATATTCAAAAAACAATTAGGTAACATCAATGTTAATTTAATCATGTCTAGCAAACTGTAATTTCAGTGTATTTTTGAAAGAACAAATTCTTCACTATACTCAAAAAGATAATTTTCCATGTTATACAGCAGTACATTGGGGAAGATTAATTACAGGCTGAAAGGCAGGAATACAGGAATTCAAATCCTCTTTGCAAGGTGGACAGTCTCACACACCTCAATTCATTTCTGTGTTAGGTTTCCACTCTGCAGACAGCTGTAATAACTTACTAACTGCAAACTATCACTTGGTGTATGGGTCTCACCACAGGAAAACCTTCCTCTTCCAGAAAGAGTAAATTTTGCTAAGGGAGATAAATCTCTTGTTTTGTATAGAGTAAGACAGATTGTTTGTAATTTGAAAGTATGAGTCTAATGCATATATGATGGAATTAACCTAATCTTAGATTGTGTTTGCTTGCCGTTGAAGTTATTTTCCTTTAAAATCAAGGTAGAGAAATAGGATTCAATAAGGAACAATTTATCTCAGCCTAAATAGAAGAGATGGACAGTTCCCCTGAAGTGCCTGATTCTCTCTACCACCTATTAAGGCAGACACATAAGTAAATGATGGCTCCTGACCACAGAAACACATTACAAGTCTTAGTCTTACAGGCATTTGTGTTTATACCTAATATGTATCAGAATCATAGAGTATCTCAAGTTGAAAGGGACCCATAAGGATCATAGTATTCAAACTCCCTGCTCCTTGCAAGGCACCCAAAAACTAAACCATGTGAGTAAGAGCCTATTCCAGACACTCCTTGACTTCTGACAGGCTTGGTGCCATAACAACTTCCTTGGGCAGCCCATTGCAGTGACTGACCACTCATCCAATGAAGAACCTTCTCCTAATGTCCAATCTGAATGTGAATTAACATCTTTAGAAGTACTTGTGTGATTATAGCTCCTAATAAAACTAACTTGAGACAAAAATAAAATATTCCTATTTCCTTAAGTTCCAGAGCAATCAATAAGGGTCCACCACAAATTTAGTCATGCAATAACTGGTCTAAATGGGTGCTACACACTACAAATGGCAGGAACTATGATCTTCTGTCTTTTTTTTGCTGTTGGTTGTTTTTTTTTTAATGGACCACATAGACCTTAAATAATGGAAAGGAAAGAACCCAGGCAGAAGAGTAATCATAAATTCTAAAATGAGTAACAAGTAAGTAGAAAGCTGTGAAGACTGTACTGAGGTTATCACACATTGCTGTCATCAGGGCTGCAGCACTCAGACCTGCTGAGCAAAATCTGGGAATCATTCCCAGAGCAGAGACATCATCCTTATTGGGCCCAACAACAATAAAGAGTGAACAAAAATTACATCTGGGGATGGAACTCAACACAGATGTAAAAAACAAACAAACAAAACAAAACAAAAAAAACTTTCTAATGCCACTCAAAACCAGCACAAATGGATGAGAGTACAGATTTTCATACTGATTTCTCTATTAACATCCCTGCAGTCTTATTTGGTGAACACGCATGAGCTCTCTCAATAGAAACACATCTCCCAGTAACATCCATATTCAGTGAAAGGATGGTATTCTGTCAGCTACTAAAAATGGACTTAAAATAATGATTAATAACTGATCTACTTACAGGTTGTGACACTTTTGCATTACTCAAAACTATTTTATTATCTGTGTTAAAGTCATGAATATTAAAGCCTTTCATGTTTATGTCAGATCTCTCCGAGTATCACATACTAATTCAAACAAAGCTTTAAAGTAGTACTGAGAAATTCAGAGCTGAAAAGGGTCACAGGGTGAATGAGGTCCACAAAATCTTAAGATACAACTTCCAAGGAAAAGATGCATGCCTTTGTATTATCCAGCAGTAACACAGTAGCACAGGCCATGGTAACTTGGCAAAGCTATTTAATTGAAAAATTTTATTCCTTTTGTGTCAAGATGGAAGAAATCCTAATTACTAAAAAATGAAACCACTATGCAACCTTTATCCATCAGAAATGTAAAGAAAAAGGGAGCATTTCCCTTTAAAACAGAAATGCTTAGCATCTGGCTTGCTGCCAAGTAAGAATGCGAAGCAGGAGGCATTTCAACACCTACACAGCCTGTAATTTTCCAACTGCAGATTTTTCTTCTATGTCTACCAAGGGAGCTGCACCATAGATTTATTTTTTTTAAACATTGAAGACTTCAGGATTATAGTGAATTACTGCTTAATGCTTAGATTTAGACATTTCTGTATTAATAAATACATTTTTTAAAATGCTACATCTCTTCAGAGTCACAATAACCTCAATGTAAGGAAGGTGTTATTCCTTTATTAACAGAGCTAACTATAGAACTCAACAGAGCCCTACATTTAGAAGCAACTTAGCTCAACCTCTTTTGTGCTAGCAAAATCCATATAGATAGTATCATATAAATATAAAGCTTCAGGACTCATCTTCTAAGCTCATCCTCCAGGAGATCCCAGTGACTTTACAGTGCTGGAAATCCTCATTAAGGGGAAAAGCTCTCATGCCGGAACACTTTCCGCTTCAGCTGGTGTAGCTGCTTGCTGACAGCTGGCAGTACCAGAGCTGGTCTGACTATAAGGTTCATGGAAGAGCCGGTACTTCTCATGCACAAGTGTCACACTAAGCCTCTCTCCCTCTAGCCCGTGCACTTGGTTTTACTTGGTTTTTCTACTTTCACAAAATGAAGCCTATGCTATATTACTATATTTAAGACTGCCTCAATACTGAAGCAAGTCCACCTAGTAACTATTTACGAACAAAACAAGGACAAAAAAAAAAGTGACCAAGAGTAGTCAGCCTGGATCTACGAAGATGAAATCCTGCCTGAGCAATCAACTTTACAGCATTCTACAATGAGATGACTGGTTTGGAAGGTGGAAGTTTTTTAACTTATTTTAGCAAGGCTTTTGACATTGTCTCCCATAATACTCTCATAGATAAACTGATGCAGTACAAGCTAGACAATCCTTGGAGACATTCAAAACTCATCTGGACAACGTCCTGAGCAACCTGACCTAACAGCAAATTACATTAGACTTGAAGTTGGTCCTGCTTCAAGCCAATCAAATGATCTCCAGCAAATCCCAACCACCTAAACTATTTTGTGACTGTGATTCATAAATCCTGAACTTACATTTCCTGCTTGTATAAAATCTCAGTATCTGACAGGATTTGGCCCGTTCAGAACAATTCAATTTCAATTCTGCTTTCAGAATTTCTGTTCTGCTATACAATCAACTGGTTGCCAAGGAAAACTAGAAATCCAGATAAGTATTTATGTCAATAACATAAAATTGTTGGCCCATAAAACTTGCTTAGAGAGTCTTGTTTACTTTTAATGTGAAAATTTTTATATGGCAATCTTTCCTATGCAGACAGGCAGATACAGACTTCTACTTTTACAAGTTTTCCTTTTTAATTTACCCTCAATTTGTGTTATTTCAGGGTTTTGGTAACAAAAAGGGAAAAAAAAAATCTAGAAAGCAGAAAAATGTCTTGAAATCACAAATGAATGACTTTAAGACTAATTTTCATTTTATTTCTAGGTGAACACTCTTTTGATACAATCTGGTATTTTTTGTAAAAGTACAATCTTTTCTTAACACTAGTAAAATGCAGTAGTTTCCCTTTTATTTCATTACATAAATTCTTGGATTTTAAGTATTCTTTCATAAATATAAATTATGTAACAGGAGTGTCTGAACATCTATTTGACAAATATTGTAATAAGTATGCTATAAACAAACACAGTTCCTGGGAAGGATCTGTCATTGCATTAATGTAACTTCATTTAAGATCCTCTGTTGAACAAAGACTGAGAAGCGTGAGTTGTACAAATATTAACACAGTCCTGAAATTATATAGTACAAGGGAGATTTTACAGACCTAAGTGCTGTATAAAATTGCTTGTACATTATCCTCTAGTGTGTTGCAAATGACATAATAAATGCATCTAAAATTAAAGTGATGGTTTTGTCTGATAATTTGCCCTAGGATTTGAAACTGCAAAGATATACAAGCTATTTGGGACATATTTTTAAAATCAGGTATCTGATATATCAAACTGCTTATATTTTTACCCTTTTACAGTGAGAGTCTAAAAAAAGAGGCTTTCTTCTCAGGAAAAGTTAATCCCAAGACTTTAAAGAGCAGTACTATTTAAGACACACTACAGATATATATATATATATAATTACAGATGTCTATCATAGTAACTGTTTTATATATTATAACCAATCTTATGTATTAAAATAAAAATTGGAACTGTATGTTGCATGTTCTTCACTGTCAAACACCTCTTGAAGACAACAGATACCTGGGCACCATATGTAAAACCTCAAAACTGATTTAAATTGTCCTAGAAGCAAATGGCCTTTTTTTCCAGATGTTCTAATACACTATAATGTTTATGTATGCAAGCCTTCATATATTTGAAAGTTGTGATAATATGCAAGATTCTAGAACAGGGATATAAACCAGACTAGATAAGTACAAGATTGTGATGGGGCCAAAGACTCATTAAGCTGCTTTGTCCTGTAACACTTCCCTCCCTCCGTTACTTGTGCAATAAGAGCAAATAAGAAATTGTGTTCTTAGGCTACTATAGTTTTGTTGAAAGTAAGATAGACTAAAATTAATCTGAAAATGTAACAACTCATTAATACCCATTTTCAAGAAGTCAGGAGTCCTGACAATACCACAGTACGAACATCACAACCCTTTTCTATTAACATCTCATCTGCAAAACCACTTACACATACTGCTCTTCTTCTTCAGACATACGTACTCCTGGTCGTTTTATGGTCAATGCATGGCTGCAGGACTCGGGTCATCAACAGGGGTTTGGATAATATGATCACAGCTCAGTTTACAGGGCACCGGAGCTGCAAGCAACCAATGGGATGCACCTGTCCCAGAGGGGGAAAAGGATTCTAGGGCAGAAGCTGGCAGGGCTCATTGATAGGGCTTTAAACTAGATTTGAAGGTGGAAGGGGCTGTTTATCTCATGTGGCAAACATTGGGGCAGCTCACCAGAGGCAGAAGGATGGAGTGCTAGCAAGGGCTCTCAACGTGTTGCCCTGAGGCAAGCCAAGGACGAAGCACTGGGACACCCCAAGGGAATCAAAGGGGATGCACCTAAGAGAGTGACACAGCCAGCATAGCTGAAGCTGTCAGGTAATGATAGGTCTAGGGGTAATGGAACAAAAATAGAAATGGGTAGATTGACATTGGATGCTAGGAAGAAGTCTTCACCATGAGGATGGTGAGACACTGGCACAGGTTGCCCAGGGAGGTGGTGGAAGCCTCATCCCTGGAGGTTTTTAAGGCCAGGCTGGATGTGCCTCTGAGCAACCTTATCTAGTGTGAGGTGTCCCTGCCCATGGCAGGGGGGTTGGAACTGGATGACCCTTGAGGTCCCTTCCAACCCTAACAATTCTATGATTCTAAAATCTACATGATCTATATACATTGAAAAAAAGAAATTAATCTTATCTTAGTACATATCTGAACAAGCAGCACTATACATGAAACTTACAGTGCAATAAATGTACTAACAGATCTAGCGGAACAGTAGTTTTGTATTCACAGCAAGTTTGTTTACCAGGATCAGTTTGGTAAACTGAAGTTTCTTATTTCTGTTTGCTTGCTGAATTACTGTCAAGGAGAGAAAGAATTTATAATTGACACAAATGCTTCTTTCTATTCTTGAGCAAAACAAATGCACTGTAATGCCACAAAAACTTCATTCTTCCTAATATCATCAGTTTCTGTGAGTTTACACACTACGTGCTACAAGGAAACATTAAGTTTTTCTCCCTTGCATTTTAAGAAAAGTTTCAAGAATGTAAAAAGTGCCTCAAAGGAACACATTTATCCTCTCAAATACTACCCTAATTTCAATGTTACTGTCTCCTAGAAAATTAGTGTTTCCTTTTCTTTAGACAACTCATAATACATATGGCATTTTGTATGGTCTCTGGGTAGAATTCATCTTAGTGGTTTTTACTTTCAGTCTAAATTTGAAAAGTAAAACCAGTCTTTTCACTCTAGATAATGCAATTTCCAAATCCTAGGTGATATAACAAAAACAAAAAAAGAAGCTAGTAGCTGATCTATTTTACTCTCTGCCCAGTTGTCATTTGCCAACTCTGAATTTATAATTTTCACTTTCAACAAGATTTGTCATTTCACAGCAGGCATTATATGATGTAAGAAGTCTTCTGGAAAAGTACAAGGCCTGTAATTTTTCTACACAGAAAGTGAGCAAAAAAATCATCACAGATGTTAACCAAATTCTAGAAGGATAATTTACTTCTGCTAGCCTAAGTTTATCTTATAGTCTAATTTAGACACTGGATCTCTTTTCATTCTCAAGTCCTATTTGTTGTATCAATATTTCATTCCCCTAGTTAGCTATTCATGTAACAAAATAGATGAACACTTCAAATGATGTAACAATTACTAAAATCTAATTATTAGTTGTTTTCTACTTATGGGTCTGAAAAGTGTGGACGCATTATGCAAAACAGACCCAAAAGCTCTTGAATCAATTCTTAGAGGGTTTGGGGTTGTCACACCCTAACTCTGGAAGTTGATGAGAACCTTTTGAATTTTGATTTCTGAATCTTTAGAGTTTCTTGATCTAGAAAGCAGTATCTGTGATCTAGAAAGCAGTATGTGTGTATTTCAACCTCTCCTTTAGAAGATGGACTTGCAGGTCTCAAAACTTGTCACTTGTTTCATGATATGTTGGCTAGTCTAACAGAAGATATCACTTGCCTTTATCTCATTCTGTTCTATGAATCCCTTCAATAGTTTCTAAAAAACAAAATGATATACTAATTCCACCTGGAATCCCTCTGCCTACCAGTAGGAAAAGCACATCAAAGGTTAGGAAAGCAACTGCTACTCAGGGGGGTTGTCAAGTCTCCTTCTCTGGAGACTTTCAAAACCAACCTGGATGCATTCCTGAGCCAACTACCCTAACTGATCCTGCTTTTGGCAGGGGAGTTGGACTCAATGATCTATGGAGGTCCCTTCCAACCTCTAACATGCTGTGATCTGTTTACACTTGCTTTGCTTCATAAAAAAGCCTTATCAGTGTAAGCAAGAGTTTATTTTATATTGAAGACCATGGTAAGAGTCTGAAAGAACAGCAGCCTTCTAAGAATTAAAGTACAAGCAGGAAAAGCTTGTATTTTCTGGAATAGGTTTATAAATTGCAGCACAACAAAATCTCAGTTGCTGCATCAACTATGGTAATACAGACAAATGGCACATAAAACATACTTTATTTTATGATTTTATGAGCTGACAATTCACAGACTGGGTCAAAAAAAAATGCAGATGTAAAGACCAATAATACAGACATTGCAAAAGTTGCTGTGTACAGAATAAACAAAAGTATAGGGATTTAATGAAAAGCCACAATAAAAAGTATATTAAAAAAAAGTAAAGAGACTGAATGCAAGGGTATGAAGCCATTGCGCAATATTTTTTCCCACATGCAATAGAAATATATTGAGAGGGAGAGATAGCAAGTAGATAGATATCATATAAAACAATGCAAGCTGAGCTCATGCTTCAATTTGAAAAAATATGGGAGTAAAATTGTGAAAAAGAAATCTGATATTTTAGAAACTCATTGAATCATTAGCTGTAGAAGCAGTTCTTTTTTTTTCCAACAAAAGAAATCTGACTTTGACCTTCAAACAGTTATCATAAATTTCTACAAATTATGTGTGGTACTCAAAAGACCTGGTGGCTCAAATGGGGAAAAAATAAATCTTAAAATTAACACAGAACTGAACTAACTCATAGTACAAGCTGCTTTGAGACAGCTCAGAAGTGGAAAGCCTTGCTCATTTACATTCCGCTCATTATTTAGATATTTTAATGTAGTACTGGACATCTACTTCAGACTGAAGTAGTTACATGCATGAGCAATACAATCTCAAACCACTAATGCTAGCGTTACTTTCTCATCGATCAGAAGCAACCATAGGCCAAATGCAGCTGAGGTAAGCATGCAAGTAGCTAAAAATTAGTTTAATTTCAAGCTGATTCACATTCTGTCAAACAAACAAAAAGTGCTAGATTCATGTTCACTTTGGAAAGTAGGCTGAAATCCAGTTAATTAAAATGAAGGAAGAGTCAGAGTTATGCCTCTCCGAAATAAGTGAGATTTGTTCATTTGTTCTATTGATGCCATACAGCTTGGAGTGGACAGATAATCAAATCAGATAATACAACCAACATAATAAACAAATCGAAGTGATGACAACTCGTGCAAGTTTCCACCTCTATTGGCAAAATAATTTTAAACACTAGATAAAAATGAGTACTACATATACAGGTCATTCATCTGTATTTACATTCCTGTTAGAATTATTATGAGCACACCATCAGAAACCTCCTGCCTACACAACTAGATTTAAGTAATTATCATCCAAATAAAGTTCCCTACCCTCAAAGTCACTACAAGGTGATCTCAAACAGCCTTTTGTTAAACTGTTTTGTTCTCACATACTCATATTTTACATTAGTTCTAATGGTACAATTATCCCAAAAAGACTGCAATAGAAAGAATAAATAAAGCATTTAGCAGTAATTCCACCCACATTTACTAAAATTAGTTCAGAATCATCTCTGGAAGAAAAGTGTATCTCTTTCCTTTGAATGTATGTCAACTGAACAGATCCTTCACAGCACACCAGTGTTAACCACCAGAATATGTGCTAGTATCAGTATCCTATGAAAATAAAAATAGCAGAAAAATAAAAAGTACAGTAAGTGGCAACCATTGATTCCATAGCATTTGCACAGTGCTTTCCCACCACCACCTTTGGTTTGTTTGTAACTGAAAATGACCAGAATTACCTGATCACTAGAAGGTGTGGGACAGTAAATCTTTAGTCAAAACTCATTGTGGAATATTAACATATTATATTAATGAATAATACTCTTGTTAAGGGTTTGATATGGCATCCATGCAAATTGATCTCTATAGGTAGAATTTAACTTAGTACACAGTGCTTATAATAACAGTGTTGCTTCAGAGCATCCAGAATTCCAAAGTTTTTTTACAAGCATCACAGGCCAACACAAATCGTTACAGGTGTCATACAAACCATCTCCATTGGTATTCAGTATGTAGACTCCTGAAGATAATGAGTTTAAGGCAAACCCTCAGTCATAAGGATGATGGAAGGAAAAAAAAAATCTAAACAAAACAAAAAGAAAACTAACCAAAGAACAAATCCTTCCTAGTACTTAGAGCCTTCACATACAGTGAGTCATGACTCCTCAAATGACCTAAGAAATATGAAATCTTAGAATCTTCTTCAACTCATGGGTTACATACTACAGATCCAAAAGCTGTCACTTCCCAATTACTAACATTTTTTTAAAAGTCATGCTTTTCATTTATAAGGAAGTAAGATGAGGCACTCAAAATTTATGTACTTAAAGCCTTCAGAATTGGCAATAAATAAGATACAAAGATCTGGATCAATCAATCTACTTTCCAACATCACTTTCAATAAAGCAGGACAGTGATCAGAGTGCGAGCATATTTATCTGCCTTCAAGAGTTGATTTTTCCATACCAGTATGCACCCAATCTTTTATTATGAGCTCATGGCCTAAGTATGCACATTGTGTGTAACACAACAGGCAAGCAAGATTCAAAAGAAATTACAAGTATCTCTTAAAATACAGCTACAGCTGCCTTTATATAGTGGTAAGGAAAAGACGAAATAGACATACTCTTAGATTAAAACCTGTACTAAAGAAGTAGGTTAATTTTAAGCAGTCATCATTCTTTCCTTGATTGATTCAGTGGTCAGCATTTGATGCAGCTGTAAAATGCCCTGAAGACTATATACTAAAATACTTCCATGTTCCAAAATGGCAGATAAATAGGTATCTTAATCCTGAGTTTTTAGATGAAATCACATAAAGGAGATTAACTGTTTATAACAGAATAATTTTGGTGCAAGCAGCAATGAGCCAGTGACTCATGTTTTGCTATTCAATATGGACATAAATCCTCCTCCTCAAACAGCTCAGTTACAATTTCAGCAGTGAAAATGGCATCTTTCCTGTTTCTCCTTTTGAATTTGTATCTCCAGACATACCCAACAATGTAAGTAAAATTACCATGTAAATATGTATATTAAAGAATTTATCCTCTGCATATGTTTAGTCTATCAGAGACAATACAATCAATTCAGATTTTTAAAATAACAGCATAGTTAACATTTCTAAGGCATTTCCTTGCTGTCCCTAGTCTAGCTTTCTCAATATACTCTTGGTAACAGACTGTATCAATAGGCAGTGGGAATGGCGGGGGAAGAAGAAAAAGGAAGAAGGAAGGGGCTTGGGGGAGAAAAAGAAAAGGAAAAGAGTATATACTACTGGAAAGTCAGACCACAAATTGGTCAGCTGCAATTCTCAGGCAGCACAGGCAAAGAATAAATCATTTTGCAGACAACCCCTTGCAAGCAAAATGTATTGGTATTACTAAGTACAACAGCACTTCTCCTGCTGTGCAGCTCTGTTTATATCAACTGAGTTATCAATGCATTGACCCAGCTTGAATCCAACTTCCTTATTCTTCTCCAACTGGTAAACAGAAATGTGTTGGAGTTGCAGGCAGCTTTGAACAATCTCTATTTAATCTCAGCATAAAACTGATAGCTCCAGTTCTTAACGTTGTTCTTTCTTGTTGAACAATAAATCAGGGAGAGTGCAGATGACACCAATCTAAATTGGTTCTGAGTTTTCACTTCAAGAAATGGGGACTCAGAGCTTCTTACTAGGGAAACGATTGACAGTTAGTACATAAAGCTATTTTCATAAGCAAAAACCCAGGGACTACAGGACTTTCTTCTTATACTTTTCTTCATCCTCCTTAATTGCCACAGAAAACCCTATGGCAATTTTTGCAATTTTATTCAAAGTTACAGTGTGCTGCCATTTAAAAAAATAAAACCAAATTATCTCGATCTGATTGAAGATAGACTGGGGAAGGAAAAAAGAAAATTCTTGTAGTTATTTTTTCACAACCATCTGGAATATCAAAATTTTAAACACTATGAGAAAAATTATTTAGGAAAAAATGTCTGTATTGATCTATTTGCAAAGCCAGAAGAATTGTCTGAAACTAAAGGATTATTGAAAACTAGATGAGGATAAAAAAATTACTTATTTTTCCCAAAAAGAAAGAATGTAGAAGTATGTTGTTTGAAGTATTCTGACTTGGTGATGCTGGTCACCTTTATTTATAAAACCTTATAAAAATGTAAATATTTTTTTTAAAGTCTGAAGACCTACAAATACCCTCCTTAAGTAGATAAAGTAAAAACCAAACCAAAACAAAACCCACACACATGAAAAAAACAAACACCAAGACCTCTTAGTTAACTATAGTCATCTTGGATTCATATACAATTATTCAATTCCATTCATGTCAGTTCATCACTCCCTGATTACATGTAGCCTGAATCTGACTTTCTTAATGCTGTAGCAAATTGAAGAACAGTGGAAGAGCAGGGAAGTAGGAATTCCAGAGAAACACCAGGGCTAAAATCACACTGTAACATATATCTGTAAACAAATCGTGTGCGATTTTGGAATTATAAACAACTTTGGAATATATAAATGATATATTTAGACTAAGAATTATTGTCTATCTCTGGAGTCTGTTAGGAAAGGGGTAGATTTCTAAAATCCATTACTATGTAAGGGGTAGACGGGCAGGGCAGGATGTTAACTATTGTCATGAAAGCATCCCAATTCCCTTCAGTCCTGCTGTGAATTGATGCAACTGACAACGAATGACTCAGCTAATCTGCACAAGAGTCGTACACGTTCTCAGAACTCACAGCCACACAACACAGAATAAAGAAAATTGCTCCTGAAACAACTGCTACCAAGATACCGAGGAATATATCCAAAGCCTGGTATTTTTATTCCTCAACATTAACCCCCTGTAGGGTAAAGTTCTGCAAAAAGAAACATGCAGAAACATTTATTTGAATGCAAAAGAAGCTAAAAGGTAGGACCTAAACAAGAATACCTGCATCGTCAAGAGTCCCTTTATGTAAGAATATGGATATTAAACATCTGGTACATTTTCCTGCCTGTGTAAAAGTATAAGCCAGAGGCAATAAAGCATTCCTCAGACAGATATACCTAGATCTTTTGATCTAGCAAAAGTTTCCAAGTGGTTGTCTCTTTTCATTCTGTTTTATTATGACTCATAAAGGTGATCTTCCCCACACAGGGGTGTACATCTGACAGGCTATAAGGAATTAATATTCAGTCTGAAAGATTCCATCTTGTCCAAAACTGTCTCCAGAAAGGTTATTCACCAAGAAAGAAGCAACTTCAAGAGCGGCAGTGACTGTAAGTCATTTAAACTAGTTTTTACCGAGGCATAGGGCATCGAGAACCCTTACTTGCAAAGCCTGTGAAGGATACTATTATTGTTCAGACTGGAAATTATACATCAGGGCAGGGGAAGAAATGCCAGTGACATCTTAATTCTCTAAGTGTGGGCTCAAGAACAACCCAGTTATATAGCATTCCCACCACTATCAATCCAAATGAGAAGATTCTTGCTACTTTTGCATCACTAGCCTACTTTTAAAAATCCTTCCCTGAGGGCTTAACTCTGTCTTTGGCTAGAGATGTCACTTGTGGCAATCTGTTTTGGAATCTGAAGTGACCTTCTTTTTCAGGCACGAAGTCCTGTAACTGTGAATCATTAGTTATTATGGTTATTATTTAGCTGTAATATAGCTGTTTCCAAATTATGTCAATATAAATCCTCACTACAGAAACCACTTCAAATTTCCTTTTCAATCTGTTGTCAAGACTGAAAGAGAACTTCTTTATACAAAAAGCTGCCCCAGAAAGATTAAATAAAATGCCCCTATCAAAGCATGGGAACTTCTCAAAGAATAATGGAGACATCCTTGAATTACTTAGCCTCAAAAACTGTCTGCACTCCCATTCTGTTTTCCCAGCGCAAAAATTTCTTAAGTAATGTAATAATTCTGCTTTCTTTCCTGTGACATAAAGCTTTGGGTTCTCAGCCTTGACAAAGACACGGTGTAATTTTACCACAGTGCTGGCATTTAGACTACCAGCTGGTGGAACAAAGACAAAACCATTAATATTACTAGAGTTAACTCTAAAAACAGTTACATAAAACAGTTCAGCAAGTATACCCCAGAGAATAGGATTAATTTTAAATCTCCATGTAGCTATTTCTTATCTCATTTCAATTTATTCCTGTCCTAGCATATCAGCTGAGGCACAGACATAGGCCCAAGCCTCAGTCCTAGTTCCTCAGTCCTAGTTCCTGAAGTCCTTAAATTAGTATCAGAAAAAAATGATACTGAAATGCCTACTACTGATTTTAAGGGAAGAGTAACTCAACCAGTACTACCTACTACTACTTATCTCTAGCAGCAAAAAATGGAGTCAGTGCAGGGCCTTGGAAGCATCATGCCATGACATTTGAAGGTCCCCTATGCCTACAAAAAAGTAGTCCTCAAAACACCAGAATAATAATCGCAGGGCACCATCCTTGTTCTCAGAGTTGCCATAAATGGATAGCTTGACCTACTCTTTGAGGAGTTTGTACCATTGATATAGTCTAACACCAAACATTATGTTTTCCCCATGTAGGTTACACTGGATGCATCTCCAGATCCTGACATAAGCTAGTGTATACAAACACAAATCAGTAATATTGAACAAACATGAGGATAAAAGCTTTTTAGAAGTACAAAATTTTGTGATATACATTTGGAGCTTTCTAAGGAAGGTGTTATAAAGGAGAATTATTATTCTCACACGTCAATTATGTGCCATCTCAAAATGAACCATGAAAGTTATTTATGAAATGTCAGTGCTCATTTGGACAAAACAAAACCAAACCCTGGTTTCCTCCTGGGCAACATGCTATTCCTGCATGGGATTTGTCATGTAGAAAGAAAGAAACACAGTAAATATTTAGCAGGACTTTCCTATTAGATCTTTTCCAATACAGCATGATAAGCTTTTCCCAGGTCAACAGAGCAATTTTTACAAGTTAAGAAATCTCACAGTCTTTTGAATTGTGTTTACTATTGAAAAAGGCATCCATAGCGCTACCTAGTTTCTCCTTATTATGTCACAGACAAAGATACTCTGAAACATCACTGACACCTCCAGAAAAAAATCTGACAATGCATTAGGAAGAGCTATCACCTATGTCACACATTGTAGCTCTCATGCTGACTTCCAGACGTCCATTTAACATCTAAGGAATAATTAAATACAATACAGGTGATACTTTGATCATTTCAACCAGTATTTGACTTCACAAATTCAACATACAGATTCAATATTGGTCCTAAAGGGCAGGTGTCAAGAAGACAGGGCCAGACTCTTTCGAGTGGTGCCCAGTGATGGGACATGGGGCAACAGGCACAAACTAGGACACAGGAAGCTCCACCTAACTATAAGGAAAAAAGTCTTTACAGTGAGGGTGATAGAGCACTGGAACAGGCTGCCCAGAGAGGCTGTAGTCTCCTTCTCTGTTTACTTTCAAAACCTAGCTGGATGCATTCCTGTGGCAACCTGATCTAGGTGAGCCTGCTTTAGCAGAGGCTTGGACTACATGATCTTCAGTGGTCCCTTCCTAACCTTGTCACTCTGTGATTTTCTAACCTGCACTAATGTATTCTGCTATTGATGAGAGAGTAATCTACCAGCTGTGACGTCTCTGTTCATGCTCCCACTCACAGTAGCACAGGCCGTCATACACTTACACATTTTGTTGGAAACATGGCAGGATTAGTGCTGGCACACAAAATTTATCTGTAACACAATCACGTAAGGAAAGAATGCATGAGCTGCTCTTTCTGATAGAGGAAGAGCTTCATTATTCTTACCTTGCCTCTGAAACTATACACCAGGAAACCTTTGCTTCATGAAAAATCATAAGCCATACAAACATGCTGCTAAGTCTCAAAGCCACTTCATTCACTCACGTGTGCTGTTCCCATGCTGCTACCCAATTCTTTTGTACTGGCACAGAGGTTTTTTCTGGTGCATGAAGTCCTGGATTAGACAGTTGGTCTATTTCAAAATTAAACATTATTTTCATGGTTTGCCTCAGAAAAATTTGCCAATGGGCTGTGCAGGCGTAACGGCCAATACAGAACACAAGTCTGAACAAGAAAAGGACTGGCATTGCCATCTTTCTGCAGCCCAAGAAAGAAAACAGAAATGAAAATATTTATCTCTCTCCTCTTTCACCACTTTTCTTGTTTGTTTCTTAGAGAGATATATTAACTCTAATCTGCGTATTTACAACTAATTCTCCAGCTATAGTAATAAGATGAACAGAAGTATTTGCAAAAATCTAAATGTTAATAAAAGTATGTGACTTAGCATCATTTCAGGCTATGGGTACACTTTGTGCTTTGAGGTGAAAGAATCAATTTCATATACATTAATTTATTTGCATAACAGAGTCAAGGTCAAGTAATTCATCTGGCCAAAATAAGTGACTCAAGAATGAAACTTTTACAGAATTTAAGCTGCAACTTAAAAGATGGAAGAGGGGGAGGGAGGGGGAGAGAAAGAAACAATAGTTTTTATGTCAGTATTTACAACTTGCCAGTGTAGTTAGAAGAATTATAATAATAATAATAAACCAGGTTGGAAGAGGCCTTCAAGATCATCGTGTCCAACCCCTCAACCAATCCAACCCACCTAAACAACTAACCCATGGCACCAAGCACCCCATCAAGTCTCCTCCTGAACACCTCCAATGATGATGACTCCACCACCTCCCCAGGCAGCCCATTCCAATGGGCAATCACTCTCTCTGTATAGAACTTCTTCCTAACATCTAACCTAAACCTCCCCTGGCACAGCCTGAGACTGTGTCCTCTTGTATTTTCCAATGTGTTTAGTATGAAGCTGAATCTTTCAGTGTACTGTGCATTCATCAGGACCATAAATTCAGAAGGTCTATAACCAGAATACAGTCATCAATTCTTATGATTATGTAGCAAAACAAAACAAAACAAACAAACAAACAAACAAGACAAAGTTTCTCTTAGAAAAATAGCTCCTAACAGTTACATTTAAATAAAAGTTTTCATTTGAATTTAACAGCAAGTTCTCTGCACAACAAAATCTCCAAAACAGACATGATTAAGACTAAAAACTAAAAGAGGAATTAAAAAAAAAAAATCTTTAAAATAGTAGTAGTGGGTTTGTCACCTGCATTAACAACATATACTGTATAGAAAGCTGGTTAGAATTTGAAATACTCTAGCTAATCACAGATGGCTACAATGAAGTACAGCTTTGGTTTGATGGTTTGTTTTTTTCAGATACGCTACATTTATAGGCATTGAATTGTTTCCAATCTAGATAAAGTATATTTTGTGTCTGCAAAAACTGTGCTAAATGTTTTGGAGCGCGATTGTGTGGTTTTCTAGTGCGAGAGACAGGATCACTCCAAAACCCAGGTACAGTATGTTCCCAAAAGGGTAAATAATTCAATCTTCCACCTTGATAACTCCTTGTTACCCTGATTTTGAGTATGACCGAAATGTCAAGGCCTGAAAATTTGAACACTCAAAAGGCAAAAATTAACAAGAAGTAGCTGAATACAAAATAACATAGTACACACAACAATGCAAAAACCTCTAAGAAATCCATCAGAAAAGTCCTCAGAAAACAAACCATGCTAGTGTGTGTATCAGTAAGCATCCTTGTATCCAAACCGGATTCACATCAGGCAAAGAAAACCTAATTTGCTACTGGCTGCATACCATAAAAGAGTGAGCTCCACTGGGACAAATAAAAAAACATAGTAACATCAAACATCAGCAAACACAAACACTATAGGCAAAAGTTCATAGCAGAGATAAAAATCACAGATCTGTATATTTCCATGGTCCTGTTAGAGATCACAATGCCCTGAAGTGGAATGCAAACTATTCTGTCACTTTTGTGCAAAGTTTGGCATTTTATACTTAATCTGATGGGTTTATGACAAACTATCAATCCTGAAACCAACATAGTTGGGAAGCATACAGGTATTTCGCTCTTCCTATTCTTCTGCTTGGCCAGCAACATCCAAAATACAGCCTCAGTTAGAAAGCCCCAAGCCCTCAGACTGAAGTTCTGAAACATAGGTCCTAGACACTCGGATGCCTTTGCCTCGTTAGGTACCTAAATCCATTTGATTTCCATGTCAAGCTCATAAACAATCCTGACAACCTGGTCTAAAGAACCCCAGTTCCTCAACTAGAATGAAGGTTAATTGAGATTACAATAAATGACAGTCCAATTTGCTACAACATTCTTACTAAAGTAGAACTTGCTTGCTCTAATGGCAGAATGTTACCTAATTAAAACTGAGTACTCCAGGCAACAATGATCTAAAGCTGAAGTTCACCCAGTGTTTATGTCTTACTAAAGTGACTCTGGCCACCAGGAGAGCTACTGAGTCGTTTCCTTTTGCTTGCACAACTGTTTCTATATCCACAGGATGAAACAAATCAAGTTGCTTTAGCTGAAAACTAATCTGGATAAAAACAATCAGCTTTGGCTAGATCATCTTGTCAATCTACGTTACATAGCTATCTGAATAACAATACTGGCAGGAAAGGGGAGACTTGAAAGCATAGTCATCCCCTAAAAATAAGAATTATGTAAATATATAAACTTGTTAGGATTACCAAAATTAAAAGTAGCACGGGAAAAGGGGAAAGGGAAACGAGGGCAAAGAGGGAAAACAGGAAGGACAGCAAATAATGCATACCTTTGTACATTATATAAAGGATACCACCTATGTTACAGGCAGCTTTTCAACTCTGTTTGCTTATAATCCGCTCAGTACAGGGAAGGCAATGCACTATGGAATAGCAAAAGCTTCCACTAAATTACTGTATTAATATAAGTAGACATTCCCAGCAAGCGACTGCCTTACAGAAAGCTTATCAAGCATCAAGCTGCCCTTTAACAATGAGGACAGTGCAGAGGCAAAAACGAAAACTTCATCGTAAGAAAAATAGTATTATGTCCCCAGAACAGTTCTTCGAGTAGAATGAAAGCAGATGAAGATGTCAGAAGTTCAAGGCCAAGCTGAAAAGCAATTAGTAAAGTGAAAGATATTAAGTGGACCCTTTTAACCTTTAACAAGGCAATGATCCACTGAAGACATACTGCTGGAAACATGATCTTGGGAAAGTGGAAAAGAAATACGCTGCCACGTAGGGGAAGAAAAAAAACAGTGAAATTCAGCTATGCTGATTGCTGTGAAGTAAAAATCAAAATTGGTATGCATCCTTTTCTGCAATATTCACAACATACAAACTGTTTCCTCTGAATTTCCCTAGTCAACAGACTGCTTGGATTACAGGATCTATTAGCAAAGCAAGTTTTAAAATTCACTATTTATTGAAGTTCAGCATTTAAAAAATAATAAAAAATACCCTCAGCATCAAAAGTAACACCAGTAGACAGAAATGCTTACCTAAAAATAATGCCATATGCCTCAAAAAGAGAAAATTAAGGCACTGTAAATACCTACTCGAAACAGGCACAGGCTAGAAGAGCACTTAAAATAGCAGAATAAGCCAAGTGAGAGGGAGACACAGCTCGTTCCTCAGTTACTAGATATTGTTTAGAAATGCATATGCAAATCAAAATTCCTCAGAACATTTGTATTCTCAAGGATGATTTTCACAGTAGTTGAAAGATCTGTATTTTAAATTATCAAAATTTAAATTATTCAACTAGCTGCACATAAATACTCTAAAGAAGAGGATAAAATGAAAAAGCAGATCACAGGGAAGTATTAATACAGCATCTTCTACATTTCCCAAGGACTGTAAAACTAATCTCTCAGGTTTTCTCTTCTGAAAGCCCAGATGTACACAGTATGCTCATGACAGCTCTGTTATCAGTCTAGGGGTACTGCTCATGCCTTGGATTGAATATTAAGTTATTAATGTTAGTACTCAGGGAATCTTGCAAGATCAACTGTAGGAGAAAAGAAGGTGAAGTACAACTCGGTGAGGGCCATATCACAAACTCAAAAAATAAATAGGCATGTAGATAGGCATCCTATTTCATGCAGTTAAAAAAAAATAAAAATTACAGCACCTATTTTTATCTTGCCTGTACTTTTAACGTAGCAGAAAAAAGGAAAAAAAACTACTACTTGAAAGACAGAAAATAAATGGAGTGAAGAGTAAAGCACTACAAAAGCTGGATGTATGGATCATGGTCAGGCAATGTTTCACAGTAGTATTTTAGGAAATACCTGAGCAGATAAACAGCCCTTTCAATATCACTGAGCTCTTCATCAACAGTCAATCTTTCTATTTCTTCTGGTGTCTGTCAAGTGTGAAATAGAGATTATGAGTTTACATTGCCTTACTATTTCATATTAAGCTTCTTAAAGCAACCCCTTCCTCCCCACATAGCCAGGGATAGTTTCATGAGTAATTTGAATTTAATTGCTGAAATCTCTAGGCAACATTTCAAATTCAATAAAATAAATCTTCCACCAGGAAAAGATGGGATGCCATAGAAGTAGAGATTCATGTCAGGCATTATAAATTAAAGTTTGGTTGTTGGGATTTTTCCCCATCTTAATATTCTTATACAGAAAATGATAAGTCCTTGCTATACAGAATTCCAGTTTATTTCAAAATGCCTGAAAACAATTTTTAGTATCCTGGTGCTGTAAAAAAAAGCAAACCTTTCAGTTAGCCGTGCATAAATAAAACAGACACAATTCCAAAAGGATTTTAAAGCATCGTTCTATTTTGCAGTATATACCTTCAGGCTCCTGCGTACTGGCCTTTCTATAATAGTTAGTTCCTGCAGGTCTTCTATGTAGCCAAATAAATTGCTCTGACTAAAATCCATTTTGGAGATTATTGGATGCATATAACAACTACAGCCTTTGGCAACCGATGCTTTCCCCGAGTCTCATATCGCACGGAAGGAGGCAGGAGCGGCACCGCACAGCAGACGCGCCTCAGCGTACACACTGCGGCAGCGCCCGCCCGCCGCCGCTGGCGCCCGCCGGGCCTCCTGGAGGGAAACTTTCTCCGGTTGGCCCGGACAGGTAAGGAACAGGGCTGGTGCGTGCAACTCCTGGCGCTGGTATCTCGTCGTGGGACCAGTTTCCAGCCAAGTTTCCCCTCTTTGAGGGCCGTCCCTGCCCGCAAGGCGGTAGGCAGGGGAACGAAGCTTCCCCCGGACGCGGGAAGGGGACAGCTGAACCTATCCGCTCAGTGCCCGTGCTGTAGAGCTGCTCCTCACCGACGGGGCACAGCGCACAACGGTACAACCCCCAGCCGCGGCCTGCGTGCCGCCTCTGCCCTCCCACCCCGAGAGGAGGGACGGTCGCTGTGGTGCAGTGACGGTCCCCGCCCCCGTCCCGCTGCCGCGACGCGGCCCTCTAAGCGCCCTCCTGGGCAGAGTGGGGGCGAGTGCCATAGCATCCGGGTCGGGCCGGGGCAGCCTCGTGGCCCGCAAAGCGCTGACCCCCGCGGAGGGGCCGCCTCATCACCGCTGTGCAGGTCGCCCAGGCAACGCGGCGCTACAGCGGCCTCCGCGGGGCAAAACGTCTCCCGAGCGCGGCAACACCCAAGCGAGCGCCTGGGGGCGCCGCCGCCTCTTTAGCGGCTGTTACCCACGCGCGGGGCCTCGCTCCCTAGGGTGTTGCCCACCGCCTTCCACAACTCACTGCCCGCGGGCTCTTTTTCACAGCTGTGGCCAGCGTGGGCTTTCCCTCTCACAGCTACAGCCTCCCTGAACCACTTCTTCCGCTGCTGCCACCTCCCCCGTGGAGCTCCTCGTCCACTACTACCGTCCCCTCAGCTCAGGTAGTGCCCCATTCCATCAGTGCTAAGCCACCTCACCGGTGTACTGACCTACTATCGTATCTATTTCAAGGCAGAATCACACAGAAGAAACCAATAAGTATGTTAATGAAAATTCCAAAGAAGGTTTCTCCCCAGTGGATGTTTTTATATTATTTAAAAAAAACCCCACACACCACCACACACAAAACTCACCACCTTTGAAGTCCCTGGCAGTGAACTGTGTATATCAAAGGCATCATTTCCACCCTTTAGTCTTTTCCATGATTCAGGTCACATCACTCATATACACTTACAGTAAGACAGATTTCCATATGGATACTCTTCCTGATACATGCAATTTGGCCTTGGTTACTGTAGGATTTATTATTCTGTCTCACAAATAGCACATTGGGTGTACAATTGAGTATTTCAAAATAAAGGTACGGTATTTGTACACCTGACTGGTGGACAAATAAATGTGGAAAATGCTATCTCAAAAAAAAAATAAAATAGCAAGCTTCTTTTAGGATGGGTTAGCAATGCAAAATGCATGCAGAACAAGAATCAACACATGCAGCTGCACCCAGCATTTACCCAGCTAAGTAATTCTTCAGGTCTCAAGACAGTGGCCTTTTCAATGATTATATGGAACACAACAATCATACCCTCACCAGGAGATAAAAATGCCTGTAAATATTTTACGTGGTGTTCTCTGAGTGGATGCAGTATTATGTCTTCCCAAAGCCTGGCCTTGTAGGATGTGTCTTTTGTTTTAATCTTTAACTTTTCATCACCTTTCACTATAACTGAAATGCCCTCATGGCCCAGTATATTTTGTTGATTAAGTGTACAAATAATTCCAGAATTTGTTAAGGATTAGATAATGTGATGTAGTATATTGCTCAGAATTTGATTAACTTCTATTTATAGTTGGTCCTTTATGTATTACTTCTCTGTGTAGCATGCCAAATGTTGTGCTCAGTTGAACTAGTAAAATAATTAAAAATGAAAGCATCTCCAGTATCTTCAAATGTACAACAGAATTACTTGCAGAAAATTGTAATCTATTTTGAATATCTCTTTTGCATTATCCTTTTAACCAGGGAACATCATCAGATAGCTAATATGATAGCTACATCTGAACCTAGGCTCTCAGAGTAGTTAACTACATAGTTTTGTAAAATGTTATTTTCTCCAGTTTTGGAATTCTGACATGCAGGCTTTGCAAGTTCTTTCACAGCCAATTTGTGGTTATTTCAGCTTGCAAACAGCTCTCAAGAATGTTAAAGATCTTTTGAGACCAAGGACATTTTCTTTTGTGTGCTTTGAATTAGGAACTCAATGCAGTTTTCAAATCAGGTATCTCAGAACTCACTTTTAAAGGCTGAAAAATGTGGACTTTAGGTATACAATTAGACTGATTTATCATATTATGTTTTGCATAAATTTTATAAGCCACTGAAGAAGAGAGGGTTCTTAGAAACATGTAAACAGCTCCCTCGATGCCTTTAAAAATCTGTCCTTATAACTGAGTCCAAGAAACACTGTGCAATCACAACCACCATAAGCTTTAAAATCAGTGACATCTATAAATATCCTAGAAATTTGAAAAGCAGAATAAAAATAAGATATTTTTTTTTCTCTCCTGTAAATTGAATACTGGATTAGAACAAAGACCCCAGAAGGGATTAGCTTGCCCAGATTCAATATAAACATACCTCCTTTTCACCCACATATTTGCCAAATAGAAAAGGAGGGGGGCAGGGGGGAGGTAAGGAAGCTTGCAGATTTTGTTCCAGAACTACATATATAAAAAAATAATCATCTCTGATAGTAAATCTGCAGGCATATTTGCTCCAAATGGTCTGTCATTCTTATCTGTGATGAAAGTCACACGACTTCCCTTCCACTGCTAGTGCTTTCAGTTCCTTCCTTTTCCACTACTCTTCTCCCAGATAAAGCCTTACTTTTGACTTGATTCTAACCTTGTTAGAGCTATTGTAATAGAATGAAGAGCTATTTCATACTGCTTTTATGAAATCCAGAGTGAATTAGAACTTGCGTTTTAACACAGTCCTTCATTGAGTGACACAACTTGAGAGCATCTGGGAAAACGCACTCATAACTAGTGGAAGAAGAGAAAAAGTGCAGCTTCAATATTTCTTCTAATGACTTAGCCTTACAGAGCAAGATTTTTTTTAGTCCATTCACACTCCAAGTAAGAATATCTCCATTAACAGTGTTTCTTTAGAAAACCTCCAACTCCATATCAAGTTGAACCTGTAAAAAGATTAATCTAAAATAAACATGCACAAAAATATGTGTCTATTTCAGAAAAATGCTTGGAACATAGCATACACAAGCCTCAGAAGGAAAAAATATTATTTAGCATATTGTCCAATTTGTTGCTAAGAAACTGTCGTTTCATTTTTTTATTGCCATTTGCAGAAAATTTCTGATTGTTCATTTGCCAATTGGACTTGTAACATCTATATAATTAAAAGGAATACAAGAAAATACTGGAATGCACTCATGCTTTCATTGCCTGTAAACCGGTCTGCCATACTCCTTCCTGTGACTTAGTATCCTCAAATAAGATCTGAACCCCTTCCCCCCAAGATATGAACACAGCAAAGATCCTTACATTTGGTTTTGTTTTTATATGTCAAATTTGTAGGATTGCAATCACTGCATTTTCTTGCCTCTAAAAACTAGTAATACTCTTCCTCAACAGTATCTAATTTGCTACCCTCTCTACAGAAGCAGTTAATAGCACATGCACAAACGGTATGACTTGTTAAAGTATTATTAATATGTGTTATGATCTTCAATTCACTGCTTCCTGGTGGTTAAATAACTGTTGATCTAAATAAGTCCTTGGGAGGTAAAGCAGACGTGTTTCATCTGTCATTGGCATTTTAACCAAAAAGTCCCTTTGCACTGTCAATAATGGAACTGTATTTACCAAGAGTTTAACAGCTGACTCCCTGGTAGGACACAAATGCTCATTTCTTGTTTACAAAGCTTTGTCACATCTCAACGCTGTCACTTTCAGGTTACAAAGGTTCAGGAAGATAAATGTTACTCTAAAACTAAGCAAATGTTTGGTTCCCTTGGTTATCCCTTTTAAAAAGGACTCAGAAATTTGATGCCTATTGTACAACCAACTCACACCATGGCAATAAGAAGAGTTCCCCCCACTACACAGGCAAAGCCGTTCTGAACCTCCAGGTATATGCTTTCTTTCAAATTACAATTTAGAACTCTTAATTCAGTCCCTTAGTCTATAAATAGTATATAGAGCTCAGTGCTGCTCAAGGAAAGTCAGCTGCCTCCATAAATGGATTCTTGAGGACAGAGTCAGAATCCTCCTATGCACTATCAATGATATACCTACTATTACATTAGAAACTGTAATTTGACATAATTTAGCAAGTCATTTCCATGTTAAATCTTTCAGGATAGAGCTGCAAACACTGAAACCATGTAAAACAGATTAATGACTAAGAAATCTCCTGTCCACATTTTTTTCCTGCACTTTATTCATGATCAGCATTCTCAGCCACATTAGCATTTGAGAATAATCAATTTCTTTTGCTTCTACAGTTTTGATAATACACTAGAGGAAAAATGGTAAACTAGCAAAATTGTCTCTTGAATCTGAATCTACACAGCCTGGAAGGAAAGATACTTATGATGAAGGAATGAATAAAGACTGCTGAGACCCCTCATTAAATAAACTTACCTGTGAAGATGCAGTCACAGCTCTTTATCAGTGAGCCAACAGTATCAGTCACCACTATGTCCAGTTCAGTACTACATAAATAAGATTTGCTGGAGGAAGTGTTAAAGCTACTGTATCAAATCCTGCTCCTGGAACTCTCAGATTTCCACTCATTTCTTGCAGAACATGAGGATGATGCATCAGTTGTGCCTCAGCCTTATTCACATGAGGATATGAATTGGAAACAACTTCATGTTGTGCATTGGCAGATCATTAACAATGATTACCTGGAACTGAAACTGTCCTTGAAAACATTTAATATGCTTATTTCTGCCCTTGCTCTGAACACTTGGGGAAAAATAAAAAAAGAGTAAGCAAAACAACCTGTTATTTTCCCGTCTTCCCACAGAGCCAAGAAACACCTGCAGATACCAGAGAAGTGTAATTGTTGCTGTAATTGCACCTTCATCTACTGTCCTGGTCTCTCATCAACTAGCAATATCCTGGATTTTCCTCTCTTCCCTCTATCTCATAGTAAAAGAAGGTGTTAGAGAATCTGCCAGTCTTCGAGCGGAAACAAAAATCTTCTGTTAGCATAGTATATAATTTATGATGTGCACTTCCTACACCAAGATCACATAATCAAACAGGAGAAAAAAACAGCAGTGTACTGTGACCTCAGTGATATGCTTCTATAGCTTTCTGCAACTTTTCTCCAAATTCCATTACTTAATTCACACCACTCTTCTAAACAGGGAATAATGAAGACATTAATACACAAGCAAGCAACGAAGCACAAATGTTTTTATTGAATGAGCAATGTTGATGACAGGCAATCTTAGCTGCAAATTTTAGAGTTGGAAATTTAGAGGCCCTGTAGGCATTCTTTCTTGAATGGGATGTCTTGCACACAATACCACACAAATGATCTACAGAGATGTTGATTATATTCTGAAAGAAGGTTTTCAATTGCAGAAAGATAAATACATTTTTCTATTCATTTTTAGGGCTGCAGCATATGTCATAGAATCATAGAATGGTTTGGATCAGAAGGGACCTTCAAAGGTCATCTTGTCCAACCCACGAGCAGGGACATCCTTCATTACATGACATTGCCCAGAGCCCCGTCAAGCCTGACCTTGAATATCTCCAAGGATGGGGCCTCAACTACCTCCCTGGGCAACCTGTTCCAGTGTTCCAGCACCCTCATAGTAAAGAACTTGTTCCTAACGTCCAACTTAAATCTGCTCTTCTCTAATTTAAAAGCGTAGGCTGCAGCAACAAGTTACACTGACAGTAACTCTAGCAAGCAGATGTTACTCTCCAGTTACCAAACTACTAGAAAGAAGAGGAAGTATTCGCATTCCTTCACTTACATATTATAAGAAAGCTTGTATTCCTAAACTCCATCACACAGTCACTTGTTGAGGGAGTCTAGAACACTCTTAGGACTCATGTTTGAGCCCTCATTTAATGCCTAGCAGAGAATCCTCACCTTTGACCAGCGCACATGCTTTCCCCTCTGGGAGAAAGTGCAGGCACCGGCGGCTACTCGGCACTTTTTAGCACAGCCCAGCCCAGCCCAGCCCAGCCACCAGCCGTGTCAATGAAGGTCGGGACAGGCCGAGCCACCACGCCGAACCACCAGGCCTCTTGGATACTCCGCCCTCTCCATCCGAAGGCACCATCCCGCTCCTACAGCCGAGGCGGCTTCTGAGGGGCGGCCCGGTTATTGCCGCAGGCGCTTGCCCTCCAACCCTTCACTCCGTAGGGCCGGTGGCCACACGGCCCGCGAAGAAAGGTCACCCCCGAGCCCTCCCACGGGTCAGACCGCCGGGACGCATTAAGGGTGAGTACGAGAACTCTACCATCAGGACACGCAGAGTGTGGGCAGCAGAACCCCGCCACCAGGCCTAGACCCGTAGGCCTCCGCCTCCCTGTCGCAGGCAGCGTCCCGCCCACCACGGATGCGCACGCCACCTCCGTCCCGGCGCCACGGAGCGGCGTCACGCGGCAATGGCGGCCCCCGCGGGTGCACGCTGTGGGGGGTGGCGGTAGGCAGGGGGTGCCGGGGTGGGCAGAGCGGCGTGGTTCCTTCCGTCCTGTGGCTGCAGAGCGTGGTAAGCGCGGTGGGGGGAGCCGCTTGTCCCGGGGCTACAGGCCGGAGCGGTCCCTCGGGTCTCCCGCGGGTCCCGGCGGGTTCTCGGAGCTCCCGTGTGCAGCAGCGTGAGGCCGTGCCGAGCATTTGGTGGACTGTACTCCCGAGTAAGCAGAGGGCGGGAGCGGTTCGCGGCCTGCGGGGATTTGTCTGGCGATTCTTAAGTTTTGTCTCCAGAGCTGTGTGGTTGGCCTGCTGTAGATATACTTGAGGCTATTCATATTAACAGTATTTACCGGGAAAAGGGGGCCTACGAGAATGTTGGAGAGGGGCTGTTACAGAGGCCTCTTATGATAGAACGAGAATCGATGGTGTTGAATTAGAGAAAAGTGGATTTAGATTGGATGCTAGAAACGCGTTCTTTACTGTGAGAGTGGTGGAACACTAAAACAGGTTGCCCAGGGAGATAGCTGAGGCCCCATCCCTGGAGATATTCAAAGCTAGGCTCTACAAGGCTCTGAGTAACCTGTTCTAGTAGAGGGGACCCCTACTTACTGCGAGAGAGTGGAACTAGATGATCTTTGCAGGTTCCTTACAACCCAAACACCATTCTATGATTTTAAAAGAGTGAAAGAATGATGTTTTGCATTTGTGTGTGTTTCAACATTATCAGTGTACAACTTTTGACCCAATGCTGTGCTTTCTTTCCCACCGGTTTCTTGTTTAGGTAAAAATGAAGACCAAAAAAGGAGGGCGATTTAAGTCTTCCTTTAAATTGAGACAGAAAGGCATTAAAGTAGTAGGAAAATGGAAAACTGTGCAAATCGACCCCAATCTATTTGCTGATGAAGAGTTTGCAGATATAGTATGCTTGGAGGAACTTACAGACTACAAACTAGTAAGTTCTTCTAAAGTGGGAAAAGTAGAAGAGAAGAAGAGAAAGGCCAACAGTATTTCAGAAGGCGGTGATGAGGAGGATGAAGCATCTGTTGTCCCTCCCAAAAAGAAAAAGAAAAACAAAAATTTGAGAAGCAAAACGAATGAAGGCAGCAATCCTGATGCAGCAGATGTTGATGTGCTGGTTGGTGAAGAGGCAAAGTGCAAGAAAACAAACGAAATGGCAGATTGTGAGGACCATGGACATGTGTCTGAGAGCAATTCAAGTATAAAAGATGCTCAAAAGAAAAAGAAGGCATCTAGAAATAAGGCTTCTCAAGCTCAGGAAGCTCTTCCATCAGTATCTGCTTCTAAAAAGGTTAAAAACTGGACAACAGAAGTTTTATCTGCCTCAACTGATCACAAGGCTGATGTGTCTGCATGGAAAGACCTGTTTGTCCCTGAACCAGTGTTGCAGGCCTTGAGCTACTTGGGATTTAGTGCTCCAACTCCCATTCAAGCCTTAGCCTTGCCTTCTGCCATCCGGGATAACATGGATGTTCTTGGTGCAGCAGAAACAGGTACAAATCTGTTTAACTGGTTCCCATCTTCCCTCTTTAAGTGCAGCTCATGGCTATGATTTTTTTATATGTAGGAGAAAGGCTTGTAGTTTCTGTATATCTATTAGTAACCGTTCACTGTGAAGTACGAAAATTTTGTAGCTTACAAACACCGAAGTTTCCATCTTTATGAAGTACAGTGTGCAAAGCTTTGAGATCTAAATATTTTTTTAATGCTTTTGTCAGAAGTCCTTTTTTATTATTATTATTATTGTTTCTCACGTTTCTTATTTTGGGAACTGCAAGGCCATACTTTGCAAAGGTGGACTTAAGGATGGGTCAGTTTACCAACAACCAAAGGTTTGTATGGCGCTGTGCCAAGGCAAAACAGAGAGCTCTAGGTTCCTCTGCAGATGATTCAGCACTAGCTAGGAGCAGTAAAGAAATACAAACACAGTGTTAGGCATGAATATGACCTAGACCTTTACTGTAGCAAAACAAGCCCACCATGTGCTCTCTCTGGGTTTGGCCTCTATATTGTGACCAGCCCTTCTCCCTGCTTGTACTATTGTGTTGATGGCTGGGGAGCTGCTGTCTCTTGTCCAGCTTGGGACTGGCTCATGCCTTTGTCTTTAAGCTTTGCAAGCCTTTGTGAAATTTGTTACAGATCTTTTTTAACCTAATGCTGTGTAGTCTCTGTGTTATATTCCCTCCAAGTTTTTTGATGCTTGTACCTTTGAAGTTTTCTTGTCTTTAGCAGTGCAAACATTCCTTTAAAAGACCCAAAACCTAAAAACCAGGAAGCACAATTGAAGCCACTTTGGTTTAAAGGCTTCCTTTGTATTCTAATAGCAGGATAGGTTGTCTTCCAAACAGCTGGCCTCCTGAGCTCGAAGATGGAGTCAGGGAGCAGTATAGTTCCCCTGTAATCCAGGCAAAGACCTGCTCAGCCACTTGGATCCCCCTAAGTCCATGGGACCGGATGGAATCCATCCTAGGGTGCTGAGAGAGCTGGCAGATGAGCTGGCCAAGCCACTCTCCACCGTTTTTCAACAGAGGTCCCAAATGACTGGAAGCTGGCCAATGTGAGGCCCATCCACAAGAAGGGCTGGAAGGAGGACCCAGGGAATTACAAGCCTGTCAGTGTGACCTCAGTGCCAGGCAAGATTATGGAACAGGTCATCTTGAGTGCAATCACACAGCATTTACAGGATGGCCAAGGGATCAGGCCCAGCCAGCATGGATTTAGGAAGGGCAGGTCCTGCCTGACCAACCTGATCTCCTTCTATGATCAGGTGACCCACCTGGGGGATGTGGGGAAGGCTGTGGATGTAGTCTACCTGGACTTCAGCAAGGCCTTTGACACCATCCCCCACAGCAAACTCCTGGCCAAGCTGCCAGCCCACAACTTGGACAGGTGCATTCTGTGCTGGTTTAGGAAGTGGCTGGAGGGCTAAGCCCGGAGAGTGGTGGTGAATGGTGCCACAGCCATCTGGCAGCCAGGCACTAGTGGTGTCCCCCAGGGATCAGTACTGGGCCCCATCCTGTTCAATATCTTTATTGGTGATCTGGATGAGGGGATTGAGTCCATCATCAGTAAGTTTGCAGATGACACCAAGCTGGGAGCAGGTGTTGTTCTGTTAGAGGGCAGGAGGACTCTGCAAAGGGACCCTGACAGGCTGGACAGATGTGCAGAGTCCAATGACATGAGATTTAACACATCTAAGTGCCAGATTCTACACACTGGCCACAGCAATCCCATGCAACACTACAGGTTGGGGTCAGAAGGGCTGGAGAGTGGCCAGGCAGAAAGAGACCTGAGAGTACAGGTCAACAGCTGCTCAACATAAGGCAGCAGTGTGCCTAGGTGGCCAAGAAGGCCAATGGCATCCTGGCCTGTGTCAGGAGTAGTGTGGCCAGCAGGACAAAGGAGGTTGTTCTTGCCTTGTACTCAGCACTGGTCAGGCCACACTGTTATGATCACAAGGATGCTATTAACATTCAGTAGGTGGAACAATTAATAAAAATGTTAACTTTATTAATAATAAAAAATCCGGTGGAAAATATTAATAAAACCTATTTATTGGTTTGAAATATTTGGGTGTGGAACAGGTATCTCACCAGCAGGAACGTGTAACAATTTAAACAATGCAAGCAAAAATCCAAAAACAACAAACAGCATTTTAAACTGTAAAGGAAAAAGGGAACAGTGGCAATGAAGCTGGGGGGGGACTCCAGAATTCTCTAGGGCAACAGACCTTTAATAGATGCTTATAAAAGTCAGATTTTGTAATTACTCCCTGATCGTGGTATCCCACGGCACACATGGGGATTTAAACAAAACCAAAATGGCCAGGTGGAAGCTGCAGGAGCACAGTTTCACTTTCTGTTGGCATCTGCAGCTTATTGCTAATAAAACAAAACTGTCCCAGGGACTCAGCTCTTTGCAGTCCTGTCTGGATAAACTGAAACACAGCTTGGCTTCCAAGCAAGGCTTATGATTTCTCCCAGAGCTTGGACAATTGCAAGGCACTGGCTCTTTGGGCTGGTACTTACAGATTTCCCAAGACAGTAATGGCCAGGGACAACAAAGATTGAGAGGTAAAATTCTGACACTGTAACCTATAGTACAGAATAAACCAGGTTGGAAGAGACCTTCAAGATCATTGAGTCCAACCCATCATCCAACACCATGGCACCAAGCACCCCATCAAGTCTCCTCCTAAACACCTCCAGTGATGGCAACTCCACCACCTCCCCGGGTAGCCCATTCCAATAGACAATCACTCTGTGAAGAATCTCTTCCTAACATCCAGTCTAAACCTCCCCTGGTGCAGCTTGAGACTGTGTCCTCTTGTTCTGGTGCTGGTTGCCTGGGAGAAGAGAGCAGCCCTGCCTGTCTACAACCTCCCTTCAGGTAGCTGTAGAGAGCAATAAGGTCTCCCCTGAGCCTCCTCTTCTCCAGGCTAAACAACCCCAGCTCCCTCAGCCTCTCCTTATAGGGCTTGTGCTCCAAACCCCTCACCAGCTTTGCTGCCCTTCTCTGAACACATTGCAGCAAGTCAACATCTTTCCTAAACCGAGGGACCCAGAACTGGACACAGTACTCGAGGTGCGGTCTAGCCAGTGCAGTGTACGGGGCAGAATGACCTCCCTGCTCCTGCTGGCCACACTGTTCCTGATGCAGGCCAGGATGCCAATGGCCTTGGCTTCCTGGGCATGCTGCTGGCTCCTGTTCAGCCTACTGTCAACCAGTACCCCCAGGTCCCTTTCTGCCTGGCTGCCCTCCAGCCACTCTGACCCCAGCCTGTAGTGCTGCATGGGGTTGTTGTGGCCAATGTGCAGAACCCGGCACTTGGATGTGTTAAATCTCATGCCGTTGGACTCTGCCCATGTGCCCAGCCTGTCGAGGTCACTCTGCAGAGCTCTCTATAGAGAGAGTTTTCTCCAAACGTGGCCAAAGGCACACACACCTGACCCACTTGGACTCCAGGACATGTTCAGACAAGCCTGGGCAACATGGGCATTTTCCTGAAAAACCAGATCTGCTGGCTCCTGCCCCATTGTCTGGTTCAGAGCATTTTTGAGGCTTTTTGTCCCTTCAGGACACACACCTTGAGTACTGCATCCAGTTCTGGGTCCCTCAATTCAACAGAGATGTTGAGGTACTGGAATGTGTCCAGAGCAGGGTGTTGAAACTGGTGAGGGGTACTGAGCACAAGTCCTATGAGGAGTGGCTAAGGGAGCTGGGGTTGTTTAGCCTGGTGAGGAGGAGGCTCATGGTCATGGGAGACCTTATTGCTGTCTACAACTACCTGAAGGGAGGTTGTAGCCAGGTGGGAGTTGGTCTCTTCTCCCAGGCAACCTGTGACAGAACAAGAGGACACAGTCTCAAGCTGCACCAGGGGAGGTTTAGGCTGCTTTAGGAAGAAATTCTTCAAAGAAAGAGATTGGCCATTGGAATGGGCTGCCTGGGGTGGTGGTGGAGTCACCATCAGTGGAGGTGTTTAAAAAGAGACCATATGAGGCACTTAGTGCCATGGTTTAATTGATTAGGTGGTGTTGGATTGGACTTGATGATCTCAAAGGTCTTTTCCAACCTGGTGTATTCTGTATTCTTTCAATCTGTTCTAGTTGCCTTGCCTTGCTTCTTTCTCTGTTGTTCCTGGGTTTGGCTAGGATGGAGTTTATTTTCTTCACAAAAAGATAGGGGGGCACACCCAGGACAGCCAGCTGAGTCAGATAGTGAGGTATTCCCTGCCATGCCACATGGGGCTGGTCTCTGGCACAGCGGGCATTTGACCCTCAGGGTCGCAGTTTCTATTACTCAGGTTTCTGTATTGCTTCTTACTGGTGGTGGTATTCCTGATGCCTGTTAGTTCTTGAGTGGGGTTTGGTTGTGGCTGGGATTGAAACAATAAACCTTGTAAAGCTATTTACTGCTCTCAAACATGAAGATACAGTAACCTTTTTGATTTTAATTAGAAGCTCGGCTGGCACTATTATCTTTAATAAGATAAAGCCCCACAGGGACTGTTTTTGAAAATGGAACTAAAAATTTGAATGGTGCCTTTGTGCTGACAAAAAAGTGCAATTTTGGTAATGCTGGAAAGTAATTTCCTCTCTAGCTGCAGAATGGAAAGCATGGTTGGTGGCAGGTTGTGCTGTTGCTGTCTAATTTTGTGTAACCCTCTTGTGGCAGGACTGTGTTTTGCTTGGTTTTTTGCTCCTTTCCTGAGTGAAAGGCAGATGGTCTCCAGAGAGCTCAGTGGGTCACTGATGTTCCTGTAGAAAACTGTGAGAAGATGTGGACATTTGTCTGTACGAAGTGCTGTAGCTGGAAGATGCTGAAACTCTCCAGTTTTTTTTGTGCATCCTGCAGCTTCCCTTAGCATTAGGTCTGAGGCAGGAAGGTGACAAGTGGAAGAACTATTCCTCTTCCCTTCTTGGCAGCAATGTAAGGAGAATGGCAGTATTTTGATACAGCAGTAGATCCCTGTGGAGATCAGAATCAGGGAATGTTAAGGCCTGTTTTTGCAGTGGATGTAACCAGTTCCGTTCATTACCATGTGTAAGTAGTGAATATTTCGGTTAAGGAACCAAACTTTGTCTTGCAATCTAAAACCATTTAAGGAAGCATGAATTAGCTTGAACTGTAGTATGTGGAGGTACCAATATATACTTTCCTTCTGTTTTTTCAGCATGGCTGCTACATGATCGGTGTCATGAAGGTTATGTAGCCTGTGAGGTGATTTCTTGTTTAATTTGTGGATGAATCTAGTGCGCGTGAGTAGCGCTGATTATCACAGCCCTAGTCTAGCTGGGTGCAGTACTGACATTTGCACTAACCACATTGCATTACATTTAATTCAAGATCAGCAGTGTTCTTGACTGTAAAACAGTTTAAATGCCTTGCAAATGAAGATTTTTAAACATTTTCTGCTTCAAGTGAGGAAGTCATAAGAAACACCCCCGACAAGCAGAAGTGTGGGGAAGTGGTTAAGAGGAGGCTTTGCAGCAGTATTGGTTAAGATAATGATACTGGGCTGGCTGTTTATTAGTTGTTATTACAGTTCTCCCCTAAATAGGCAAAACCCCTGAAATTAGAGTTTGGAGCAGTTTTGTATTTAGCAGCCCCATTCTTTCAAAAATGTGTTAAATCAGATTTATGTGTTTTGGTTATAAATTGTGAGCTGGTAATAGTTTAGGAAAGTACACAGTGGAATATTAAAAAGTAGTTTCTAAGAAAGTTGTAAGCACAATACTGTAAATTTTAGATGGAAGTGGATCCTTCAGGTACATTTCAGCTTGTCCTTGGACTCATTTGCTATTCCTTTATTTGGAGAACATTGATCAGAACTGTCAATTAGGGCATGATATTCTCCTTAAGGGCACTGAGTACTGTAAAAATATCTTGGCTGCAACTGCAGCTCTTAAAAGAAACACTTTCAGAAAAACCAAATCTGCCTGACCTGCCAGAGACTGGAAAAATAACTGTTCCCCAGGAAGTATGCTACTGGTGATGTCAAGGAGATGCATAAAGGGAACAGGAGAAAAGATGCTGTTTCTGCTTTTCTAAAGACCAAGTTTGTGTCTGTTACAGCTTATGCTTTAAGAACAATGTGTGATGGAATGTTTCTCTTCTCATCTTTTCAAATAAATGACTTGTCGGTCTGTATTGCTCTTCTTGTTTGTTTTATTTTTTTAGGAAGTGGCAAAACGCTTGCATTTGCAATTCCAATGATTCACTCTGTGCTGCAGTGGCAAAAATCAAACAGCTCAACAGCCAGAAATGACAGTGTTTCTAAAGAGTCCTATCAACAGCATGATGAAACAAGATGGGAAAATGAGGATGAAGCAAAAAAACTAACCTATCAGCAGGTTGAAGACTGTGGAGGTGAAGATGATGCATCTTTCACAACTGGGTGTGTGAAGGTGCTGGAAAATTTTGAATTTGATTCTGGTGACAAGACACATAATGTTGCCTCCCATAAAAAAAGACCTCTTTTAGGACTGGTTCTTACTCCTACAAGAGAATTAGCTGTACAAGTAAAACACCACATTGATGCAGTTGCAAAGTTTACAGGTATGTAGACCTCCAAGGGCCATATCCCAAATTACTCTGGGTTTTGATACTGGTGCTGAGCCAGAATGTGTAATACAGTTTCTTCTGCATCATAAAACTGGGGTGGCTTTTGAAAGATTAGGGTTCATAGTCACTTGTATTTGAGAAATGCTGCCATGGGATGCATGTGGAAGTAAATGGTTAATTTAGAGTATTTTGCTTTACAATGTTTCTTTCTTCAAATAATTCTCAACTCATGCTTTCTTTAGCAGCACAGAATTGGTGCTAGATACTCAGCCACCTGGTTATGCATATGTAGGTTATACTAAAAAAAAGGTATATGTGTATATATATATATAAAAAAAAATTCACCTTTTTTTTTTTCAGAGATATGTCAATCTATCCAGGTAATATATATACATATACATATATATATATATAGTTTTGATCTATCAAAAGAAGAAATTATGGCCATAGATTATAAGGGTAGAAGACATTGCTGGATTGTGTGACTTGTCTCTTGTAGCAGTTGGGCCACAGCATATTGCTGGGTAACATGCCTAACAAAAGCAATTTCATCCTGTTCCTTTCTCTTCCAAACCAGAAGTCAGCACATCTGTAAAAGTGCATGAGGTTGTGAAACTGTTCAAGATGTGGAACATGGGGAAACAAGTCCTCACTTCTCCAATAGTAGTACTTGTATATTTATTTAAGAGGATGGATTTTGGAGAGATGTAGTGCAGTGAGCTGCTTGTAAGCACATCTTCCATTGGTGTCTATACATCCTACTGTGTTTATCAGTCTACAGCTGGTTACAAGGCTAATTTAACTCCTAGTCTGAAATGATCAATTTATGTCATTACAGTTCTGATAGGAGCAGTGCGATTTGGGTATGAAAATAAGCTTCCCAAGTGATGTATAGTTGCTGCACCAGGAGAGAAAGATGTTTTGATGTGGGTTTTCTTTTTTGTCTCAATCTCAAATTGAAAAAAAAATATCTGCCTAGAATTATGGGCTTCCAGAAGTACCAGGGAGGTGAGATCTGTGGTAGCTGAGATACTAGAGGAATCTTACACAGTAGAATTGAGTTTTTCCTGGGCCAGTGTATTCTTTGAAGAAGCAGAGTGAAATAAGCTGTGTGGAGTTTGTGCTTCCAAAGCTAAACTCCTTTTAGTACCTGAGCAAATGACATAAAACTAGTCTGTAGTCTGCACTACTGTTCAGTCCAGAGAATCATTATTGGACTGGGAGCATTCTGATTAGGATTATTCCATAGCAAATGAACTGTTTTTAGCAAGACAAGCATTTCTAACCCTTATTCTTGGAGTGGCTTGATGATTATTTGTAACAGGAATATGCTTCTTCATGCAGATGTAATTGGCAAAATGTGAGATTCTGATGTATAGATAAGCAAAGCTAACAGTTACAGAGGACATACATGATTATTCCTGCTGTTGGAAGAGAGGTGTACTGAAGTGTTATTTTTGGCATCTAACTATAATGAGGATTCTTCTATAAAATTGAGGGCATTGCTGTGTGTTCAGTATACATAAAACCTCTGTAGTTTCCTGGCCAAAATGCTTGCTGAAAGTTGCAGTATAGACTTAAAATTACTTCTTTTAGGAGATGTATGTAAAGTGAGATAAAACCTGTTATTTATATGTTCTAGGTATTAAGACTGCTATTCTAGTAGGAGGCATGGCTGCACAGAAGCAAGAACGTGTGTTGAATCAAAAGCCAGAAATTGTAATTGCAACCCCAGGCCGTCTGTGGGAGTTGGTTAAAGAGAGACACCCACATCTCTCAAATCTTAGGCAGCTCAGGTAAAGATACTGTTGTGTCTAACTGCTGGGTGCTGAGCTGGACATTACTGCCTGCTGGCTGTTTACTAACTGATTTGATTTAGCTTATGTAAAATCTCTTATTTCTTCACTGAAGTGTTAAAATACATTTCAATAAATTGAAATGCACGGTGGTTATATTGATGGAGAGACATGTTGGTTAAAGCCAGTAGCAAAAACTTCAGAATTTCCTTTAGAAACCTGATGTTTTGTTGTTTGGGGGTTTTTTTGGGGGGGGTTGTTTGTTTTGTTTTTAATATGAAAGCTGCTGTAGCTTCACTGGCATACCTGGTGTTCCTTTGGGTTTTACATGCAGAACGTCCCTTACGGGTTTAAAAGGAAAAGTTCTTCTTAAGTGTATCATATTTGTATATATCTGCAAAAGTGTTTTTTTTTACTGTGTGTTTCCTCTTTGACAGATGCCTTGTGATTGATGAAGCAGACCGAATGGTTGAGAAAGGTCACTTCTTAGAGCTGTCTCAGTTGCTGGAAATGTTAAATGATTCACATTATAACCCTCGGCGACAGACTTTTGTTTTCTCTGCCACTTTGACTTTAGTTCATCAGACTCCCACAAGACTTCTGCAAAAGAAGAATACTAAAAAGATTGACAAGAAGACCAAACTAGAATTGTTAATGGAAAAAATAGGAATAAAGGCCAAACCCAAAGTAATAGACCTAACAAGGAAAGAGGCTACTGTTGAGACTCTTACAGAAACAAGAATCCATTGTAATACAAACGAGAAGGACTATTACCTCTATTACTTTCTTCTCCAGTATCCAGGAAGAACTATGGTCTTTGCAAACAGCATAGACTGTGTAAAACGCCTCAGTTCTCTCCTCACAATCCTAAATTGCAATCCTCTTCCTTTGCATGCCAACATGCACCAGAAGCAGAGGCTGAAAAACCTGGAAAGATTTGCTGAGCGAGAGAGGTAATTAGATTTTCTACTTCCTAGTTGAGAAAAAAAAAGATTATTGGGAAGAGGAAACAGCTCTGTCAGAGCAGGCGCAGGCTAGGGGAGTTAGCTGGGGGTGCAAGTCCCACATTCAAGAGCCTAGGTTATAAACAATTAAGGTTCAGGTTTCAGAGGATGGTTGCGGTGGGGAATCGAGCAAGTTCAATGGAAGGCCACCAAGGTGGTCAAGAAGCACTGGTCTGCAAGGGGAGAGGCTGAAGGCTTGTATCACCTGGGAAACAGAGTTTGTGGGGACCTAATGGCAGCCCTCTTGTATCTTAAAAAAATATCACCAAGGTAATGGTGCCAGCCTCTTCACAGTGGTGTGTGGTAGAAGGATTAGGGATAACAGATGCAAGTTGAAACGAGGCTCAGGCTGGATAGAAGAAAGCTTTTTCTGTGTGAAGACAGTAAGACATTGGAACAGGCTGCTGCTTCTCAGAGGTTTTTGAGGCTCAGTTGGATAAAGCCCAGAGCAATCTGGTCCAACTTTATACCTTATCCTGCTTTGAGGAGGAGATTGGACTAGAGACCTCCTGAGCTCCCTTGGAGTCTAAATTGCCTTGTGGTCTGGCAGCTCATTGCTACTGAAGGAGCTGTCACTTACTCTCTCTTCAGACAGATACTTCTGTAACTATCCTACACACTTTTCTGGTTGGTGGATTCAGTGCTACCTCACAATTTAGTCCTTCTGTGAGTGCTGCATGCTGTCAGGCTGGGTGGGAACTTGTACCTTGTTAATAAACTCAGACAAGGGAGATTGGTGGTTGGATTGCTGTGACATCTGCAGTATCCCTTCGCAAAATGTAGTATTGATAGCATTGACCTAGGCCAAATAGGGTATTTTCAGGGACTGCAGACTTTCAAGGTAAGAAGAAATCTATCAGACAATCTATCACAGCCTCCTGCAGATTGCAGCCCATAGAATTTTCTCTGTTTATACCTGCTTTGTATCTTGCAGCAATAGAATACACGGTCAGATGCTATAAAGTTAACAGATTCCTATTACCTACAAGTAACTTTTCAGTTCTGGGAAATTCTTTTCAAAACAAATTATTATGTACCCTAGGGGGACTTTAGTTGCTGTAGACTGTTTATATAAAATAATGACTTTTTTCAGCAGTTCTTAATTTCCAGGAACAAGGAGAAATACTGATTATTCAAACAGAATCTCCCCTTCAAATTTCTAGCTTTTAATTTATTGAGATCTTGCCTGAGTGCAACTTGGTAGAAGATATTTCAGCCCCCAAAACTGTTAATTAAATCTATAGTGGTAATAATGTGACTTGTCTTTACTGGTAAAACTTGTAATAAACTCTCTATTCTGCCAGAAGATCAACTGTGTTGTTAATGGTATGGCTGTATCAGGCTAAAGATATTTTTTTAACCCAGCTTGGGTAGAGCACTGAAAAATGTAATGAAAGGGAGGATACCCTCTTTCCAAGTGGCTATATTAGGTCATTGAACAGCTATTTGTGCGAGTGTTCCTGTGAATTTGGAGATAAAAGCACAGGAAAAAGGATTTTCTTAATTGGAAACAGACCTGCTGAAGATAAGATTTGCCTTTTCTTTTCTTTCTTTAAGAATCGCTTTTTCAAGATGGCCTCTGATGTAATATTGGGTATTGTTTTCTGTAAGAGCAAATAAATAGCACATTTCCAGTAGATGATATAGTGCAAATCTGTTTCTTAAATTGCTGTGGTAGGATCCTAGGTTGCTGTATTTTCTGTTCCTTGGCAGATGGTCTACGCTTCAATTTTATATTCATTAAATGTTTTCACTTTCTCAGCTGTGTCCTTCTGACAACAGATGTTGCAGCTCGTGGTCTTGATATTCCCAATGTGCAGCATGTCATCCACTACCAGGTTAAGTATTTTTTATGTTTTTTTTTTTTCTTTTAATTTTTTGGTTTTGAAATAAGCTTTTGCTGATCCAAATCCTGACCACTATAAATCTATGATTCTCAGCCCTGTGTATGGTATAGGCCTGGCTATAGAGATTTAATAATTTGTAATTGTACTGTCTCTAGTGCTTTGTACTTAAGGATCTTGTTGCTGCAATGACTGACTGTCACAGGTAGCACTTAATGAATGTGTGATTATATATGAGAATTACATAATGGGTAAGGTTCTCCTCGCTTTTTATTTAACTGCAGTATCCAAAGGTGTCAAATGGCTCAGCCCTGTAACTGCTCTCTGTGAGTACACACAATTTTTTCCTGCGTTGCAAATGAAATGACAGAGTCAGAAGTTAGGAGAGAATCACAAAAGATCATGCAAGGAAAAATTCCAGACTAGAAAACAAACTGTCTCCAGACATCACCTTTTACTTTGTCTCCATCTGTATTCCATGCAATGTACCGTGTGTACATAAATCCCCAGTATTCTCTGGCAACCTCTTGGCCAAAGCTGCTGCTGGCTTCCCATGACCAGCTTGGTGTTTGTTCTGAACGTTTGCAGGTCCCCCGTACGTCTGAGCTGTATGTACACAGAAGCGGCAGAACAGCGCGAGCTGCCAGTGAAGGCCTCAGCCTGTTGCTGATTGGCCCTGAAGATTTGATCAATTTCAGGAAAATTTATAAAACCCTGGGGAAGAGTGAAGAGCTGCCGTTTTTCCCAGTCGAAACCAAGTGCATGACTTCTATCAAGGTAGAGAAACAACCGTTTCTTTGCAGCCTGAGGAGTTGCTTGCTTACTTATGTTACTGCATTGCCTGTCACATCCTTTCCAGGTTCCATGTGATATTTACTCTTTTTGGACCTGGTTGAAAATTAAGTTAATCGCACTTCATCTTTATTAAACCAGTACTTGTGACACCAGGATAGGTGTTTAAACATAAGTATCACTTACTGTTCTTGCATGTTGTGATGTAGAGCTTCTCCTGACTAGATTCCCAAAAACAGTACAGGGAAGCGGGTATTTTTTATGGCTGGGGATCTGAGATGGCTCTGCTTTTAGAGCCCCTTGTGTTAGGATCAGACTAGAGAACAGTAGCAGGGCCAGGGATCTTCAGTGGTCTTCATCTGCCTCTTCTCATTTGGAGTAGTGTGTTGTCTGCTTTTCTGAGAGTTCCTGTAATGTGAGACCACAGCTGCCACTGGATCTTGTCAAGCCAGTTATGTTTCCTTTTTCTAGATTGTTGCCCATTTTAAGGAGGATTCAGTCATTCACTATCAAGATAGACAATGGTTAGGATTTACAAAATATGTATTTTAGAAAGCACCTAGTCACCACAGATTTTCTACTTCTCAAATAAGGCTATTTCATGTCTCAACATTCTCTTAACAATTTGGGTGACAATAGCCATGAACAACTGGACATATTTAAATACTACATTTGAAAGAAATCCATCTGGGGTTGGAATGTCTGAATGTTGCACAGTCACTGAGTGTGGGAGAAAAATCCCAGCAGTCTAAATTTTACTAGTTCTTAATTTCTAGGAGGAAGCAGAAATACTATATAATGCTATGTATCATTTATGTGTATAAAGACTACATAATGCAACAGATATTTTTGTTGTGATATTCTGGTTCATGCTTATCCAGTTGGCTTGGACTGAGCCCAGGGTCTAGCCTAGTGGCACCAGCAGTATCCTTGCCTTGGGAAAAATGTCAGCAAGTTTCAAAGCCCAGGCTTGCTACTAAGGAGGTGTTCAGTGTGAAGCTTTCAGGAGATGCAGCTTTCTGAAAGAGGAGGAAAATCAAAGAAATGCCTCCACAGGTTTATTTTTATCCCCTAGGTAGTAATAAAGATAAATTGCCTTTGTTATTTGTTTTTTGTTTTGGTTTGGTTTTTTTCGGTGCCTACTCCCATCCCTGTCCACCTACCAGATGTTTCTGGTTACTGGAAGAAATCTGTTGTTTTTAAAGTGTTTCTTTCTGGTTTCTTGATGAGTGGTTCTTGGCTCTTATCATGCACTGTCACTTAATGGGTGAATAAATGTTCTTTCCACACTTAAATTGTTCTGCTGCCATCTCACAGTCTTCTGTGCTATCCACAGTTCTGCTACTCTCCCCAGAAAAGGTGTGTTTGTAGTAACAGGGCAGGACTCCTGCCACCTAGACCTTTCATATTGTCAGATCTCGTATTTACACTTCTCCTGTGCTTAATTACAAACCAATATTAGTTGGAGCTAATACTGCTGCTGGTTCTTTACCTGTCCCTTTGGCATGCTCTTTGCCTGGTTCTGCGTGCCTTCATTCAAATTCAGGAAACATCTGAAGGGATTTCACACTTGAGAAGCATAGAATTGGTGAACTACAGTAGAGGAAAGACTAAAAGAACTCAAATTTTACGAAGGTGGATAAACTATTTAAAATTTCTTGTAATGATCTAAGAAGTGACTGACTTGTTCTGTTTTTACTCAACTGCAAGTTTAATTTCCTCTCTCTGCATCTTACTTATCCTGTCAGTTCTGGCTGGTGCTGTTACTATGTAGCACCAGACTATTCAGTTGGGGTGGTCAGTGCCCTGCACAGGCTTCATTTGGTGTGTGGTGGTTTTCAACTCACCACATGGTGCCACCACAGGAACGTTCCAAAAAGCAGAACTTGCTGCTGTGGGTTGATTATTGTGGATGGAGATTTTCTTTCCATAATGAATTACTTATTTAAGACACTGTGGCCCGGCTGGAAGTCTGCAGGTCAGGTTAGGTTTGCTGTTAGGTTTGGTTTTTGTTCTGCCTGTGTGCAGCTGTAAAGGAGGACAGGACATTTCCTCCTGTGCCTAAATGAGATACAGGTGCATTTCTGAAAACATGAGTAGCTCCTTCCTTGTGGCCTGCAGGAGCTTGCTTCTTCAGAGTGGGATGAAGCAAATGGCTGTCTTTTATTCCCGTAACTTCAAGATCCAGCTGTACTGGTATCTGAAGCATGATTTGTCCGTGACATCTCTGAAGTGTTTGTAATAATTTGTTCAAAGAATGAGAAGTTAACATTCAGGCATGTTGAGTAGCTGAGATATTTTAGAAGTCTGATTCTTTCATGGATCTGAGGAAGGAAAGCACTTTGGCAAATGCTGACATGTTTTTATTACATGTGGTATCAGCTGGGACACCACTAGGGAACAAAAGTGTCTCTATGCCTCAGTTACGTTGTAATGCATGCTCTCAAACACTGATTCTGCTAACTTGCCCCACATTCAAACCTGATCATAATGTCTAAAATGTAATTTTGTTGCAGGAGCGGGTGAATTTGGCTCGGCAGATTGAGAAGGCAGAATATTTCAACAGTCAGGCAAAGCAACACAATTCCTGGCTCCAGCAAGCTGCAGATGCTCTTGAGATTGACCTTGATGATGACATGCTTATGGGCAAGTAGAAATGCTTGTTTATGGTTGTGCTTAGTTGGTCCCATAACACAGAAGCCCTGCCATGGCAGAGGAACTATTAAAACCTCTAGGGCAGAAAGGGAAGGAAATGAGTGTCATTACTTAGTATGTGGTGTTGCTGGTGTTCCCAGGATGTTTGTGCAGTACAGAGTGCTGGAGGTGAGGGAGTAAAGTGTGACAATTTTGGCAAGTTTCAGGCAAGTCCACATGTCATAAGACAGACTGTTTACCTTCTGACAAACATTTTAGAGTAACCTTATAGCCCAGTATGTCCTGCTTAAGTCATCCCCATTATGTTTCTCTACTTCTGCTTTGTCACTCCCACTGCCCTGTAGTCAGGCAGCCGGACATGAGCCTGACAGCACTGTGTGGGAGCACTCAGGAAGCACTAGCTCACGCTGAAAGGTGTGTGAGGTTTATGTAGGTTGAGTTACATGGGCTAAATGGCCAATACTTACATTTCAAGTTGTTGAGGTTTTTGGTAGTGTGTTAGAAGTAAATAATTTCTTACATTTTGAAAAGTAAACATTCTGCAGGCTGTGCCTGAGAGAATGTGTGGGGCTGTGCAACTATAAGTGCCTGTTGGTTCAATGCCATGAAGCTTCACAGTGCTTAGATGTGCTGTAAAATGCCACATTGTGTTCAAAAATTAGGAGCTGAAGGTATCATTTTCTACTACTAGTTATTTGAAGGCATGCTGAATAAGGGTGCTGCCTGGGTCGCTTCAGCTTAAGAAATTGAACCTATTAGCCACTAAATACTCAGATGCCTTAATGCTGAAGCATGTTCAGATTATTTTTTTTCTTTCCTTTATTCATGGCTGCACCAGCTTGTTCTCAATCACTTTGCAAGAAGGCATTAATCATCTGATAATTAGCACTCTGCTGTCTTGTTTTGACATAATCTGACTATGCAGTGCTTTGAAATGAGTTTCAAAACAGCACATCCAGTCCAAGTTAGTTGTGGCTCTTGAGTGAAGCACTTTGTAATTGCCACTCAGAAACTTGCCAGATTCATGCTTTAAAGTGTTTTCAGTCTCTGATTCTTCTGTTGCTTGTTGAGACCAAAAATCTCAGTCGTTCCTGCTATAAATTAAATGCCTCTTACACTGTTACAAAGGATTTAGGAAGGTCCTTTCAATTTACATTACAGCAGCCTTAATTTCATTTATTCTCTCTGGTTCAGGCCTGCCGATATTAACTATCTTCAGTCTTTTCTGTGTCCTTTCTCCTGTGTAATTAAATATGAGCACCTCGTTGGTTTTTTTATGTACAAGGAGGAAAGGGCTTCCTGTTTTACAGGTGATGAAATGAGTCTTACATAAAATGATGAAACACATAGAAGCAGCTTCTGTCTGAGCAAGAAGCCTTGGATTAATGCCTTACCTTCTGTGCCCTCTGGTTTTTTTGTGTCTGTTCTGGATTGAGAGACAACTGAATGATTTAACAGAATGATACCTGGTACCCCAGTAGTGAGGATTCTTGATCTTGTTATCTTGTGGACAGTCTGTCACAGATGACTGGAAGATTGTATGGGAGTTGAGAGACTGAGTGACCTTGTTAGAGACAGATGAGATTAGCATCTTCCCCTAGCACTACAAAAATCTGGCGAATGAGGCCAAGGCAAGTTCTTCTTCTGTTTTAACATTCTGTGTATTTGATTTCTGCCCCAAGGAAAAAGAGCTAGTGAGGAAGAAGAAAGCCAGAAGCAAAAGATGCTGAAGGGGATGAAAAAACAGCTAAAACACATGTTGTCCCAGCCACTGTTTAAAGTCCTTATGAAAACCAAGTATCCAACACAGTCTGGAAAACTACTGCCTCAGACATCAGCGTGTATTTCAGAATCTGCTCTGGGTACTGTGTCCAAACACCAAGCCAAGAAGAAAAAAAACAATAAAATTAGATAACTGAGCAAGATCACTCAGTGCAACACAAGAAAGGACAATCCTTATGAAGGCTGTCAGTGCTTAGGGAGGAACTCAGCAAGAAGACATAGTATCAGAGAATGTCACCTGTGTCTTGGCTGTGGAGGTACAAAGCAAAATGTTGTTTTAAAGGGCTTTTGTTAACATGCAGTTGAATCCTGCCTTGGATCTTGTTTTTTCATGTTCTTTTGTTTTGTTTTTTTTCTTATGTTCTGTATTAATAGAAGTTAATTAGTTTGGAATTCTGTTTATTACAGCATTTTGTGAGATGGGTAAAGTTCACTGTGGGTATACTGTAATGATAAAACTTCATTTGAATATTACTGTCCTTGAAGGAAAGGGGGAGGTAGGCTGTGTGCAGTCTGTACAATCTGAGCTGGTGGTAATGGGAGAAGGTTTGGCTTTTAACTGCATCTAGTTCAGTGGGAAGGGCATACAGGTAATGTTGCCAGCAGGTTTACAATTCTGCTTATGGAAATCTCCCAATTTTCTCTCTCCCCTGATAATACTGTTCTGTTTTCCACAGTGTCTAATTCCCTTGTGATAATATGCTTTAGAACGTACAAAAAAAAAACCCAACCAAAAAAGTCAACATGGCAGTGGGCCAAAACTGACCTTGGGAGATGTGTGGAATTTTGAGGGATAAGTCTTGGTACTCATTGTTTTATTAATAAATATTTCAAGTCTGTATTTGAAAACATGTCAGAACCATGACCTTTGTTCTAATGGAAAAGGTAGTGATGTTGTGACATACCACTTTTGATGAGTGCTTTCTGATAACTATGCTTTGAAATCATTTTAACTTGACCTAGGTAAATAATTTTAAAAGCTATTTTCAAAAATGTCAGAAAAATATATTTTAAATTTTTAATAAATTATATCTCCTATAAAACCCAAAGCCTATGTCTGTTCTCAATCACTTGAGATTTCCAAATCCTCATGCCACTCTGCTAGCAGAGTGTGTTCTGGGTGTCTGAGTGATTCCAGATGGATGAATAGCTTGGTGAAGGAAGGAGCTGAGAAGACTGTGAGTTGAGTGACTACTAACAGACTGCTAATATATCTAGCAACAATTTCTAAGTACTATCCATCCAACTAGGATGCTGTCAGAGAAAAAGGGTGGCATCAGGCAGATTTGACTCTGTAAGCCTCTGGATGTCATCCATGCCCCCTTCTGATACTTGGGCAGATGTCTTATTTTTCTGGCCTATGTAACATTTCCAATTCCAGCTTCTTTTTGCAAAAGGGGACTTCAAGGCTTTAGTGTTGTCTGAAGTCAATCATAAGCTTCCTCCTGGGGTTGCCTTCACAGAGTGGATAAAAAAGAGGAAAACAATCTGTGACTCCTGAGGCAAGTTCATTGGCATGAGAGAGCAAGTGAACAGAGTTGCTATACTTGTTTGTCTTGGAGTTCAGCAGCTCTTGCTGTGAAGCTGGAAGAAATTGTAGCCTGTTTCCAGAGCAACCAACTTTAGATGGTACAAATTGCCAATTTCTGTAGGTGAGGAATGCAGTTACAGAACACAGATCCAAATCCTACGTTGGAAGAGGATATGGGGCACTGCGAAGTACACACAAGCTTGGGTACCACTGGACTAATTAGACGTCCGATGTTCTTTTATTATTGGTGTAATTATACAAGTCTAATCAGTAGTGTGGATGTTTTTATAGGAGTAGAGTTTATTTTCCTTTCCTCATGGGAATACCTACATCAGTATAAGCAGTTTCGGTATTGACATGTTACGGATTTATGCATGCTGGCCACCGAAGCAGACTGTCACCTTGGGATACCACTGATTCATGTGAAGTCCAAGTGAAGCTTTCTGACTCCTCTTTTGTTACTTCTAAAGTTACAGCTCAAACTGGGTGCCTCTGGAGACAGACCCTACCTCAGATCATGCCCCTCAATTTCAGCTTTAGCACACAGCACGTGATCCCCAAGTCCAATCACTTAATTCTGGTCAATGGTCTTTTGATTTTTTTACTGGTTTTTACTGTCATTGGGCGAGTCTTCTTCTGAAGCTACCTCATTCTCTTTAAATTGTTTCCTTGATCCCTTTGGTCCTAGAAAAGAAAACAAACCAAGATATCTGTACAAAGAAAAGTTAATACCAGAAGTAGGATACTACCTTAAGACCTTACCTACCAGAAGTAGGTACTGCCTACTCCTGCCTTAAGAAGGTACAGTTTCAATCTCCGTAGTAGGACTGACAGAGTCCTGCAGGGCCAACAGGAGCCCATCTAATTGATGTACTTTGGGCACTCATCTAACATGAGGGTGTTGAATCCAGTTATCCTTTTCTGCAACCTTTACAGCAAAGTAAGACATAACATAGTATACTGACCCTCCTGTAAACAGTCCAACATTGTTGTGCAAGGGTGGACTTTTAACATTACTGCATCTCTGGACTGGGTATCCCATACTTGCATCCCAGCTGGTACTGATTAAAACCCTCTGGTTTGTGCCCTCTTTTTTTTTTATAGTTGTTTATGTATGCTCAATAGGTATGTGGTCTCTAGAAGCTGAGTGTGCAGGTCTTCCCCCAGTCACCTGTAGTGAAACATTACCTCAGCACAAAAATGATGCAGCTCACTGTCAGAGGGAACAGGCAATAAAAATGCTGGATTCAAAACATCAAACCTTTTTAAAGTAGTGTTACCCAGGTTTAAAGTCATTAATTCACAATGATGCCCTCTTTGTGGGGACAAGGCTTGTGTAGCATGTTCCTTAAGAATCAGTTCTACTTCATGATGGACATACACAGGTTTTGGGTGACCCAGGTCTGCTTCTTTCAATGGTAGTCGCTTTGCTGCCGGCGCCGTGACAGGGGAATTGTTCCCTGCTGGTGCTGCAGGAGTCCACTGCGTTGACTGATCAACCACAGGGCGGCGCTGTGGAACCAGCTTTGAAGTAAGGCTAGCTCTGGCTTCTCAGTTCTCATGCACAAAGTCCAACGGACTTGGAGTAACGCTGCAATCCTAGTGCGGGAGCAGAAACTAAAGTTCCTTTTGTAGCTTGGAAAGTGTTTTCTATTGCTGGACCCTGCCTGTATAGGCTCCCCTTCCTCTGCATTGGTAGATTCTGTCAATTCAGCTTTCTTCATATTTATTTATTCAGCTATTGCCCCAAACCCAATTCTTGCTAGGTGTGGCTTCATTGCAGTGATCAAGAGGACAAGAAGAGCTCCTAAAAGATGATAAATGCGCATATCAACTACATTCCTGGTAGTTCATATTGTGAATAATGGAGCAAATATCAAGGTTTTTAAAATGTCTCTTGTTAATACGGTGATTTAAAAAAGATTCACATAGGATAGTGCTGTGTGAATTTAAGCCACTCAAGTTGAGGAATTCTTAGTCCTAGTGATGCATGTCCCTTCAGTGTCTTCCTCTTTCAAGCAAATAATCAAGCAAATTTCCAAGCAAAATCTTCTGTACCTGCTTATCAACTTGTCTCTGGAAAGAGCCTCTTCAATAACCCTTTTATCAAGCTTATAGGAGCATGCTAAGGGAGCTAAGAAAGACCCTAAGCTTGGCCTTTCTTCCTGTTTATTCAGCATTAATGCAATAGCTGTTTATATCCTGAAACCTGCTACTTTTCCTCCCTGGTACAGCTGGCATACCTTACTGCTGAGTGAAGCAAGATGCCAATGGCTGCTCCTGTCACCCTGCCACCGGTAATAGCTCTGTGTGTGAGCCAGGCTGCTCCCCTCTGCCAGCACCCACCTTCACCTGCCTTGCAGCAAAGAGAAGCAGAAATGCAAGAAGGCTTGGGGCAGACCAACACACTGACCAAAGAAGAGAGACTGGCCTTTCTGGCACAGCTGGATTTGTTTCAGCTCTGTATCCTCCACTGGGCACAGTAGTAGTATGAGTAGGAAAATTTCCTGGACTCTTGCTGATTTCTGCACCTGAACCAGCTACAGCGTTGTTGGAGGTGCATCAGGCAAAGGTACTTAGTGTCATCACCTCTGCTGCACAGTACTCACCACTTAAAAGGTGTTCAGTTGCTCTGCCTCTAAGCACAGCAGCCTGGCTGTACTATCTGGTGGCTTTTTAAGCCATACTAACAGCATCCTGTGGCATTAAAGATGTTTCAGGCTGTTGCGTGTAATGGCTTTCATATGCTTTTTAGGTTCAGATTGAAATGTCAGTGGTGTTTTCAGGAGTGTTGCTCAGCAAGTAACTCTTCTGCATTTGTTAATCAGAGTTCAAGGACAGTTTGTGGGGTCAGCTTGAAGGCCTAACTAGGCAGAAGACAGCAGGTCCCATATTTGAGAATGTAATAGTCTTTGCAAACATCAGGGAAAGACTTTTCTGTTAAAAATATGCAACCCTTACACATTTTTTTGCTGTCTGAAGCTATAAAGATGCAATGTCAGAAAAATTACTATGTTGTTTATATTTATTGCTTAGACAGAAGGCAAACACAATAATAAGGCACTCCATGCTTGGTTTACCTCTGGAATAACAACTCCAGAGGACAAAACTGCAGCACTTTCTTATTCACAGCTAACAGGAAAAGAGATGGGCAGAAAGAGTAACTTACCTGTGTTCATCTCTCCTTGGTGTTTAATGACTTGGTGATTGTGTGCCCATGGAGGCAACAGAGTTTGTGTGTCTTCCGTTTCAGGTACATCTTTACCCAGCTAAAGGTAGTAGTAGCATTTGTTCAAGTAACTACTTTCCAGAATGTCTATATCACAACAGCAGTCTGCTCCAGGTGGACGTTTCGGTAGTGAGGCAGAAGAGACACTAGATGGCACAGACGCACTTGCAAAGAAGGAAGAAGGCTGGGCTGGGCTGAGCTGAGCTGAGCGGGGCTGGGCCTTGGGCGCCCACCTCTCTCCCGAGGGAAAAAGGGGCTCTTCTGTGAAAGTGCCTGAATAGGAAACTGTGACAGTTTTAGGCTGTGCCTTTAAAAAAGGGACAGCTACTGAGTCAGTGAACTGCTGCACCGCCCCTTTCTGAAAGCAGCAGCATTTGCTATTTGTTTTCCATGAACCGATTGGACATGGGACTGTGGTATCAGCTAGAGAAGAGGTATTTTTCTCATCTTCCATGTGATCAGAAGGCAATTTTTATACAAATTGTCATCCAGGGCAGTCCAGTGAGCAGCCCAGTCCCATCCAGTCTACTGTCCCATGTCTCAGATGAAGAGCCCTCACTACTGCACCCTTGCTGGAGAAGATGGGGGGATGAGATGCAAACTTCTCAACACTAAGTTCCTACCCAGAGGCAGTGACAGTCGCACTGATATGAAGGTGAAATGATGCTGTTTGGGGCAATGGCATTATGATACTCCCTGATAGCAGCTTTACAGATTGAGGGAGGTTTTCAAATACATGTGACAATACAGTGCCTGCTGTGGGAGGAGCACATCCCTGGGATATGATAAATGCCAGCTCAAGTTCCCAGAGTCCCAGGTCAATCATTTAGTACTATTAAGGAAAAAAAAAAAAAAAAAAAAAAAAAAAAGGGGGCGGGGGGGGGAAAGGGAAAAAAAAAACCACAACCAAACAAACACCAGAAACCAGCCTGTGAAGTGGGACCTAATCCCAGAGCCAACTATTTAGTTCTCTTTTGCTCACAACTCCTGCACTCACTGTAAGGCATTACCTAAAGAATACTGCTAGGGCCATTACATAAAGAACTCCTATGTTCTCCCTTACCTTCCTGTAGCCTGGGCAGCTGATCTGGGTTTGAAGGGAGGTGGTATTTCCACCAAGGAGCCAGGGCCACCAATACCCAACCCTAATCAAACATGCACTAGAACAGAGAAGCAGTCACTGATTTTCTTAAAGCACTGCAGCACAAGGATGCAGTGTTCATCTCTTACCAGTGGCATGGTGACTATGAATTAATTTAAGGCTTTTTCCCTGTCCTTGGGTTGAGAGGTTCAAATTACATCTCATGGCAATGCCTGGGCAAGAGCAAAGTGCAGCACCAAGTCCTGTTTCAGCAGTTGCCCACAGTAGATTAGGATTCATAAGACAAGAAGGGAGCAGAATCTGCAATATACTGCACCTTGGAGACCATAAGTGAATCTGCAGTCTTGGGCTCTGAGCTCCGCTCCACACGTGCCAGCCAAGGAATTAGTGCTAACTTTTACCTCTGCTTGCTTACCTGTCCTAAAGGTTAACAGTGTTGGCACCAGTAAGTACCACTCCTTGTTGAGTTTGGCAATATGAACAAGGCATGAACAATACTCAGCTGGGCTTTTACTAGCTGGCTAATTCTTGGTGACTCAAAGAGGGCTTGAAGAGTGGTTTGATGCCAGAGCTGTTAAAACTGATGCTACCTTTGAACTGAGACAAAAGACAAGTTTGAGACTAGATCTGAAAGAATTTGATGCTGCCTGCAAGGAATACCTCTAGCTTCATCAGCTGGTGAGTCACTTAGGCGGCTCTTGGGAAACAAAAGTTTAGCAACCAGCTCTCCTGTTTAGACTAGTGTGAGGATGAAATCTAGGGCTTGTTTGACTGCAGCATGATGCAAAGCAGTGTCAGATGCTTCCTTTACAATTTGGTAGTGTTTTCCAGCAACCTTGCTCTAGTATGTAGATTTGGCAGCCTGCAGAAGAGCTGTGAATGGAATATGCTCTTGTGATGTTGAGGTTCACAATATTAATCTGTTGAAGCAGCAGTGCATTAATCCATAGTAGTGCTATGTGGGTGCTTTTACTTTGTACTATCCCACCACTGTCCACCAGTAGCTTGTTTCGTGCCCTCTTCATAGCATCTTGCACTGACTCTGGCCTGTGTAACTAGACTGAAGCTTTCCAGATTCATCAGGCTCTGTCACTGTGTGATACAAATGTTTTCAGAAATGAATCTTCAAAAAGAGAGGAAATCATTAATTGTGCCAAGTTTACTCCTAACCTACAAGATCTAAGTCTACAGCTCTGCTCTCCTCAGACTGTACCTTCACCATAGTCTCAGTGTGGGGCTGTGCTGCCCTTTGCAGGAACACACTGCAGCCAAGAGTGCAGACACAGTGGAGCAGGAAAAGTGGAGAAATTACTGTTTCTGTATTCCATTAACTAGGTTCCTCCTGAACCTGGAGTACTAGGATTATTTATTGTTATTCATATATCCTACCTCCAGGATTTCCTGCCCTCACTGTAAAACACATAAATGCAGACAAGGTCCACAGTCTGGGTTTTGAGACCATGATCTGAGCTGATTTCTTCCTTCCTCTTTAGTTTTGCAAGGCAAAAGAATTTGTTTCATCTCAGTAGGGTCATGATTTCAGCTGGAGATTGAGAGAGCTGAGGCACAGCTCAGAGTTAGAACCAAAACATGTAACAGTGTGGAAACTGTCTTTGAATGCTAATCGTGGCCCTTTACCTGGCTCCTCCTCTGACCAATCACTTCTCTATGTCTCTGTTATCTCTGCAAAGACAGGATTATTCTGCTTAACCACTTTGATACAGGGCTTTGGGAGAGAATCCCTGGAGAAAGCCCTTCAAGTACTGATGGAAAAACCATTGCAGTTCTCACTTTCTAGAAATGCCTATATATAGCTAAACTTAGGCAGTTTCCAAGTGGATTTATTTATCCTAGCAAATTGTGTGCTCTGTGTCTTTCTCCAGGGATACTGTGCTCTTCAAGTTTACATTCCTAGGGGCTGAATCTTGAAAAGATCAGCTTTGAAGAACATGCTGCAACATATCTTGACCAAGATGTGCAAGTGGATTAATCACTGTTGCTGCTACAGACTGGCAGCCAGATGAGAGTAGCAATGCTTTGTGCAATGTGTGTACTACACACACATAGGTGCATGCACTGGTGCTGATACATGGCCCTTGTAAGCATCTTCTGTTGACATATTTCAGTTGTGCCTTCTAACTTTCAGAGGAAAATGTGGGAGATGGGAAAAAAATTGTTCTTTGCGGGAGACTTCCTGCCAGTCTCTTCATAACTCACTGGTAGGGCTCCTTGTTCTCAGCCATTTGTGTAAGACACTACTCACTACTGCCCGTACAGCCTGATACTCCTCATCTCATCATAAATGCTACTAGGCTGGGTGGTACTGCATTTGCCAGAGTGCTTTGGTGAGCAGGGTGAGTCAGTGGGAGTTTAGCTGACTGTGGAGCTGTGTTCCCTTCTCCTTGTAGAGGAGTGCCATACAAGTGCCACTCTCAAACTGTGCTTGTTACCTACTTGTCTCATGTGCAAGTTTGATAGGAATCCTACCCCCTGCCAGGGCTGCGTACAATGGGGTGGCCAACAGCAGCCTGGCCTGTTTCTGGCTCTGCCCCTACATAAAAGCCCTGCATGAATTTCTGTCCCCTTGCAGTGACTCTTGGGTTGACAAGTTCCCAGAAAAGGCCATTCCTCCTGAGGTGACACAGTAGGGCTCCAACACAGTACAAGTCCCGTTGGGAAATCCTCTTTTTCTTTTGGGAGCTTCCCAATGATACCGCTGCTTTTGTTTTTGTCACATTTTCCTCCTTGTGATTCCCACTGGCCTCTATGCAACCTGCTCATCTACTATGTGAAGTGGCTTTTCTCCCAGGTGACTCCAGCTGTTTGTTTTTTTTCCATGAGCCATTGCCCATCATCTGAAGTGGCAAAAGCTCCCTTATCAGCATCTGGATGGAGAAAGCAAAAAGCTCACCCACTGCTGTGATTCTCACTGGCAGAGAGGTGGCCTGCTGTGATGGCTTCCACTTACCAAATGATTATGCAAGTGACTATAAATGTCTTCACAAATTTACCAAGCCTGCCTCTAGAGCTGGGCTGGGACAAATGTAGGCTAAGCTGGCCCACAAGACCACCTTCTTCTCTTACCAGCAACACAGAGGTAAACTCAAGTAGCATTAATATCAGCACTCATACACTGCCAAGCAGAAAAGTCAGTGCCACCTAGACACAGCCCAAGCCATTTGAGCCTCCTTGGAACCTAGCCTGGAGTATTTGATTTAGGGTGATGATCTGAGGAGGCAAGTTTTTGCAGGACTGTTTTCTCTTCCCAGTAATGGCATGGTTTCTTAATTTATCCCAATTAAAAGGAATAAGGATGATTGATTTAACCAAAAGTATCATAACTAATATTTTAACAAGAGAAAGTAGCTTCAGTAGCAATATTTTGTGAACATGGCTCAAAATTAGGCTTCTGTCACCAAATTTGTGTATGGATGTGGCCTGGATTGCACTTGGCCTTCCTCCAGGAGCCCACTTGGTATCCATAAAAGACTTCCAACAGGGAAGGAATCCAGGCTATGCAGTGGCCACTGACACCACACATTTGACAACAGGCATTTTTTTCCTAGCCTGTTCAAGTGAGAAGGATATGTTTCATATTTTCAGTCAGCAATAACTGGAGAAATGTTCCCCTCTCTATCTGTTATGCATGAGTCTGCAGCCTAAGGATTTCTTTTTTCAAGAAGATAGCATTCAGCTCCACAAAGAATTTGATGTTTTGTTGATGTGACTCTGTTGACCTCAATACCACCCTATAAAACAAAAATAACATGCTTAATAACATTACATTTTCTGTGGTATCATGTTTCTATTAGCAAGGCTTTAAGGTCATGCTGGGGGTTTTTTTTGTAGTCATATGACAGGATGACTAAATTATTTAACAAGTTCTAGACTGTAGTTGAGAGAGTCTCATGCTTCCTGATAATAGCTCTCACCATGAGGTTCTTGCCATGTTCCAAATAATCAGTGGAAGAGTACCAGGGAAATGGTAGGTAGGTGCCACTTACCATCTACCACATCTACCTTCTTTTCATTGTAGGGGCCAAATCCTGCTGAGGTACAGATTTCTTCCTGCAGGTTATGCTATTTTGACTACTCCTGGACCTCTGAGGATGTCTCTGCTTCTTACAAAATCCGTGAAGGATCAGAACCTCTGTATAACAGCCTAGTCTCACTGCTGGGGAGTGTGTCTAGCAGTGGGAATTGATTCAAGATGACTATTTAGGAGCACTCCTATCTCAGCACTCAGCTTGCTCCCCTCTACTGCATCTAGAGGTCATCTCAACAGCCATGAATTCCAGAAACAGAAACGGGGAGTTCTTAATGCTTGTTGGTTTTAAAATGTGGTAGTTTCACATTTTCAGGTTCTTTCCCTGCACCTTTGAAGAGGCTTTGTGGCCGTTTGACGCTGTGCCTTTAAGGAAGGGGCACACTGGCTAAATGTTTGTAAAATATTTTGGTATTCTAAACGAATTTCATTGGTAGGATTGTGGGAGGTCAGATTGGGCCCGGGGGAGCTGGGAACTTTCTCTCAGTCTTCCTTCCTTCACTGTCCCTCTCCGCTGGATCTGCTTCTGGGCTTCTTGCCAAAAGATAAGAACTAACTCCCTGTGCATAGGCCTCCGCTTGCTGTACTAACTCCCTTTTCATCTCTTCTTCTACCTCTTTTGGGGGAGAAGGGAGGTAGGGAGGTGAAGGGGGCACGGGGGGAAGCCCCCTTTGTGGGGGGTCTGGTTTCTGGTTGAGTTCATTTGCTGTATATTCCTGTATATACTGTAAAATACCTGTGTTTGTTGTGTTACATAGAATCTGTTTCCTTGTAAAATATAATCTCATTTCTCCGACTGGGTTTAGCCGTGGTTTCTTTCTCAGTGGGGGAGGGAAAGCAGAGCCTTTCCTTTCGAACCACCACAGGCTTGAAACAGACTCATTAGGAAAACAGCACATTTTGCCTCCTTCCTCACCCCTGCCTGAACATTGGAGACTGCTGCTTCATCTGCTGAGTCCAAAGGATCAGATAATCTGAGCTGTGAGAAAATTGTATGAAGTGCTTCTGCTGGTCGGTGTCAGACAAAAGAAAACACCCTATTTTACACAGAAAATGTGGAAAGGTAAGAAAAGGCAGCTGGAAGTGATCTAATTTCAACATTTTGTCAGGGAAATGCATTTGACTTCATACCTCTACAACTGAGGGTTTTGAACTTCTGATCCCAGAGAATCTAATCTAAAATAAGGTGATAAGGATAGAAAGGAGAAAAACTTTTCACCATGTAAGATGTTGCTCATGAACACAGAATGAATACAGACAGAGTCTGTAGTGACCAAAGAAGGAAATTAATCCAAGGTGAGATTTTACACAAATAAGTGAAACAGGTTTTTAAGCTAACATGTTTATTTTGGGGTTTGGGTTGGGTTTGTGGGTTTGGTGGTTTGGGTTTTTGAAAAGTCTGCACAAGAACTTGTGTCCTATAAACAGACTATTCCTTCAAACAGACTTGACCTCATAGTTAAAGCAAGCCAGAGATTTTTTTCATGGCTCAGGGTCTAAATGTTGCCAAGAGATACACTATTTATAGGCTTAACACCTGCCTATGTGTTAAATAGCTCCTGCTGATAAAACTTTTGGTGCAGAATTTTCACTTCAGACTGAGACTGGACTGAAATCCCCCAAACCTGAAATGTTTGAAAGAATTCAGGTAGGACTTAAGAAAATGCATTTAATGCATCTTCTGTAAGGTATGTGTAACTGAACAGGATTAGAGCTTTTGGTAATGATACACAGGTCCTTTACCTGTATGTAAATGACACACCAATTAATTTACTTAGAAGACAATCATTTAAGTAGTTAAATACAGCTTTAAAAGACAGATGGATCCATCTACATCAAATGATCTTTCTGCAAGCTGGATCTATGTTTAACAGTCTGCAGTGGGTGGTGGCCCCCAGCATTCTAACACAAATATTCCCTTGACCGCGAGATATTTGTAATAAAAGCAAGAGGAAAAGTATCAAAGCTTGTTGGACTGCTTTGCTTGTTTGGAGAAGCTGACAGAGCATAGCTGACCTTAGACATGTAGGGGGGTGGGTCAGGGACCAGTACTGTACTCATTTTATAGTGTAATAAATGTTTCGACATATCACAATCCTCTTGGTTGCCTTGCATGGAGCTGCAGGGGTCACAACCAATTTGCTGGAAAACACAGAGCTATAAAAGAGTCTGGAGCCTCTTCAGCTGCAATGCTAATGTTCTAATAAATAAGTGGAGAATAACAGACTGTCACAGAAGGGTGGAAGCAGAAATTTAGAACTATCTGACATCCACACCACTCCTATGCAAGCATGTGCTCTGGTACTGTTTTAGAGCAAGGTTCACAGTCACCTGGAGGGACAGAATCTAACTGTGATCAAAACTGAAGTCCTGGGGGCTGAGGATGTCCCTGTCTGATCTATGAAAAAGTGCTAAGCAAGCTCAATGGGCTGCAACTTGTCCAGGAAGATTTCTCTAGGTTGTCTCTGTCTGAGTGTTATATGGAGACAGGAGCACAAAAGAGCTAAATACCAACAACAGAAATGGGAAGCAAGGAAGTCATGGAACTCAGGGTGCTTACAGTGATAGTATGATGGAGCAGTTCAAGCAACACTGCCCTCTTCTTTAGATGCAGCAGCCCTGCTGACTGCATACCTGGTGGGAGCCTGCAGGTCTAGGAGCTACCTGTGCAAGGGGCATGTTTTAGGTCTCATCTTCAACAGTGGGCAAACACAGCAATGCAGATATTAAACACATACTTTGTGAATCCTTTCAGCAGCTTCATGTCATCTTGGACTAACCTAATTCCTGAGCCGACAACATCACAACTTACGGTGATGCTGCTAACCTGTACTATACAGTCTTGACTTACTTCCCAAGCACAGTTCCATTGATAAATTGAAGATTTTTGTCTCTTTCGCTGGTGTCCACTGGAGAAGCATGTGCTTTTAGTTCCCAGACGTAAGGCTACAGAGATCCCAGGGTCAAATGGAGCTGCAGCTATCATAGAAAGGATCTGTCTCCCTTGTCCTCTAGCTACAGCTTGATGGTTATGACTGGGCATCAGGCTCAGCCTCAGAAAAGTCAGTCTGAGCTTCTAGCTACTCCTCAGCACACCTCTCTGCACAGCTGATTGCTGGTGACTGTATTTACTGGGCATTTACAGCTCAGGAGCAAAGGGAGGCAATGTCAGTTGCTGTTATTACAGTAAAAGAGCCAGCAGGTACCATGGAAGAACACTTACTAGCAGGAAGCTTGTCAGTGTTTTATGGTAGGAAATCTTCATACACATCGTATTTAGCAACTTTCTAGATTTGCTGCAAATAAAATGAAGGAATACACAGGAGTGTTTTAGAAGAGTTAGTTCAAACACTGAGAATTAAGTATGCTTTAAAGTGTTCTCTTGGTGTCAAAAGAGCTTTTTGTTGTGCTATGTTGCACAAAGAGGATTTCCAAGATGATGGAGGAGTACACCAAAACAGCCATCCTTTGAGGCAGAAATCTGGCATTTCTGACAGTTCAGCTTCCCAATGGCCTCCTGCATTAATAGTAATGCTAACAATCATAACACTAGCAAGTGTTACTATTCTGCAGTATTAGACATAAATTAGATCTGCTCCCAAATATTGTGTGGAGTGGACACAAAAGGCAGATGCTGCCCAGACAGGTGCAGGCAGGGAGAACCGATCAGAGCAGTGGAACTGAGCCTGTCTGGGACAAGGAGAGTTTGGCTGGATGAATTCCAAAAAGTATCCCAGGGTGGATACTAGTGCTTTCTATAAATAACACAAGGGCATAACACCAGGGAGAACGAAAGGCCAGTTAAACTACAGGACAGAATTGGCAGCAAAAGCAATAAAGGGCCAAGAGTCAATTAGAAGAAAGTTTGTAATAAGAGAATAGAGGTCTTGAACAATGTATCACTGAATGTAATGGGAGCTGGGGCTACAGCTATGCTGGAGCTCTCCCTTTGCATACTGTCATTGCAAGCTACAGCCTCTTGAAAGCCCTGTAATGCTGGAAATGCCTATGCTGCTTAGCACTCCTCATTAGGCATTGAGAGTCTCTGAGCAGCTGCAAGCTCTTTGTGTCCATACACACAGCACTGCTCAGGTTGAGCAGCTTTATGCTTTTGTTCACACCTGAGCCATGTTGGAAGTGGCTGATACAGTGTTAAGTGCCAGCTGGTGTCCTGGTGGTTAAACCTGGAGGGCTTTGCACCATTGAGTTGCGGTAGGGCTGTCAGGTCCAAGCCCACAGTATTATTCAGTAAGAGCCACTGTGTTTTAAACATGACTACAGGAAGGGGAGGCAGTGCTTCTCTAACCCCATGGTTTCTTTATTGACAGCCAGGCTAGATAACAGAAGCTAATCCTCAGTGACTGCAGAAGGAACCTAAGCTCCTAAATCCTGAGTGCCCATATATATAAATCAGGATTTGCATTGTCCAGGTCAGCAGTTCTTGCAGCCCTATATTGTGTCTAGCCCAGATTAGGAAATCTTAGTTTTGATGGGTCTTATTGTATTCCGAATGAGAATTGTACATAAGCTGATGAACAAATAAAACATCCTGAGAGTTCAGTACAGTCCACAAAAGCTCTACAGAGCTCAAGGAGGTACCACTTCTCTCTCTCATGATTCAGAGGAGTGTAAGGTGATGAGACAGTGGACCATTACTCAGTGCCTCCAGCTACATGGGATGAATCTGGGCAGAGGAGCTGGGCAGGTGTCAAGGTATGTCCTGCTTTCTGCACAAAGGAAGGAGTGCCTGAGGTAAATCTTGAACGTGTCATCAATCAAATGGTTGTCTATAACTACAGATGCTATTGTTGAAGACTTGACACAGTATATGTTTTTTCTTTGGTTGCATCATGATTTGTTATCTCTTTCTGATGATGGATAACTGTGGGGATTTGCTACTGCATGGAGAAAAAAAAAGCTCAATTTTTTTGATGTGTAATTTTCATTGAGGGAAATCTACATACAAAAATGTGGCTCAGCTCAGATCTGAACAGAAACTTTGAGTCTACTGTATGCTTGGCTTCCTGTACACATAAGACTGCCTCACCTCAACTGTCAAAAACTGTATTGTATTAGTTTAATAAAGAACACAGTGCCACATTCTTACTTCTCAGGGACCCAAACTTGGATTGAAATTACAACAAACAGATAGCTGGAAACATCTGGAGTGAGCTTGACTGAGACCTAGCTGGTACACTGAGAAGGCATCGCTTTGGTAAGAGTTAAGAGCTTGCTTTGATTCAAGGAGAGAATCCCATGTCCTGAGATTCTCTGACATACACATGGATAGGAAAAGAGATTTGCTGGACCTCATGGATAATGGCGATGTGAATAATACCTTTGTCCTGTCTGGTCCTGGGAAAATATGCAACAATCAAATCAACTAGAGCATTGCCCAAGTCATTAACGTCTTACTCAGTGTTCACTTCAAAGTACATGGTGAAATGGCATCTGGCTTCAGCAGGCATTTTGCTCTCAGGAAAGAGTTCATAGCTGACCTTCTCTGTGTAAAGCTGTAAAAGAAGAGTTACCCAAGGACATGAAGAAAAACTGAGTATTGTGCAGGATTACCAGGCTTTCTGGCCTCATGCCCACACCATGAGAGTAAGAAGAGCAATACCCATCCTTCATTTCTCAAAGGGTTTTGGACACTTCTCTTTTCCTGCCCTGGAGACCAGAGGAAGAGACTGACCATATGTTAGTACTAATGACTCTGTCTATCACCTAGGCCATGCAGAGTATAATTGTAGGTTGCCTTGATCAGTTTCATTTCAGTTTTGGACTCTACTGCTAGTGAGTAACACCACCGATGTAGGACAAGATGTTTGTGTCAGCAAGGATATTACTAAAATGACTTTGTAAAAAATTGTCATTATTTATTAGGCAGCAAAGACTGATCATGCAACAACATTCATCAGATTCCTTTTGATACTACTTTTAGTTACTGGTTTTCTATTGAGACACAATTATTGAATTCCTTGTCCAGGGAGGTGGTAGATTCACCATCCCTGGAGGTGTTCAAGAGGGGACTGGAAGTGGCACTTGGTGCCATGGTTTAGTCATGGGGTCTGTGGTGACAAGTTGGACTTGATAATCTTTGAGGTCTCTTGCAACCTTGGTGATACTGTGATTCTGTGATTCTATGATAAGCTCAATGATGATGATGTAAATTGTAAAGGAATCAAGTATATTTGTTGGCATTATAATTGGGTCAGTTAGAAGAGCTGAGGACTAATGGATTTGCCCTCAGCATACTGAATGAAGTGATGATGTGAGTTCTTTAAACACTTATGAGTTGATAATGGGAGAATTTTAATATTATGATTTGTTATTAAGCTTGATTTGCTTCAAAAACAATTACACTATTGGGATTTTTTTTTCATGAAGCAAGGTAATTTCAGTCATTTTAATTATTTCAATGTTTCTTTTAGGTTCAACATGAAGTTACACGGCAACGTAACAAAAATGTATTTTATTAGATTTTGCCTGTTTAAAGAACAAACATGTTTACAAATGGATCAAGAATTTGCTTCTGGAATCAGACCTTATATGAGAAATATCATGTTGCAGTGATGAGATTCTTTTTCCTACTACATTTCTTAACCCTGATAATAGTAATGGTATGTGGTGCATAGCTTGGTAGCATGATAGCAAAGATGAGAAGGGGTTCTATGGGAAAAAAAAAGAAAAAAGAAAGGAGTCTCTTTCATTGCTCTGGCATCAGCAGTTTCAATGCCAAAGGGGTTTTGGTCTGAGTGCTTACAGAGATGACTGCACTTTGAAATGTTCTGTGTACAAAATGAATGGGCGTTTTTATAAATATATATATATTTGGGCAGGGCTCCTTAAGAGCACAAAGTGGACTAAATACAGAGTGAGGGAATATAAAACAGATCTGTCCAGCTTCCTGACAAGTTAGTGCAAAGACTATGCTTTAGTACTGCACTCAGGGGCCAGGCAGCAAAAAACATTATTTCGTATTGCACAAGAGAATGGAGAAAAGCTTTCAGCAGGCAGGAGAGTTTTCTAACCCAGAACCAACACAACAGCCTTTATATCATACCTCTCTCTTAAGTTTTACATCAATGTTTAACTCTGCAGATTTGAATTTTTATAGATCTGCAAGCCCAGATCCTGATAGGGCAGATTGACATGTATTTATCAGTATAATTCAGAGTGTGAGGGATGCTAAGCAGCTCCTGAGGATTTTCTTCAGATGAAATGCTTGTCCTGCTTCATCTTCAGAGCTTAATTCAGTGGAGATGGCTGTTGGAATCTTGGAGAAAGTACCTGATCTCATAGGTTTTAGAGATGGGAAATCTACATGGTCCCAGCTATTGATTTTACACTGGGCACAGAATAAGTCTAGCAGATAGGGAAAGAAAAATGAGGCTTCTGTTACAGGATTACTCCAATTCAAAATGTCTTAAGTGATCCTATGCATTTGATATACTTATGGTTATAAATTTTGGAAGTTTGGAGCCTTTTGTTAGCAGGGGTGGAGGTCCTTGAGGGCAAACTGCAAGAGAATGGTCTTGAAATGTGCAAAACTAATGGGCATGTCTGATGTGTTGCTAATTCTTTTGGAGAGTCACTTTACTGGAAAGGAATGCCACCATCACACAAGAAGGACTGTGCCCCTTGGATATTTGGCATCATTTTGAGAAGGCAAATGGACAAGTCTGCTAAGTGTAGGCAGCTAGGTGAGTAGATTTGGACAGCAAGTTAGATAAAGCAGGTCAATACATATATGTCTCAGAGCTCTGCAGTATATGAATAGATACCACAGTAGTAGGCACATTACAGTCAAGAGATGGATTAGACAGACTCATGTGTGAGCAGCAGCTGCACATACTTGGTTTCCCAGAGCTGTCCCAGGCTTTTCTGGGCCTGAGTCAAAAAGCTGTGCACATATGTGTTGTATTATGCATGGTGTTGTCCTGTCTTTTTATTTTCATTGGCTCCTTATTATCTGCTATAAATCCTGATTTTGCCATGATGAGTCATCTCACTGCCTTCTACAATCCCCTTTCACCATGTTGCAAGACAGATTTAAATTCAGTCATTACCTACTGACACTATCCCTGTTTGTTTCTATTTTCTGAGATGCCACCTTTAAATGCACGGCACTAAGTTTCCAGCTGTTCTTCATATACAGAAAAGTTACTACTCAGTCATTCTTCCTTTTTGTTCTAAATTCTTTAGAAACAGTGCTGTTGCTGGAAATTTTCAACCAGTATGTTCCCCATTAATTCTTCTAAATTTAAAGGGGTGGTGGTGGTTGAATTTAAGTCACCTACCTGTATTCACCCAGCTGTGTTAGCAAAATATTTCTTTTGCTCTTCTGCAGCTGCAGCAAATACTGGATTGCTCATGATGAGTTGGGTGCACAGTAGTAATCTTTCCAATGTGCATGCTGTATGCACTAAGCCACCTGTATTTTGATGACTTCTACAAAAGGAGGGAGCAGAGCTGGGGAAGAAAAATTTTAACAGCCTCTGCCTGCATCACCACAATCCAATAGCCTGTATTTTAGTTGCACCAAACTATGCTTTGGAGCAATACAAATTTCAAGATGGTTGCAAGTCTCCTGCTGGTCTCCACTGAGGAGGTGGAAGCTGTGCGGAGCTGTGTTCCTGCCCATGGTGGCCGGCCCTGTTCCTCTAATGGCCATGGCCATGTTCAGCCAGAGATGATGAGGCAGGTGATCACAGACCTCAGGGCTGGGCCTGGCAAATATTTCTTGTGCATGCCGCTATGCAGATATCTGCCAAGCCATATTAACACTCTTATCTAGGCAAATGTCCCTCTCTAGCCTCACATAACATCTCAGGGAGTATTTCAGCCTGAAAGCTTCAAAATCAACTGAAAAAAAATCAGTATAATCAATTCCCAGTATACCACCAGAAGTATAATCAGTTCCCAGTATACCACCAGAATACAAATGCTGCAAACAGAGTTTGAGGGTTAGGGTTAGATTTCTTTGCTTTTTTCAGAAACTGCTTGACCACCTTAGTGCTGTCCTTTGCAACACATAGTTGCCAGACCCCTCTTTGCATCTGCATGTGCTTGTAGTTATATCTACTGCAGCATACACAGAGATACATACATTTTATGATTTGTTTATCTTCCTCCACACTGCAGTTCTCTCAACAGTATTTCGTTTTATTTGCACAGCAAACTGTGTTTTCCCTCTGTGAAATGAGCAAGAGAGGTGCAGAGTCCAATACACAGGGGTTTGGCCATTTTATTTATATGTAATTATAGCTTTATTACTTTTTTTGTAATTTTTGTTTTCTGCTAATATGCATGCAGTGCTCCTAATTTTTCTGATTATTTTTTCCTGAGGATGTTTAACCAGTACAGAACTCTGACCTGTCCAGTCTCAGGCTGCGCCAGGGGAGGTTCAGGCTAGATGTTAGGAAAAAGTTCTATACAGAAAGAGTGATTGCCCATTGGAATGGGCTGCCTGGGGAGGTGGTGGAGTCGCCATCACTGGAGGTTTTCAGGAGGAGACTTGATGGGTTGCTTGGTGCCGTGGGTTAGTTGTTTGGGTGGTGTTTGATTGGTTGATGGGTTGGACGCGGTGATCTTGAAGGTCTCTTCCAACCTGGTTTATTCTATGTATTCTATGTATTCTATGTATATACTTCCTAAGAGAAAATCCTTTTCTGCTTGCTCCTATTTGGACAAACCATGTGCAAAAAATACACCTATTTTTTGTATCTCATTGTTGCTTGCATGGAGTGGTGGCTCTGTGCACAAGCACATCATCAGGTCCCTTGCAGATCTATTTTATAATTGTGAATGTACAATTTGTGTCAGAAAATTGCCCTGAATCACATGGGATCAGTAGAGAGCTTTTTCACTAATCTCCAAAGAGCCTTACAGATTGTTTTTCACAAGATGTAGGATATCACTCTGGAGATCAGAAGGAAAAGTATTCATGTCTTCAGAACTTCATAAGGCAAATCAATGTATGCTGTTCCCATGTCCCATTACTCCACAGATCTGAAACACATTTTTTTAATCTCTTAATGGAACATACATGTCTCCTCCTGAAGTGCTTGTGCTCTTCAGCTCAAGCTGCACCTTCATTGGAAACAAATAGGTACACTGCCATTAAAGCTAACAGGGAAGTTTTGATTTCCAGTAGTTAAAGATTTGGTCATTATTTAAATAAGTAAGTTCAAAACACTGCATTCCCTGGCCTGGTCTGTGAATTTTGCAGCATCCAGTGAAGAACTTAAGGATGAATGTAAAGCATCTGGAAATAGAGTTTTAGCCATATTGTCACATTAAGAAGAATAGAATAGAATAGACTTAACCAGGTTGGAAAAGACCTTTGAGATCATCGAGTCCAACCTATCATCCAACACTATCTAATCAATTAAACCAAGCACCCCATCCAGTCTCTTCCTAAACACCTCCAGTGATGGTGACTCCACCACCTCCCTGGGCAGCCCATTCCAATGGCAAATCATTCTTTCTATGAAGAACTTCTTCCTAACATTTAGCCTAAACCTCCCTTGGTGCGGCTTGAAACTGTGTCCTCTTGTTCTGGTGCTGGCTGCCCAGAAGAAGAGACCAACCCCCACCTGGCTACAACCTCCCTTCAGGTAGTTGTAGACAGCAATAAGTTGAAAGCGGGAGAGCACCCATACTTTCTGTATTATTTTCCCCAGCTACTGTCTTGCCAAATTAATTTGTACCTGGAATGGATACCTCAGGTAAAGGACTTCATACTCTTCACCCAAGTACAACAGATTTCCAGTAAGATGTACACGTGTACATATATCTGCAGAGAGAAAACAAGTGCTTACTTGTGTGTGCTTTGCATGATAGGAGGGTCAGGAGAGACAATAACAGTTTGTCATAAATAATAAAATATAATTACACTAAGAGAAAGTTATTGATAATGCCTGGTTGGTATATTCTTTTTTTTTTTGCATGTTTATATGTGTTATTTCCATTGTGTTATGAGACTTTAGTGGATTTTGACTGCTTGCTTTGTACTCAGTTACTCTAGTGTGACCCCATCAGCTTCTCTGGTATTGGACCAATAAACCTGAGCATACCACAAAACCAGTACTGGTTCTCATGCTTTGTCATACAGATGTGATGCAGAGCAGCAACAAACAGAACCTGAGGCTGAACATGTGGTATGGATTGTGGCAACAAAGACAATTGATGAAGACAGAACTCTTAATTACTCCAGTGGTTTCTGCTAAATATTTCTCTTTTTTAAAAAAAAATAGTATTATTTATTAATAAAATTATTATGAAACACTCCTTTCCCATTCACAACCTGAGCAGTGAACCAATAGCCAGAGACATTTCATAACACTGGTGAAAATTCACCCTATCAATCACCTTTTTTTTTGTGACAGGAGTGTTCTGGCTATTCCCAGACATGAATGTGGCTGAAGCTCTGTTGTGACAGGTGTGATGAGTGTGCTGGCATGTTCACTGAATTCTAGAGTATGAAGCTAATCTGGTTTGTTGTTTTGTGATTGTTTTTTCTATGACTTTGTTTTAGAGGCAGCCACAGCTTCCTGTGCAGCCTGAACTCAGCATTTGCAACATGCCCCAGTGTCATTTCCGTATGACTCACTGGGTCAAAAGCTAGGCTGGTGCATGCAGCCTTACTTTCCCCTTGTCTGGCTCTCAGTGGCAGCATAAATCAGGGGTGGAGATCTCAGCTCCTGGTGTTCAAAGCCACACATGGGTCCCTGCTGGTACCCAGCAAGGGACAGTTCAAAGTTTTGACAACAACCAAACAGAAATGTGGCTCTGGGACTCGTTGCTTCAAAATGTCACCTTAGCAAGATTCAAATTTGAGTTCAATGTTAGAAGAGAACAGGAATGTTGAGAAATAAATAACGGGGAAAATATTCTGAAAGGTTGCAAAGTGCCAAGTTTTGAATATTTAAGCCAGTGTTTATGAGCTGGCAGAATGTCTCCAAGGGGAACACTTTATATGCCAAAAGTTTCCTGCAAATGCTCTTAAGCCACCACTGTCAGAGACAATCTATGGGATCTACTCAAGCTGACCACTGGGCTGATTGATTTTTAGGTAGCAAATAACAGAACATGAGATTATATCAGAGGTTAATGCTCAATACATATCGGTGACCACAACTAACGTGACAGACATGATGTAAAATCACAGCAGACAAAGCAAAGCCATTTTCATGGAAACAGAGTGTGCCAACCAATAAATGACTCAGTCTTTGCAGCCTTTCAGTTAAAATATCTTTGACACTGCATGCTCCCGCCTACACTGGTATAAAGTGTGAGTAGCTTAAAACATCTAAACTTGTCTCACAATCTCAGGTCATTAGAAGAAAACATGGTAAACATGATCTAAGCACCGTTGAACGGCATTGTGCTGGTATGTTCTCACAGTAAAGTGTCTTGAGAGCAAGCACAAAGTGGATAGATAGGGGCTACATGACCTCTGGAGGTACCATTCTGTGATTCTGTGATAGATTTCCCTATGTTGACCTAGTAACATGCCTTGATCTAATCCCAGAAGACTGTCCAACATGAAGGTGGGAGTTTTTTGGCTGAGCAGACCAGGCAGTATCTGCTATAACCCACGATGTGATTGTGTCCCTGCTCCCACATTCATGTTAAGCCTGCTTGTGCTCCCACCAGCTACTGGACAGATGTCAGGTATCAGCCCCACCATTTGGGCTGCACCAGCTTTAGTCTGGTGACCTAGGGAGCTGTTTGTATCCCATCACTAATGCCCTGAAACAAAACCCTCTCCTTGCGTGTCAGCCACAGGAGCATCAGTACCCAACACTCCCCCAGTGCTAACTCAGCAGCTCTGCACACTGCCTGCATGCTCTCACTGCACCCTGATAATGACTTATTTGCACACTGAAGCTGCTGCCAACTTCATTTGATGGCTGGCAGCATTCAATGTTTTCTCTTACCTTGGTGACCTTCTCTTTGCCAGGCTGTAGCTCCAGGGACATAGGTGGACAGAGATTTTGTGCACCAGTTGGAGACCTATGAGGACTTTTCTGCAACAAGAAGCCATGGAGACTTCCAGTCCCTCGCACCAGAGGAGAATTTAGCATTGATGGTCATCTGCCACAAGTGGCCAAAGCATTGACAGCCCTGACATCCGAGGTCTGGTGAAAACACACTAACCTTTCCTTATCAGCAAGGTGGGCCTAGAAAAATGCCCAAGGACAAAAGCACAGCAGGAGCTCCACCAGAGAAAATGCATCCAGTTAATCACTACAGCTCTTGGTTACATCAAGTCAGCCTGGCTGGAGTTCAGCTCTTTACTCCAGCCTTAATCCATGCCATCATGCTTCTTCTCATTTTATCAATAAAGGTGTTAAACTAATTTTCCATCTCATTTGTAGTTTTGGCATTTGTATAGCATGTTTCTTTACTGTGCTTAGGTTTTCCCCAGAGCTATGATCTCCAAATACAGATCAGAAAGCTAATTATGCTTGGTTGGGCCTGTCTCAGCCAGATGGACAAGTGTCCATGTAACTCTTTTGTAACTGAGAAAACCATGTATGTAGCAAGCTATGTCTTAACTGTGAAAGAATCTGTCCTCTTCTGAGCTTAGGGTGTGAATTTTAACAGCCATTTATCTCCATGCTCGAGGAATCCGAGATTTCCCACTGTGGGAAAAAAACCCTCTACAATCTTTTTCATAATTCCACTCTAATTTAACCATTCTCTTCCATTTTAAGATAATCTAGACTGTTATACCTAGATTGCTGTGAGGCAATTGCTACTTGATACAAAAATACAAAGGACAAACACAGGGGGGAAAAAAATCCTGTCTTCTTGCTTTTAGTGCTGTCTCTTCTCTCAGTGTACTTGTGACCCTTATTATTGCACTGCCTGCATACCAGTTCAGTAGATAGAGTCCAGAAGCCTGCTGAATTAGGTAAGCGGACAGTTATTTTTAACTGGGTTGAACATTACCCGCTCACATGGCATGTTGTATGACAGATATATGCTGGTGTCATATGACATTCTGTCCAGACACTTGTCCTAAATTTAGCTCTAAATTTAACCTGAAAGATGTAGGGCAAATAATCAAATGTCAGCCCTGTAAAACAAACCTGTTGCATTGTGATTTGAACTTAGCAGAGGTCCAAATCTCTGGTCCTCTTTCATGAATGCTCAAAACAGTCAGTGCAGAACAGTGACACTTTCTCAGTTGCAGTATAAAGAACAGTTTATTTGATCAGGGATTCAAATATTGTATGAATTTTACTGCCCAGCAAAACCAGCACTGGGTAAATAGAGATGATGGTACAGTGTCCTTTAGCACAGTCTGTTCTGGTTATTTCATATCTCTTATCTGCACAGCAACTGGTGATGTCCCAGGCCTGGCCATATCATGATGGGAGCAGGCCAGTGTAGCATGGCAGGAATCAATTGCTCTCTTGCTTTGAGTTTCTGCCCCATGGCTGTGAGCTCACTTCTAGCTGGGATGGCCAGAAGCCACCTTCAGCATTTATCCGAAGCCAGACTGGAGCCCATCTCTTAGGAACCAAAACCTCGTGCTTCACTTGGGGCTGTGTACAGGAGGGTCTTGCTCTGCCTTGTCTCTCCAGGAGAACCTGCTACCCTTATTTTAACTTCAGCCATATAGAAAGTAGTACTTCCTTGAACTTCATCGTGCTTGAAGTTACAGATATTTCTGAGAGAGGTGAATTTAGGCAGGGGTATCTTTGGGTTTTTTTGGGGGGGCTGTTTATTTGTGACAATAGTAGCACAAAGACAGATCTGTATCTAGAAAGCCTATTGTTGTCATGTCATTGAGAGAAAGGAAAGAGGACAATGCAACAGCTTTTATTGTATACAGCAGGCACAACAGTTAGAAACAAATCAGTCTTAAAAGAATGAAAGGGTACCAGACAAATGCATCAAAAGAAATGTCGTTCATAAACTAGCCCAAAGGATAGTTTGGAGATGTAAACACTCATTGTGTATTTTGAAATACTGATTAAAGAAAACTGTGGAAAGGGTGGTTTCCATCAAAATTCGTTTCACCTTTCCATCCATGACATTTTAGAATCACTGTGTTTCCTAGGACCTTTGCTGTTCACAGCAGTTTGTGTCTCATGTTGCCATTCTCATCCTTCTGCTCTGCTGCAAGAGCCTCAGAGCAAGGGGGTTGCAAGAACATCTCTGAATGTTGTAAAGGTCAAAAAAAGACAAATCTTCCATTAGAATTCTTGCTAACATACATTATAACATGAGATAAATTATATTTGCACAGCAAAAAGAAACTAAAAGATAATGTTTATGCTTTCCCACTTCCTCCAAGGAATATGTATTTGCTTATATAGTCTTTGGGTTGTGTTCCCTTCATGTTAGCATTTCTTGTTCCCTCTGACTGATTCCTCTTTCGGTTATATTCAGTGGATGTGACCTTATGATGACATTTGCAGAGAGGCAGTGACTATAGTAGCTGTATGCTTTTACAAAGCTCACTGGCAGCGAAGGGTTGGGCTGAGTCATCAGATACCTGAAATGAGGTTTAGGACCCTGAACACTGGGTGTTCCTCATGTCACATTTCCAGAGGAGTGAGGACTCCATTTTGATTATAAGTTGTACACTCAGCCAAAGTCCACCCCGACTCAGTGATGCAAGTCAGCAGCCATTGGAATAGGATAAGTTGCTCCTGAAATGGGATTTTGTTTTCAGTAGGGTGATTTCAAAGCACCTACATCTTTACAGCACTGAAGTATTTAGGCAACATAATCAGCAAGAAATCACTTACGGTGTGTTTCTCACTTCTGAGCACCTGTGACATCCTCCGTCTTTTCCTTTACAAATGCCTCTGGCTTTTTGCCTCTCTCAGGGTGCTGTGGCCAAAGCAATTGTTAGTTCTCCATAATTTCCCTGTGGCGGTTTCTGTCTTTTTATTTCAACATGGGTTGTGTAGCAGGAGGCACAGGAGTTGCTTTTGGTTCTGCTGTTTGCATGTAATCTTCAGAAGGGTCTGTTGGAAGCAAAGCAAGGCAACACTGAATGCAAAGGTCTGCTCACTGGTATACAATGGTAAAAATTACAGGGATGTGTGCCTTAGGTCTATGATCTCAGTGAAATATGCCACTCAAATCATTTTTCTGTCTTTCTACAGTAAAACATTTGGAAAAGATATAAGTAACAGGGGAGCAGTTCCAGGCAAAGCAGTGTGCTGTTCTGTGGTAAAGTATGAGGATGGGAACTGCTTGAAAGGGTCCAGCACAGATGATTAAGGGAATGGAATATCTCCCTTATGAAGAAAGGCTGAGGGAGCTGTGTTTCTTTAGCTTGAAGAGGAGACTGAGGGGTGACCTCATTAATATTTATAAATGTGTGAAGGGCAAGTGTCAGGAGGAGGAGCCAGGCTCATCTCACAGATGCCCAATGATAGGACAAGAGGTGATGAGTGCAAGCTGGAGGATAGGAGGTTTCATGTGAAAATAAGAACAATGTTTTTCACTGTGAGGGTGACAAAACATTGGAACAGGCTGACCAGAGAGGTGTGGAGCCTCCTTCTTTGGGGATATTCAAAACCCGCCCAGATGCATTCCTGTGTGACTTACCCTAGGTGATCCTGCTTTGGTAGGGGGGTTGAACTAGATGGTCTTGCCAGGTCTCTTCCAGCCCCTAATGTTCTGTGATTTTCCGCCTAGGTACTCTTACTGTCACAACTAATCAGTATTTTCTTCTTTTCACAACAGCCACCCATGTTTGGATGCAGCAGAGTTAGTCATCATTGGTAGTTATGGGCTGGCTATGGCCAAAAGCATGACTTGTGCTAATGTCCCTTCTCACCTGCGTTTCTTCATGTGACAACACATCTATAGCTGCTATGCAAGCAGAATGAATGCATAGCAAGCTCCTCCATTTCCTGGGATGCACAAATGAACTTTGTTTTTGGATTTGTTCAGAGTCTGCTTCCATAGTTGAATTAAGCAGCCCTTCATTTCTGCTAAGCCCTTCAGCTTTACTCAGCTACACAACTGAATGAGGCAACTGAGGTTGGTGAAGAAAAAAAAAACCAAAGGCAATGTTAGATGTGATTTCTTAAGCTGACTTCTGCTGGCTATTTTGAGGAAATATGAGGAATAAGGCAAATCTTGCTTTTCATTTCAACCTTTTGCTCTTTTCATGTGGTTATTCCTCTTTGTCTTCTCTCAGATTCAAACCTCTTTTATGGTGCCCTGTTTGTGAGACCCTAGCTGACTCAGCATGAGTCGGCTATTGCCAAGATTTCTATTTAAAGAGAAAGCAAACACATCTAATATGCGGTGCCTGAGTTTGAAATCTGTCCTGGAAAATAGCGCAAATTTATGTATCTATTTTTGCAGGTGACATTTCGTAACCTCTTGGAATGTCTTGGGGTTAAACTGAAAATGCAGATATATAATTGTGCATGGCCCAGGGGAAATATTAGCAAATCTGATGCAATGCTAATAAATCATAATTATTGTTATTCTTATGCTTTGGATATGTTGTAATAAAGCCATAACATTGTTTTATTGGGGGAAAAAAAAAATGCAACCCAAAACACAATCCCCAAATGCATGATTTCATTCTTGTATAGCATTATTTTTGTAATTAATATTTCAAACTTCTATGAGATCTTCCTCTGAGCATACCAAAGTATTTCAGAGTTACTAATTAAATAAGGTCCTATTCAGCAATCTCTATCCATATAAGTAGTCTTGTTGGCTTCCCATCTATAAGGAATTTTGGATTCTTCTCTGAGTTAATGTATTTGATTGTTTCCACTTCACTAACGTAGAAAATGAAACACAGAGGATTTAAATGATTTACTCAAGACAAAAGGGAGAGTTAGTGACATCTGAAAATGGGTCTTCTGAAGCAGTGTACTGTGCTTTTATTGAAAAATGGTGCAATGGCATTCACAGGAACTCAAAATACATCAAAAGGGTACACAGTTCTTTGCAATGAAACCAAGGAATGTGGGAAGGAAGGGAACTGCTGTGTGCTTGGTGTGAGTAGTGTGGGAAACCACCTGTAATGTTCATAGCCAATGTCATGTTGATCCCTAACATTTCTTTTTTCTAATCAAAGTCCACCCTGGAAGCCATAGGTACCCTTGCCTTTGCTAGGCATGAATCTGCATCACAGTATCATCATGTTCCTTTGAGTTCAGTGGAACACCAAGCTGGCTGTAAGACTGCCAACAGTGTGAATCCAATGAGAGACTGCCAAAAGGCAAGCAGAAAGGTTGAGTGCGGCAGAGAGTCATTCCTGTTTTTAAGCCAAGGCTGGTTATAGTCTTAAGGTAATACATGGGGAAAAAGTGCTGAGTGTTGTTTTTCAGTCAGGAGGGTTGGCTGACATGTTGTCATGGGCGTAAGACTTTCACACCCTCCTAGTGATGACATCAAGGGCTCCTTTGCCTGCTACAATAACTGCTGAATGTCCTTAACTGAACAAAACAACAGCCCTAGTATTAAATACGAGGGGCAGATGGTTTTGCAGGCAGCAAGGAACGAGAATGTGTGATGTACTGGGCGTTCTGTCATGCTGGAGCAAGTCAGATCAAGGAGCAAGCATAGCAGGGGAATGATGCTGGTCCTGAAAGACCCTACCAGTGAAGAAGGTGAGTTTGAAGGGATCATACATTATTGGATTATAGACTCTTGCTAAATTGGTTCCCTTCAAGATTGCTCTTGCTAAGGCTTGGATGAGAAAGTGTTTATGCACTGACCAGGTGGGTACAGCTAGCCTGAGGCTCAACAATGTACTCAGAAAGGAAATCATACCCATTGCAATTTAGGCTTTATTATCTTTATATATAATGTTTTTCCACAGCTCTCAGTGAAGCAGGTGCGTAGGCATCATTTTGATGCGTATTATAGTTTTCCTTCATTCATTGTATTAGCTAGACAAACGTATAGAAACTTTCCAAACTGAATATTGTCCCATGTCCCAGCTAACCCAAGTGCCACTTCTCCTCTATGTGCCTGACTCTTTTCTTCTACCTCACCTCTGGATCAGTGCTGTCTCTTCCTTGCATAGCTTGCCCTCTGCTAGATGTGAGGAATATAGCTACCATTTCACTTCATGGAGTCTGAGAGAGGGTCTGCTGTTTACATTTACTTGGTACAAGAGCAATTATTTCCACTAGTTAGCTCTTTAAAATGCTACTTGGAGTGGATTCATAGCTGCTTTTGTAATTTTTTAAAATTCTGAAGTCTCCAACTTGCAGCATTAAAAATACATGAATCACTCTGAAACATCAATAAATACCCATGTAATGTTTGGCTATTTTGATTAACAAGCAGCAGCTAAAAGAAATGTAAATTGAGCTCCCTTTTCCTCAACGTAAATAAAACTCTCCAGGAAAATTTATTTTATTTCAAAATTATATGGCAACTTTTTTTCTTCTTTAGGCTCAAGAAACACATCCATATATGGTCTACTTGTCAGGGAAAATATATAATGATGCAATAGAAAGGTCAGCTTTGTGCCATTCAGCTACAGGATGCTTGATGAAGTGAAGTTCTTCAGATAGTGCAACAGAGAAGAACTTTAGAATGGGTAAAAGTTTCTGCCGTGCATCTTCAAACAGGAAATCTGAGATTCAGAACAACTTACATTTTGGCTTGTATTCACTGATCATGGGGTGATCCAGAAATAAACTCCAGGCTTCAAAGTGAGAGCGTTTCAAAGCTGTCCTGCAGTTGATCGAAACATCCAGGCAAAGCAGGGAGATGAATACCAGCAAGGATTTTCTGAATTAAGACTTAATCAAGGAAAAACTCATTTCAACAGTGTTACCTCCCTCACGTTTCAGAACAAAAAGGTAACGCAAATATTCATGTTTTGAACTTATTTAGCATTTTTCAGTCTGTCAATTTGCTATGTCTATGCAAATATTTGTTCCTATAGCAGTTTGTAAACTAATACCCTTGGGAGTTGTAATTTGCTTTTGGGTTTGTTGGGGGTTTTGTTCAAATAAGCCATAAAACACTCGCTGATGTTAAGTACGACTGTAACTCTGTTGTTTCCTTATTGGGTTTTTTTTTTACTTGCAGGTGATGGTTATATTTTTGTCCTTAGGACAGCTTGCTCAGAAATGATTGTTGTAGTTACAACGTGCTAAGGTGCAATATAGCCTGCAAGAGCAGTAGGAAGGGAAAAAAAATTACAGCAGCCAATTATTTATTTAATTTCTAAATTTCCAGTGAGCATAAGATGAAGCTAATATTGCAGTGATTGCTCTGTGGATTAATGCTTTCCGAGACAAAAGAAAAGCTTGCTGGTGTATGCATTTCCAGTAAAGAACTTGCACAGAATTTGATAGCATCACAGCATATGCTAGACTGATAGGTGACGTGTTTTGACAGCTGAATGTGTTTGCTTTGAGGAATCCTTTAGAAAGCTTGGCTTTGCTCCTTTGGCACTGGAATGGAACTTGAAGTTTGCATAAGCTGTTGTTACAAAGTGTGTGCGCCTGTTGCTGTAGCCTGACAGTGTGAGGTGTCATTCTTCTGATGTCTCAGCTCTGGCAGATCTGACAGGCACTGAAATCTTTCTGGTTTATAGCAGATCACATGCTTCCCAGTAGCATTTACCTGCAAAGATTTATTGGAAAACTGACTTAAAATACAGCAAAAAGTGTGAGTACTTTAGGTCCTGCAAATTGGTCCTGTTTCCACTGCCAGCAGTGGATCTGACCTGAAAGGTGCCACAATAAGAGCTAAAGTGGAGGCTTGGTTTACTGTGAAGATTGCCAGCCCCGTTTACCTTCCCCGTGTGTGTGCTCCTGCTGTTTTCAAAAGTAAAGGCAAACATGTATCTGCAGAAGCTGGGGTTCATCAATCATTCATTGCAAAAGGCAATCCAAGCAAGCTGCTTCTCTTCTGCAGCTTCCAAAGACTTGGAGGTTTTTAAGAAATGTGGTTTATCACACCCTGAGCCATAAATGCAGACATTCTGTACTGAGTTACAAGCTGACTGGGATAAACTCGGTGGAAAAGCAGGCAAAGTCCTTGGTACTGCTCTCGTAATGACCTTGTCACTCATCTACCACCCTCCACTGACAGTAATAAGTATTTCTGCTAATTCTGCTGCCTCCATGTATTGAAGGAAGACAGGCAGCCTTCCTAAGCTTTTCTTTAAGGAAGTGCTATCAATGTGGACCAGTTGTTTCAGATGCTAATGGTATTGAACAGCATGGTTCTGCATGTTCAAAGCCAGCTGTAATCCTCGTTGTTTATTTATGTTGCATCAGAGATCAGAGGCCATTCTCCCAAGCACTACATGTTGACAGAGCTTGTAGTCCCAATACAATAGCAACGTAATTGTGTTTGTCTGTGGCTTTTGCCATAAAGTGAGTGGTTACTATCAGTCACCCCGGTGAGTAGTACCTTTGGTTTCAGAGATCTGCCAGGTACAGCTGCTTCCTGAAACAGGGCAGAGCATTACAGCCTGGCCCTGGAACAAGCATTTAATTGTAACCTTACCTTCAGGTTGCTGAATGCAGCTAAGTTCTCCTCTATATGGCACAAGACTCTCACCGAAATGGGGATGAAAAAATTAAAGAATCAGGATCAGGCCCTAGGTGGAAATGATGATAAAGTTAGATCCAGAAGATCCTGTCAGTCTGAGCTATTAAATGGCAGTGCAGGCATCAGTATCTGAAGATGTCTCTGCCAAGAGAGATCACTAGTGTGGCCATTCAGATCTGAAGGCAAAATGATCTCTAAGGAATAATAAGGGAGCTATGCCTACAATTTTAAAAATCAGATTCTGCTGTTAGAGTAGCTGCAATGCTCTGTGCTACCTGTGTGTGAGGATGGGCTCTTGGACTGCCAGAGGAATGCAGGGGACAGCCAAACATTAGAACCTCCCCAAAAATCCTGGTTAGGGTAAACAGTAAACCCAGCATTTAACTTATAAATCTGATTCCAATATTTAAAACACACAATAAGCATTCTTAGAGCAAGCAAATCGATTCAAGCTGCTTTTAGAAAGACCACGTTGGCCAGATCTTACTTGGCTCAATGACTCCCAGCAACAAATACTGCAGGTTTGGGTTTTTTTCACATCTTCATTCCAGAAGAAAATATTTAGCTTATAGTGCATTAGCTTGTAGACTTTCATAAGGCTGTGGTTGGTAATTCACCACTGGACTCAGATGGGATAACCTTAGCCATCCTGTGTGATCTGAGCCAGGGTAGGTCCCAGCTGCTGCATCAGCAACAAGTGATGCTACTGAGCTGAGCCACAGTGGAAAAAGGTTAAACTGAATCTGACTGCATTGCATTAACCTCCAGCTGAGGGCATGTGCTTCAGCTCAGATGGTTCACCATGGCTTGTCAGAGGGATAACTCAAACTTGGTGCCTGAGCCCTGTGACAAACTTCAAACAAAAGCACCGCCACTTGAAAGGGGAAGGAGAGCAGTGGCTCTGCTCTGCTTTGCCCAGGCCTGTCACACAGGCATATGTCATGCTTCTTGCCAAACTCAGTCTGAGCAAGGGGAGACAGGTGATGGGATGCAAGAATGCCTTCATGCCCAACTAGAACAAGTTCTGCAAGGGTTCAGGGCAGTCAAAGTTGTCCCTGGATGTCAGAATGGGCCAGAAAGCTCCTGCAGCCCCAGAATGTGACCATCACACCTTCAACATGGTTGTGCCATGTAAATGAGGAGAACTGAAAACTTTCTCTATTTTGGGCCCTGTGAAGCGTCTTTCTTCTGGATGAGTCAGTGGTGGGAGCTGCAGCCAACACTGTTGTCTCTGCACTCTGTGGGACTCCAGTCAAAATATTTAATTAGTGAGGATCACCAACATGCTAGGTAGGTTCTCCCTTCCTCTGCAAGTGGTTGGGACCCAGTTAACCCATACAAAGAATAAGAGGGTGAAATAGGAGTGATCCCCAAATTCAAAATCTTCCTTTTCCCTCCCTGTGCCTTAATGAAGTGTGAAATAAAAGGAAGGAGGGGCAGGCCTCCAGAGATGGTCTTTATACCTAGATCCATTGGGGATTAGTGAGGCACCTAAATTACTGTGCGCCTTTGTGCTAGAGTGGGGAGACACATTGTCAGTGGTCTTCTCTATGTTCCTCATAGTCCTGACTGCCCATGAAGCCTAGGCAGTGAGCACTGCCCCATCCAGTGAAGCCGCACCCACTGCCTGCTCTGCCTCCTGAGCCATCAGGATGCCAGTGATGAGGCTGAGCAGGATAAAGAGGTCTGTGTCAGAGGCACCTCTGGTGCAGGTTGCTCTCAGAGAGGAGCAGTTTCATCTCCCCCCTTTTCTCCTCCAAGGAATCATTGTGCCTTATTTCCATTATGAACTTATGATCAGATTCTGCCTTCTACACTGCCTGCTTGGTTTAGGTCTCTGAGTCATCACTGCAGTTCAACCATTTAGGCATTGCAGTGGTAGATGCTGCAGTCAAGCCCTCTTACCCTAGCCTATGGATTTCACACACCTGCAACACACCTGTTAGTAGTACCTAGGATGACAGACTATGAAAGCTACTTAGCATGCCAAGAGCTGAGCAAGTCAAGCAGCAGTAGAAGCTATTGGGAAAACAAAGCTGTGTCATGGTTCTTGGCTAGATGCTGGCTTGAGTGAAGCCAAGGACAGGTACCAGAGTGGCTGTAGCATGAGGCAGGCATGCAGCAGCTCTGCACAGGAGCTATCAGTAGTTTGCTGCATGGAGAAGGGGAGCTGAAGGCTTCACTCTGCCAGCAGTGCTGGTGCGGCAGAAGGCAGGTCCTGAGCAGTGGGAGGCTGCATGGCTCTGCTATCCTCATGCATGTGGCTCTGTTAGGTGTGTGGCCCGGTTCCATAGGACCCGTGGATGGGCAGGGCAGGGCTGTGCAGAGCTGGAGGCCAGTCCTGATATGGCACCACGGGCATAGGGACTGACAGCCTCTGTACAGGGCAGGAAGCTTTGTCTGTAACTCCAGTGGTGAACTCAGCCAGCCCCTCGCCTCTGCACCTGGGGGTCATGCCTCCCCAGTCCCATTCTGCTGGCTCCTTGAGCTTCCCTATTTGGTCCACATTTTCCTAGGCAGTTTGTAGCCATTGCTCCTCATCTCAGTGTTCTCCACTATTTTACATGGTTCTTACTCAGTGCATATAAAAAGAAAATCTTTTACTCCTTGGCTGTCATGTTCTTAAAAGAGGCAAGCTTTCCCATTTCTTCCCACGACTCTTGAACAATGGTGACCAGAGTGCTCTCTGGCATCCAAGGGAGATCCTGCTAGAGCATCATACCATTCGCCATATTAGTACTTCCCTATCACTGATGGAAATACCCATGTATTTTGGATTGCCTTTGCCTTTTTTTGAGTTCACACTGCAGTGATGTTTCAGAGTCATTCTGAGACTGATGACCATGCCCTGATGTTTCCCTCTTCTTTCACAACCACTAGTTTTTAGACTCATGACCTTGAACTTCTTTCTGTGAAAAACAAAAAATCAGAAGTGAAACTGAGCAGTCTCATGTTGCTCTCCTAGCTGAGTGAAAGAAAGAAAGTACTTCAGGGAAGAGTTTTGCATGTTGCTTAAGGTATCTCCAGATAAGGTGGAAAAAAACCTACTCCTTGAAGTCTCTTTACAATTCATTATGGAAAAGCTGCTCTTGGAGAAAACCAGTAAAGAGACAAACATTTTTCCTTAATTTTCTGCAATAAAGCAAGAAATAAACCAAAATTAAACAACAAATGTTGCATCATTAATTTCAAAGCTGTATCTTTTTATCTTGTGAGCTGTGTTAACCAGAATAGATAAAAAACTGTGCTGCTTGCAGCATTTCCCTTCCCTTTAAAAAATACTGTGTAAATGAGTTACTCCTCTGTGATAGGGAGAAGTTAATTCATTGGGTCTACATGTAGATTTTAGTTGACAGTATTCTCTCCCTAGGGAAGGATTTCTGAAGAGTTTTCTGGTCACTCTAATCAAGAGGCAGAGCTGAAGGAAAACCACAAGATAGTTGAGTTTGGTTTTTTGTTTGGTTGGTTGGTTTTGTGTTCCAGATTTTGATTATCACTATTTTCTTTTACAGGAAAGAAGCGGGGGAAAAAGTAATAATCAAAAAATGGCTACAAAGACAGCAAACAGTCAAAGACAAATTATCGGCTCTGAGGAATACAGTCTGTACAGCAGCTTGAGCGAAGATGAGCTTATAAAGATGGCCATCCAACAGAGCTTAGAAGAGGACCCCATGGGTCAGCCAGCTGCCCAGAGCCACCAGAAGCCAGTGGTGGCTGGTTCCAGTGAGGTGGCCACCCCTAGGTGTGCCAGCAATCACCACCCACCCTACCACATCTACCCTTGGCAAAGGTGAGTGAGTGCCTGCCTGAGTTTCACCCTCTCAACAAACACCCTGCCTGGGAAGAGAACAACAGTTTCCCCTGTCAAAACACACGCTTTTGAGTTAGCTTTACTGAGTAGCTGCTCTCTGAGTCTGTCATTAGTTTTAAAGCTGGAGTCTGCTATAAATCCAATGAAGTCAACAATTTATACCCTTGTAGCAAAATGAGAATTTGTTTGATGTTATTTGTTTTAAACAGTAAACAAAATAAGAGGGGCACTGCTACAAGACCTATGAGGAGAGACTGAGGGAGCTGGGGTTACTTAGCCTGGAGAAGAGGAGGTTCAGGGGAGACCTTCTTGCTGTCTACAACTACCTGAACGGAGGTTGTAGCCAGGTGGGGCTGCTCTCCTCTCCCAGGCAACCAGCACCAGAACAAGAGGACACAGTCTCAAGCTGCACCAGGAGAGGTTTAGGCTGGATGTTAGGAAGAAGTTCTTCACAGAAAGAGTGATTGGCCATTGGAATGGGCTGCCCAGGGAGGTGGTGGAGTCATCATCACCGGAGGTGTTTAAGAGGAGACTGGATGAGACACTTGGTTTAGTCAATTAGATGGTGTTGAGTGATAGGTCGGACTTGATGATCTCAAAGGTCTTTTCCAGCCTGGTTAATTCTATTCTATTCTATTCTATTCTATTCTGAACGACAATAGCCCTGTAGAAGCAAGTGGCTCCTTTTTCCCATGGGGGGGAACATTGTACACTGAACTTAGGTTTCACCAGAGAGGGACCACAGCATCTGTTACAGGAAAACATAAGAGAGAGGCCTAAAATAGGTATATAAACTGGTATGAGCTGGCACCTTTAGATACTGCAGTCTTTAAAGGATGCAGTTATTGCAGATAAAGGTCTGATCTCAGGCACCCTGCTTTCAGCCAAGAGTGTCTCCAGATACCAAAGGGTGGTGGCATCCTCCTCCCCTGCAATGCTGGGCTGTGGGTTACAGAGACCTGCTGACAGTTTCAAACCCATTGTTCTCCTTTCAGTTTTTAAAAGGCAGATCTCTCAAGAAGGGAGGAAACAGGTTTCAAAGTCACCCCAAAAGAAAAGAAAAATATAATTTTAAACTAATTTTATTTTAATAAGCCAGGAGTAACTGAAAGGTTTTTTTCCCACTGCTTTCTCATAATTCCACTGTCCTCTGATGCCTCACTCATTACCTCCTCTGGCTCTTTGGCTTCCAAGGCTGGGAAATTGGGGACAATTTGATGAGCAGTAATCATGTTTCATGGATGCAGAATCAGGATGCTGTACAATAGGCAGCCCTCCTTCCACCAAAGGGTGTGGCTTCTCCGTGTCATTACCGTGGACCAGTACTGTCAACTCTGCCACGGGGACCATGGATACAGAGAACAATAAGGGCTTCTCTCTCCATTTGGTCCTGTTCTCCCTGGGGGGGCTTTGACACCTGCTACTTTGGCAAAAGGCATTATCTGCACTTCTGTGCATGAACTTGTTCTGCCTTTACCTCAGCCCAGCAGCTTTTGACCTCCCAGTGCAAGGAAAGCCTTTGCAGCTTGTTGCTCCAGATCAGTAGCATTGCTGAACTGTTCTGCCACCCGGGAGAGCTGAGCTGGAAATGGAGCTGGCACCTAGGGGACCCTGAGTCTTTCTCTGCCCTTGCCTCTGACCTGCTTGTGTGGCACTTTGGAGGTGATGAATGTCACCCCACCTCACCTCACGCCTGTTTCCTGCGTGGTGGTGGTAGGGTTAACCTCACTGTTGTCTTATATGGTCATTTGAATCCCCTGACGCTTCCTCAGAGGGCCAAAAATAATCTTGAGCCGAGCAAGCAGCTGAATCCAGCACAGAGCAAGCTGTGGCCATCTGCTTTTATTCAAAGCCCTGACCGGCAGGGTTTCTCACTCTGTCTCTGTGGATGTGTGCCTTTGTTTCTGCCTCAACATGACCTGTTTCTCCTACTCGGAGTATTTCTCTTTATTTCATTCATGTCATCGCCGCAGCAGAATGGCAGCCCAGCCGAGAGGCCGTGCTCAGCCATCCAGCTCAGGGACGGCCTGGGGGGTCAGGCGAAGGTACGACGGCAGCCCGTTCAGCACATCCCAGCCCATGTAAGTGCCTCTCTCTCCCTCTCTTGCTTTCCCCTGCAGTCAAAACAAGACTCTCTACCCACTCTTCCCCTGAGCCAGTTCTTCTGGGTGGCAATGGTGTTTGATGGGGGGAAGTAGTGTTGTTCATCTAGAGGTGGTCTTGCTGACACCTGCACCACAGTCTCACTGCCTTTCTGCCCTTCATTCCAACCTCCCAGCCACCCTGGACCATGCCCAGGCTCTTGAGAGCGATCCACCTCAAACCTCCCTTGCTCCCTTTCACCCCCTTTTTCTCTCTTCATCCCTCCAGTGCGCATGTCCTGGGGACTCTGGGTCATGCAGTAGCTGAGGTGACACAGGCAGCAGGAAAGGGATGCCTGTGCTGTGGTTTATTTATACAGATTGCCTCCTGTATCAACACAGTTGATGAGGCAGTCAGCTACTGGTAGTACCTTCATCAGTATTATCTTATAAATGTTCCCAATATGGTGTGCCTGATCTCAGAAATATCTGCATTGTCCTGCCACACTGAGGAGGGCTGCAGGGGGACTGTACCCTGTCTTGCCTGCCTAAAGAGGAAATCAGCTTGACTGACTTTGACCAATCTGGACATATTTTGCTGTTGGTAGGGACTGTAAATAAGCTCAAGTGAACACATTTGTGGATGAGGAAAACACACAGGCAAGAAGGTAGACAGAGTGCTGCCTTTAGGTAGTGGAAAAGTGTGGACTGTGATGAGTTTATTTCAGCTCTCTGTGGGGCAGAGTAGATGCCTGCACCTTCCTTTAACAATCACAAGAAGATAGGGAAATGCTGTAGGCAGCACTTCTCTGTGTCCTGCAGAAGACACATCCCTACGCCTTTTTTATCTACCCAGTCCAAATTCACTTTGTTTTATCAATATTACAAGTCCCTTCCTGGATGCATCATTGCAGTGACAACCCCTCCATCATTCTTTGTTCCATCCCTCACCCATATGTACAATCTTCCCCATCACACCCTGCATGTCTGCAGGCTCTGTCCCTGGCTCTCTACTGATGTTGCCCTCCCTGCCATTATGAAAACCTCTTTCTGCTGAAACATGAAGCCTTCCTCATCCCTGACACCTGCCTGCTCCCTCCAGCCACAGAGAAATTGCATCCTCATATTAAGTTCTCTCCACACCTTAGATACCCCTTTGCTGTTCTGCATTCAATGACTGGAGGGCAGGCTTTGCTTCTGCTGAGCGTTCAGTCAACAAGAAGGCTGGGATAAGGCTGATAAACTAGCCCTTCCCTTCTGTCAGGTGAGAACCAAAATGTGGCTAGGAAGCCACAGCAGAGCATGATGGCATCACTGTTTTATGTTCTCGGTCTCAGAGCCAGGCAGGGGTGATAGTTGGCTTCACCTGGGCCAAAGCTGTTCCTTCACACTGCCTGCATCTCACCAGGCTGCCAAGAAAAGAAGAAGCTTGCTGACCCTTTCTGTGTTCCACTAAACTTTTGCAGAACTCAGAATTGACCCCACCATACATTTCATCTGTGATGTGTATTTATTATCTTGACTACTGGCATTGGAATGCATTAATTCTTTTGAGATGCTTAAAAGTTTAAGATTTAATCAGATCTTCAGGCTTCCTCCATCATTTTAATACTAATTTTCTGTATATCTGGTGAAATACAATCCGAACAATGTGTTGGGTTTTTATAACAGCCAACTATGAGCCAGGCAGAAAACAAGGATTTCACATTGAGAGTCATTAAACTTTCTGTACTGATCTGGAATTTGCTTGGCTAAAGCATCTACAGCCTGGTCCAGCAAACCTTCTCATCTTACTCAGGAATCATTTAAGGTCAAGGACCCCAACAGTAGTTTGCTTCATTCAACATCTGAGGGCTTAAGCAGAGTAGTAACTGATTTCTCACACATTTTTAACCCTGCCAGAGATCCAAGGGACCCTCTGCTTTCACTGAGGTCTCAGATAACGTGATTCACCTTACCTTTGCTGTGTGCCAGCCCCATGCACAAACTGTTGCTGTTAACTAACTTCAACAAAATGCTCAATTTCAAATGCCTATATGAAAATCTCTTACCTACATGAAACTAGCAATTTTAGGTTTAGTTCCAGGGTATTCTAAATAATGTGGAAATACAGCAGTGACCTTGGGACCTCAGCCCAGCAGTTATCAGAAGGTCAGTGGATTCCTACTGGGTGGGCTGTGAACAGAAAGGCAGCTGCCTGCTCTCGCTGTTGTCTCCTCAGGAAAAATGCCTTGCTTTGTGTCCCATATCTCCCTTCATTCCAGTGTTGCTATTTTTGTGACTGGTGTCCTGAGATCACTGCTTCCAGCTATAGAGAAGGAGTAAGTGGCACTAAGTACTTTTTTGCCTATGAAATGGTGTCTTTTCCCATTCCTTGGCACATGCTTTGTTCACCTGTTCTGCTCCAAGCCCTGAGTTTAACCTCAGAGAAGCAGCTTGGTGAATTTTCTTTCAGTACAAATATCAGTGTTTATGGTATAGATTAGGTATCTCTGGGCAAGCCAAAACCAATGATAGATGTGTGAGTTTCAGACTGCTGGTCTGTTCAGGCCCTGAAAGGCAACGGAATCCGGTGCAGCTCCTGTAATTTGCAGCAAATGCAGAGATTGTACCAATGATCTGCTTTTTAAGATCTCCTGTGCTCAGCTGCTCATATTTTTCTGTCTCTGACATCACTCTGTTGTGGCATTTTAGACCTTCTGCCATAATCATAGTTTCTGGCTGTTCCCATTGTCACTGCCCTGCATGACCTTCACCACATGCTTTATTCCTCTCCTGAGACACAGACCTCCTACCCCAGTCTACCTACCATCAAGGCTGCAAGATTTTATCTTTAGAGCTAGTTCAAACCACAAACTCTCCTGTTTTCAAGTTCCCATTAGAACTAGAAAAATACTTCTTCATTTGTAGTGTTTTCTGTGCTGGAGCTTAGCCATTTAGTGCCTCAGAGTAAGGAAGGAGTGGTTGCCCTCTCCTAGCACAGATCAGCAGGAGCACAAACATGCTAGCCCTGGAAAGCACAGGAAACCACTATGAACAGAGCTGCTCCACCACAGGCAAGGATGCTGCCTGCACCAGCTGCAGGGTTGCAGCTGCCTGCCTCCGCTGCACTGTCTGTAGTGGCAGATAGTGGGAAGAGTGAGGCAGGGCCCTGCTGTAGGCACTGCTGATCAGTGGTATGGTGACTGTAAGGCAATGTTGTGATTCCTGCTGTGCAGGGACTCCCACAACAACTCTCACTGTTTCTCTCTGCAGGACTGGTATGCCTAGGTCAGCCCTGCTCTGCAGTTGCTTTTGCAGAGCTTGGAGAAATGGGTTGCTGTCCAGACTGCATGCTTGGAAAAGAGAAAGTTTGTCAGAACAAAACTCTCGTACACTGTTCCTCATGTCTCACTACCAAGTGGCGTGGAGCGCACTTCATGCTTTTTGCAGATGCTCACACTGAGCTTCTTTTTGAAAGGTTCAGAACTAAGCAGCACTAAAACCAGCTGACTTTCACTGAACTACTACTTTAATATTTTCAGTGATTCTACACATTTCAGTGATCTTCTACTCCGAAGAGGCTTTAAAATATTTCCTCCCTCCGTAATGTTTTTTCATTCCTTTAACTCCTTGCACTCCTCCACCTTGTGGAACCTGCCAGGGGTTTGCAGAGTTCAAACTCACTGGAGCACAAACCACTTCACCAGGTCCCAGTTGTGGTTCCAGAGGCCCCTGACTGTTGTAGTTACTTGGGAAATGCTAACTTGGCTAAGAGGTTCACAAGAGTGTATGTCTCAACAGAGCTAATGGGGCTGCTCCCAAGCAGTCTTCTAAAGACTCGATTTTCACAGGTATCCAACACCTAAAATGCATTACTGGGACACTGAAGACATATTTTTGAAAGTCTAGAATGTCAGAAGTGCTTAGAATTTCTGGACATTTAAGTCCTCAATGCTGAAATAACAGCTGGGGATCTCTGGGGCATGGTCTTGCAGGATAGCTCAGAATTTCATTTGGGTGGGGGGATCTTTTTTTTTCTTTTTAAGCCTCCCTGGCTGTAAAGAGGACCTCTAATGTTCACATGGTCTAAGTAAAGCTCTCCTTTCTTCATAGCTAGATTGGCTAACTTATGAACACAGGCTTGAGGAAGAGAAATAGGAAGCATATTTAAAATACAAGAACAACATTTTTTGAGAATTTCTGCTCTAGGGCCAAGGCACCTGCAAATCCAATTTCACATTTTCTTCAGGGATGTATGGGGCAATTCTCTCCAAACCTGACCTTATTTAAGAGATTTCATATGGAAACCTCTTGCCACATAAGACAGTAAATGGCAGGGTGATTTAAGTGTCACAACTGTGGATGCTCATGGCAGTGTACAGAGCAAGGGTGGAACAAGTTTCCTCCAATTCCAGATATCTAAAATAGAAGTGTTTATGTCAGAGATTGGTCATGCCTGCACTTCTCTTACACTCTGAGGAATGAGATCAGCACCTCCAGAGAATCAACTGATCTTTTGTGAATGGCAAAACTGGAGCCATAGCTCCACAGGCCTTGTAGCAAGACACCTTAGGGACACAAATACTTATACAGACTGCAAGGGTTCACTGTTTTGGTCAAATGATACAATGCTGCTGCTGCACAAAAAGATGATTCTCAGTAATGTAGAATGCAATAATCAAGATTTAATCTTGTTTTAAAGAGAACTTGACCCTGTAGTGGCAGCAATCAAGGATGGAGATGAAAAGGCAGTATGCAACATGATGAAATCAGGAAAAGACCTTTCTGAACCTAATAAGGATGGCTGGATACCCCTCCATGAAGCAGCATACTATGGCCAAGTGGGCTGCCTGAGCTTGTTGCAAAAAGGTCAGTGAAGTCAAAACTAAATAATTACAATGGAGAAAAGAAGAATATGAATAAAGTAAAAAGCAGTTAGAAGCAGTCCAGTCCTCTTCTGAGACTGCATGTGAAGCTTTTTTTTAACCTCTCTGAGTGTACAGTAATTTCACCTTCTTTTTGAGAATAGATTTCCAGACTGAAATCTCTAAAATATAGGAAATTCAGGAAAAAGCAATACCTGAACAGATCTTACCAAGCCCTGGATTTCTCACAGAAAAGCCTTGGAGCTCAGCTGTCAGCTGTTGTGATCTGTTTGGCTGCCACAGCAGAGAGCAATTACTTTACTTTCTATTAGCTGGAGATCCTGGCCAAGGACCTTTTGCTGGTGCCTGAAGGTGGTTAATTATTGTAGTTTGTTTTCAAACTGCTACTGAGGAAGAGTGGCTCAGCATCGTTCTGCACCACTACTGGCCGTAGCTGAGTATTTTAATCTAAACCAGTGGTTGATTTAAATACTTAATCAGAGTCATAGTAACTTTATAGTATATTCTTAGCTTACTTTGCTCATGGAAAAAGGAAACAAGTAAACAAAAACTCACCTAAAACTCCAAGGATTTTGAAAGGCGATGATGCCACAGATATTTGTGCACTACATGTCATAATGACTGTGGCCTCAACATTTCTTCACAGCATACCCCAGCACAATTGACCAGCGCACCCTCAATGAGGAGACAGCTCTCTACCTGGCTACCAGCCGGGGCAACCTGGACTGCCTGCTCACCCTGCTGCAGGCTGGAGCTGAGCCTGACATCTCCAACAAGGCCAGAGAAACACCACTTTACAAAGGTCAGTGCCTACTTTTACAGGGGTGTATCTTTTGACACCACAAAGGCAGAGCTGCAGGATTGCTTGTATAACATAGGGCTGAAACTCAGTGATCATCTCCCATTTTCTACCTCCCTCCAGCATCCTCTCTTTCCTATGTCAGATCTACTGTAGAATCATAGAATTGTTTTAGTTGGAAGAGACCTTCAAGACTGTCAAGCCCAGCTGTGAACCCAACACTGCTAGATCACCACTAAACCATGTCCCTAAGCATCACATCTTCACATCTTTTAAATATATCCAGGGATAGTGACTCAATCACTTCCCTGGGCAGCATGTTCCAATGCTTGACAACCTTTTAGTGAAGAAATGTTCCCTAATATCCAATCTAAACCTCCCCTGGTGCAACTTTTATCCTATCTCTGGTTACTTGGGAGAAGAGACTGACTGCCACTTCACTACAACCTCTTTCAAGGTAGTTGTAGAGTGATAAGGTCAGTGATAACCCTCAGCCTCCTTTTCTCCAGGCTAATCAATCCTAGTTTCCTCATCTGCTACTCATAAGACTTGTACTCTAGGCCACCAGGTTTGTTGTCCTTCTTTGGACACCTCCAGCACCTCAATGTCTTTCTTGTAGTGAAAAAAATATTTTCTTGTAGTGTACTACTATACTTGCCTACACAGAGCTTTATCTGCAGTCCGAGGGAATAAAACATGGATTTTGCACAGAATTTGGAAAGAAAGTGTTCATGCCATGTGATTTCTGTAACATGTTTGTTCTTCATAAATTATTTCCCACACTTTGTCAACTCCCTGTGTCACTGTGGTGTCCAGTTGGTGCAAATGTGACAGATTCCCCTCAGTACCAAGCTTGGCACAAGTCCTGCAGAGGACACTTAGCCTCTCTCAAGACCTGTGGCTTCACTGTCACATCCTTTACAAGCTCTAGACAGTGTCAGCTGGCAACAGCCTTGGCCTTCATATTGACCAGGTTGGACTTTTCGTCTCACTCACTGTGGCTTAATTGTATTATATTGCCTTAAGCTACATGAAATTGACACCACAACACATAGAATCTTTTCCAAAGCTCATCCTAATCACTTCTCTTTTTTCCAAAACAGCTTGTGAGCGCAAGAATGCAGCGGCTGCAAGACTCCTGGTACAGTACAATGCTGATACCAACCATCGTTGCAATCGAGGGTGGACTGCTCTCCATGAGGCTGTCTCTCGAAATGACCTGGAAATTATGGATATCCTTGTGAAAGGAGGTGCCAAGATTGAGTCTGCAAATGCCTATGGGATCACTTCTTTATTTGTGGCAGCTGAGAGTGGGCAGTTGGAAGCTTTGAGATACCTTGCAAAATGTGGTGAGTACAGCTGTGCCATTACATACTTTTATTTATTTAGCCCTTAATATTTCAAAGCTCCCATTAATTCTTCCTGTCTCATTTTTTCTTGTCACTGGAGACAAAGCTTACCTGGCAGAGGTGTCGAAATCCTGTTGCTCCAGGTGGCTGAATTGTGTAAGGTCTTTCAGAGAGCACGGTCTAGACGCATGTGCTTCTTCAGCATTTATTCATGGTCACCAATTATGGGAAGTAATATGGTGCTCTCTAACTGCATGCCTGTAATAGCCTAAAATCCAATCAGTCACAGAAGAAAACTGCAGGTTGTAATATATGGCAATAGTTGAATGTTAGCCAACCACATCTGCTCATGAACAGATGCAGTGATGGGCAAGGTTAGCTATCCTCCAGTAATGAATCCTGATGAAAACAGAGAATGTACTATTGTCTAGTTAATGGGTTTACACCAAGGAGAAGCAGACTCACTCTCCCCATATGTATATGCTTAAACATATAAACAGCAAATTTTATTCTAGTTTAAACTAAACCTACCATTTACTGCTCCAGTCATGTAAAACAGCTTTACAATAAGCACAACTTGCTTAACTACTATTCTGAAGCATATTGAATTTTTACTGAGGGCTAATGTCTTTAGTGTAGGCAAGAGATGGCTGCTGCACTTGTGACACAAGAACTGAACACTGATGAAGAAAACTTCTAAAGCAGTTAGTATGCCTAAGAAAGATGTGAGAGTTGGGGAATAAAAAATGCATTCTACTGTCCAGCTACCATTGCCAAGTCAGTTTTATGTGACCAGTTAGTCCATCATGTTGCCTACAATTTTAGAAGCTAGGCCAGAATGTGATTTCTGTTTCAACTTAGATAGATACTGAGATTTCATTAAAGTTCAGTTTTGAGAAACATACACAGGAGAAAATCCAATAAAACTGTCCAATTGTTTCAAGCTCTAAATAGATCCTCTGAGAATCCCAGCTGTGATATCACTGCATTGCTACAATAAGCAATATTCATCATAAAAAGGGTTTCTTTTTCATTTCTTTTTCATTAGGAACATAGTCCTGTGTTATGTTTTGTCACTGCAATTCTCCTGATGTTTCCAGCTACAACATTTTCAAAGGGCCAAATACAACACAGCTGGTTTAGTTTAGGGTGAGAGCACAGGGAAAATGTTCTCCTTGTCAGGGAGTTTTCATGATCAAATGGGAGATGGATTGGCTTCTTTATTGGAGTTTAAAAGCCAAACTCAGTGAACTGTTATTCCCACTTAGGATACACATTGCACGGCCTTCCTGAGGACACCATGGTGCGTTATAAAGCAGGTGAAGCCCAGGCTTTCAGACCTTAAATTTCTTGCACAGAAAAAGCAACATTCCAAATTGTGGCCAAAAAGTAGTAGGTCTTCTTTATTTCTTATGTTCACATCATATTAAAAGTAAGTAGAAAACTGTGATATCACTGTATATAACTGATATGACTTATCACTCTGATGTTACCTCATTCACATCCCTATCCAGCACATTTTGTAGTTCAATGTCGTGAAGATGAATGTGTCCATTCACAACATGTTCCTTCCATCTTATTTTAACCTCTTGGTGCTACAAAGATTTTCTTTCTTCCTAGGTGCTGATATAAATACTCAAGCCAGTGATAATGCCTCTGCTCTTTATGAAGCCTGTAAAAATGGACATGTGCATATTGTGGAGTTTCTTTTGTCCCAAGGAGCAGATGCTAACAAAGCCAATAAGGATGGCCTGTTACCTCTTCACATAGCAGCCAAAAAAGGGATTTGCGAGTAAGTTTTAGTTAATTTCATAGAGTCATCTTTTAGAGAAGATTTGGAAGTCTTTATTAAAAAGAGGATTTAATATCCCAGATCTAATCCTGAGAATTGTGAACAAAGGAACTGCAAGCTGAGAACAAGGCCTTCCACTTACAGACCTTGGGTTGGAAATTAGAAACTGAGGAGTGTGCTTACAGGTTGGGATGAGGTGAGAAAGAACGTGAGGTGCAAGATTCCTTAAGCTTTGCCAAGATATCATCTATTACAGCTAAATAATCTCAGATGTCTTGGAATTGGATTAAACTGAGCTCCACAAAATGTAATTGAGACAGAATTAAAAAGCAACTGTGTGTGAGGGGGTTGTGGTGTTAGACTTCAGCAGCTACTGCTACATAGTTTGAAAAAATTTTCCTACATGGGCCCACTGTGACTTTTCTGCCTAAGGATAATACGCTGCATTCATCTCTGGTGTATGCAGGTTTTATTAACAATAATTCAGATACTGACAGCAGGAAGTGGCTAAGTGCCACTCTAGGGCATTAGTGAGATTTTTGCTAGAATACAGTGTCCAGTGTTGGTATCTTCTCTTTCAGAAGCCTTTCAGGAAATTGGAAGGGCTTCAGGAAAGAAGTACAAGAATTACTTGTGGTCTGGAAAATATACTTTATTAGTCAGTAAATGACTCTTAAAAGTTAATAGACACATATACAGAGATGCAATAGTTTGTTTCTGAAATGAAATGTGTTTAAGATAGAGCTGAGCACATTCTTTAAACAGTGAGAAAAGTAACAGGGTAGATTTACCAGTCCTCTGAAATAAAGACGTTTATAGGAAGGGGAGAAACTCCACAGCATATAACAAAGGATATCCATTAGAAAGATGCTGTCTAGGGATGGGATTGTTGCACTGTCATGTGTATAGCGTTTACCTAGCTCTTTCAAGGCATGAGGCACGTTCAGCAGGCTTCTGAGCCTGAACTCCATAGCATTTACTTTTGATTCCAAGGCAAGTTTTAGCTCCTGCCTTTAACCTCTCACTACAGGAAGGGTGAGTGGCACACACCTATTTTTGCAGGACAGTCACATCTTGAATTGACAGATCCTTTTGGTAACTGTAGTGAATTCTTCTGACATTTTCTATCAAAATCCTTCCAGTGGTAGTCAAAGGAGAGAATACATCCAGCTGCAAAGGTTGTTTCTGGATAATAGAACTAACTTTGCAGAAAATTGCTAGAGTGAACTGTTATGTATTTCACTGTCTGAGGAATTAAAACCTTTGCATCACTACACCATCCCATAGCCTCTTTTATTCTAGCATTTAGTTATGCTTTGGAATCCCAAAGCTTCTCATGCCACTTTAATAGACTTTAGGTTATAATTTTCTGTAGCTGGAATACACTTGCCTCATTGTGCAAGCTGTGTATTCTAGAGGGAAGCCCAGTGTGAATTTATGTAATGGGCTTATACACTTACAGCATGTACATGAATAGTCTGCATAGACTAATGCAGGCATTACTAAAGATTTTCTCTGGGGTTTGAGTTACAAAGACATTTTCTTGAAAACAAACACAGTTTAGATGAGAAATGTGCCAGAGACAGAACCCATCTCCAGTTGCTCATTTTCAAAAAAAGTTCATCTGAAAGTATAAATGGACAGATATAGAGGCTGGACCAGCTCTCTGAATCTTTTACTCCTCTGATGAGAGACAAAATTTACATGGAAAATCTGCAACTGAAGTCCATCCTCAAGTTATAAAAGAAGGAACCTGATTCGGATCTCACATATAGGAGAGAATTCAGCCCAAACTCTGAGTTCCTTCACTTGTAAAAGACTGAGCACAAATTCTTGTCCACAACTGCTGCAAACTAAGTGAAGAAGAAAGAAAAACCGTATTTTATAAATATTTATTTAAATGACAAAGCTTTAGCCCAACTGGCTGATCATTCTTAATTCCTTTGGTATTCAGTAAAATAACACCCTTCAGGGTGACCTCTCTTTGTATTCCTGCAGATTTAATACGTAATTCTGCAGGAATTCCATGCTTCAACTTTTTGCCAGAGCATGAAGTCTCCCTACCATTAAAAAGCCAAGAATGTGGTCCCAAGGCTCAACCATCAAATCTTGCTGCTTGATGTTTGTTTATTTTAAATAACACCTTGTCAATATTGACCTGAAATTCATAAGGGTCATCTCATCGGCTGTAGGACAATCACGAGCAGTCATTTAACTCCTTCCACCTCAGAACTGAAATGCTTAGAAGGGAAGGCTTTGTGAAGTGTGGGCAGATTTATTAAGCAAACAGAAGTCAGTAAACTCTTGGCACACCCAAAGGATGCTCTGCCTTCTCCTCCATGTAATTTCTAACAAGCAGAAATCACAGAAGCAGGTGTCAGGGATAAGCAGAAACTCAGCCCTGTTTTGAAATGGTACATGAAGCTCAGCCCTGTGACAGACGTGGAATGTGGCCTGATTTGTCTGGCCTTGGCTGCCATAACTTGAGCTGCCTTTCCTTCTAGACAGACAGGAATCATAGCAGAGGTGGAGGAATCATATTACTGAACCAGCCTACTTTGAAGTATGAGGAAGAGAGACAGGTTCAAGCCACAAAATGAAACCCTGATACAATTTTCATGCTTCTTACTTTTCCTCCAAGAATAAATCTGGACTACAGGGAAAGTACTGAGGTCTAGGGCATGGCACCATTTGGATGCAGAACCTCAGTGTGGCACTGCTGTGGTGAGGTTGAGGTTCATCTTGCAGACAGAAATAATGTAGTGCCTCTTTAAGTCAGATGTGAAAAGCTGGCTGAAGCACATATGCTGAAGGGAAAGAACAAAATGGATCCTTAAATCTTCAAAACAGTTGATCACGGGATGACTAATGCTGGTACTTGGCATGGTGTCCTCTCAGTACTCTGTGCCCTTTTTGTTATTATGGCTCTTGCAGAACATTTGCTAATGATGGGAAGCTGCCAACTCACTAGCACCCAAACCTCCTGCTCCCTGGTGAGCCTCACAGCGCTAGAAGATTAGTGAGGTTGCTTGGAGCAAAAAAACTCCTTGCTTAATTCCCCAAGATATTTACATAATTTTAAAAATCCTTTTGTTTAAAAATAAGATGTAGAAGTAACCTGGAGACATGAACAGTCCATCATGTAAATAGGAACATAATCCTGTAAAGTGTTACGGATCTTCAGCTCTTATTTCAGATCCTGGGAGTATTGGAGGCTCAGTCTTTCACAGGATCATTCAGTACATCATGGACAAATGTGTTCCTGAGACTATCTTATATTTGGCTTAGTTCATTATGTAAATAAATGTTTGAAGGCCCAGTGTTGGGATCAGCCACTGTAGTCAAGCTGAAGATGTGCTGCAGTTTAATGGAGACACGCTACATGCTAGGAAACTGAGCTTTGCATGCTTCTATGTTAAGACAGCTACTGACTGCTAGGCAGAGGAGGCTGCACGGGAGAAGGAAGAGTAAGAGGTGTGCTTAGCTTACTACTTCCCACAAGCCCCTTTTTAGATATCCCTCTCTTCACAAGCATTACAGTAGAGAGCATGGGGATTTCCAGAGACAGGAGGCAGACTCAGGTTGGAGGTTCCTAATCTCTTTCTGGAAATAGAATATGGTGACTTGTCTGCATATACAGAATCAGCGTAGTGCCTTGGCTAAATCAAGGCAATGTTATGAGCAGGAAATGAGGGTTTAACCTATGGGGCTGGTCATGTGTGTCCAATGCCACCTATAAAGACATAAAACTGATCATGGACTTGTGACTGCAGAATTCCTGTACATTGTATACTTGAACTTTCATATTACACAATGAGAACACCTTGGTTTATGCTGCTGTGTTTAAGGTCACATCACACTTTCCAATAGCAATATTTGATTACTGTGGTTTAAAACTTGGCTGTACTTTTTTTTCTCCATGGGATAAAGCATGGAAACAAGCCTGGAAAGGATATTTTTTTCTTTTTATCTCCTCTCCTAATTGTGTTTTTGGCTCCTTGTGAGCTGGGATGGATGTTGATAGCCCCGTGGATTTGCCACAGCCACAAGCCACACAAAAAGGGCCTCCAGGATGAGGATCAATCCAGGGTAATAACTGAATTGTAAAATTGGTCAAGAAGGCCTGGGAACAAAATTTATAGTTTATCCTACCTAAGTCCTGATGAGAAAGATTTGGGTTCACCTCCTTTATGGTCTCTTCTTGTTACTGTGATCCACAAGGTCTACTAATGCCTTGTGTTGGTGCACTTCTCTGATGAGCAATTAAGCAACCCCAAAGGATGTGGGGAGATACAGCCTCTCTGCTGGCACTGTAGCCCAGAGGACATGACCCTGTTCCTCCAGTCCTACCCACAGCACAATGGAGATGCAGAACATCTAGGAGATCCTGGCTGAGCATCTGCCATTTGGGCTGTGAAAGAGTTGTTTCTATGCCCAAGTTATCCTGCTCTGTCTTATGGTTACAACCATGCAGCTATGCTTTGCTCTATGGTTGTAGATCCTCTAGATTCCTCAGAGCTCACTGCCATTCCCTGACTCTCCATCTGGCAGGATTGTCTCCATGCTGATCCCTGTGACCAGCCGCACCCGCGTCAAGCGTAGTGGCATCAGCCCACTGCACTTCGCAGCTGAACGCAACAACGATGACATCTTGGAAGAGCTGATTGATGCTGGCTACGATGTCAACACCACCCTCTCTGACGAACGGTCCTGCCTTTATGAGGACAGGCGCACCACTCCCCTCTATTTTGCTGTTTTTAACAATAACATCTATGCCACAGAGCTCCTGTTGCAAGCTGGAGCCAACCCCAATGTTGACCTCATTAACCCATTGCTCATATCCATCCGCCATGGCTGCTTGAAGACCATGAAGCTGCTTCTTGATCATGGAGCAAATATTGATGCTTATATATCAAGCCATCCCACCACATTTCCAGCCACCATCATGTTTTCAATGAAGTACCTTTCTGTGCTGAAATATCTCCTGGATCTGGGCTGTGACGCAGGTTCCTGTTTTGAATGTCAGTACGGAAATGGCCCACATCCTGCATTAAATTACAGACGGGACAGACTAAATGAACCCCAGCTCTCCAAGGAGCCAACCACAGTGCAGGTAAGCACTCCTTAGTCTACCTACAGTACTTCTGAGGACATCTTCTACCCAGGTATCTTAACAACTTAAATGAATTTTTTTCCAGCTTTTCTGTGAGATATTTTATTCCCACTTTATTTACAGAAAGAAAAAGGCTCAGTAAGCATCTGTGAATGTTCCAAGTCCATGTTCAATGACAGAATGATGGCAGGCAACAGCTGCTATGGCCCTAGCTGGAAGCTGCAGTGAATTACAGCCTTGCTGTCAGATCTACAGTGTTCTTTTCCTCTGGACCTGAGGTGCCAGGATTCATGACAGGCAGTGTCATGTGGGTGGTAGAATATGGGAGGTGGCACACGGACAGTAGAAATCTGCTTATTTGATTAGCCCTGTAATATTTGGGTTTGTCTGATACAGAATTTAAGCTCCTGGTTAAATTAAAAAGGTCTAGTGCTTCACTTTCTGAGAGTTAACTAGTGAATGTAAACATGTGCTATTTCTGAGTTTACTGGATAGGTAGCCCTGGAGAGAGAGCATAAATCGTTACAGTAGCTATATGGTTGTCCATTATATTTGAAGTTTTCTGAAAAGATTAGGAGATTTAGTTCCATGATTTCCTATTTTCAAAGCTACTTACAGATTTTACACATCCACATTTTACATATGTGTCTTTGCAGTCTTTTCCAAAGCACAGCTGGGCTCAGCTTCTATTGCGCTGGGATTGGACTCAGTCACTTACAGGACTTTACATAATCTCAAACTGTATCTTTTTCTGATATCTGTATGTTGACTTCTAATATATCTCAAACAAAATCTGACACTTCAATCAAAATTTGCTACCCTTCAATATGGAACACAGCAAGGAAGTTTTGCAAAGAATTAGGGAAGAAATAAATCAACTTATGTCTAGTTTAAGTGTGCTTTTGAGGGATTCAGAAGAAAGTGTCATTTAGCCCAAAGAGATGGTCACTAATAAATGTTCCTTTTTGATGTAAAGAATAAAAGAAAACACAAAAAGATTCTAGGAAATCCTAGGATCCTAGTCAGTCCTGTCTTCCAAAAGACTTTATTTTCCAGTAACATGTCTGAAAAACAAACAAAAAGAAATTTTAGAAAGAGGAAGGTAAGAGTCCATCAAAAAAATCACTTATCCCAAACAGAGCTTCTCCCTGAGAGTGTTCATCACAGCAAAATTGCTCCAAGATAACAAAGAAAAATTAACAAAATGTATCATCTCTAGTTCTTGAACCTTGATTTAGTAGCATGTAGAGTGAACAAAGGGCTGGAATGTCAAGGCAAGAAGAAAGGGCTTGCCTTTAGCCCTCTAGGCACTCAGAAATACTCCCCTTTTTTCCTTAATCAGACTATTTCTCTCTGGATGTCACCTAGAACTACTTTTAGTTTCTAACAAAACATTAGATCACTCAGAGAGTCATCACTCTACAATTTGCCCTCTACAACTACCTGATAGGTGGTTGTAGCCAGGAAGGGGTTGGTCTCTTCTCCCAGGCAACCAGCATCAGAACAAGGGGACACAGTCTCAAGCTCCACCGGGGAGGTTTAGACTCGAGGTGAGGAGAAAGTTCTTCACCAAGCAAGTCGTTCGTCATTGGGATGTGCTGCCCAGGGAGGTGGTGGAGTCACCATCCCTGGAGGTGTTCAAGAGGAGATTGGACGTGGCACTTGGTGCCATGGTCTGGTCATGAGGTCTGTGGAGACAGGTTGGACTTGATGATCCTCGAGGTCTCTTCAAACCTTGGTGATACTGTGATACTGTGATCACCTCAATGCCAAGATAACATGAAGCAGAGGTAGTGAAAGGCATCTAAAATTATATCTGTGCCTAAAGAGACATCAGTGAGGGACAAAAAAAATGCATACAGAGGGAAAAAAAAAAAAGCAATCCCTTCCCTTCAGTAGTGTTTTAAATTTGCTTCTCATTGCTAGGAATTTGGCTGATAAAAGTAAGGCTTGTGTGGTGTAGCTTCATCATATAGTTTTGGTTTATATTCTGAAATATATAGAATCTCATAAAACTATATCCTTTTCCACAAATAAGACCTGCATTTTTTATTTTCTTGCATAAGTCTACATAAGGATAATAAATCTCACTGAACGTGGAGAGTAAAGTATCCAACTGCCGCGAGAGGGCATTCAGGGGCCTACTGAGACTGCAGGCTCAGAGTCACCTTGTCCAGAGTCAATCCCATTGCCTCTAGTTGCAGGTTTGCATTATTTTGTTTCATTTTGCTGTGCTTCTTTTCCTGCAACATGTTTTGGAACATTTTTATTTCAGAAAACATTTCATAGAGCGAAATTGTGAATGGGGAAGAGACAAAAAGGCATGCAAGGTGTCTGGTGGAGGCAAAAAAGAGGAGAGCAGTAACATCCAGTGGTCTATTGCCTGGCATATGTCCTCATTTAAACTCTGTCAAAGTGGAGTTACTGCTAGGAGGTGGCAGTACAGATCCTCAGGTTGCATTTCCTGTGGGTAACTGTGTGGCAATGGCATATCCACATATCCTAAACTGAGCTTTCTATAAGCAGTCAGGTAGGAAACTGTAGGTTATCTGCTGGGATACTCCTGACGTTAATATATCTAATTTTCCTGGGAAATATTACATAGTGATGCTCAATTAAAATTAAAATGAATTTAAATCAGAAGAGTAGTAAACACTTCTGTGAATGCTGTCACCTCAAATAATCACATAGGAGCTTTAACTGAAAGAACTTTAAGCAGGTGCATTTTCTTTCCTGTTTGGGGATGAAGACAGTTTCAGTGACTAAGCTGATCAGTGGTGTTTAAGACACCATCATTCAATTGGCTTTGGTCATGTGTCTGAGTTCCTATCCACACAGCATGATTTAATTCACACTAAAGTTCCATACTGATGACATGCAGATAAATCCACAGATATCTCCATCATATGCAGCACCCTAACAGAGACAGATGACTCTTGTCTGGTACATATTTAGATTGAAGAGGGAAGGGAAGTCACTACTTTATTGAAATGAATCTACTTAAAGTCGGGTCCTTAAGTCTGTTCTCCATAAGCAGCCCTGCATACAATGTCTCTAAGTACTCTGCAGCTTCTGCTGGGGGCAACAGAAAATCTGCCTGATCCAAGACTAAGTAATGAAGATGCACTGTGTTAGACCCAGGTTAGTTCTCTTATGAGCAAGTAAAACTTCCTGGGATTCGTTTGTGCAGAAATGTACCCAGACTTGTTGCTAGTAAGGTGTTTGCTCCCCAAATGCAGGAGGTGCTGTGCTCTCCAGAATCACCCTTTTTCCCTACGACTCCTTTGAACGTAGTTGCCGCACAGGTCCTGAGAAGGGAAAGGGACTCAGCATGCTGGGTCACAGTGTCTTGGGCTACATGGACATTTCTGCAGCTCTGTCACTGGTTTGAGGCAAAACTCCTCTTCCCTCCTATTTCTGTGGAAATAGCATCCTGTCCATGCTCCAAAGCTAGGCCTTCTCCAGGGTTTTGTGTCCTGCTGTGGTTATAAAGAGGATATTCTACCTTCTGTTGCAAAAGGGGAAAAAAAAGCTTTAGCTAAAGTTTTCTAAAGGGAAACTGGTAATTCTGTCACAGGTGGTAGAAGCATGGGACAAAGAAAGCCATCAGGGTTGTTGCAATTGTTGCAGTTTCCACAGGTGCATTCACATCCCACTGACTATAGGCAATCTGTTTTTCCTTGAAGTTTTGTGAAATGGTGTCTACTCCAGAGATAAGTCGCTGGGCCGGGCCAATCATCGATGTTCTCCTGGATTACGTGGGTAATGTGCAGCTCTGTTCCAGGCTTAAGGAGCATATTGACAGCTATGAGGACTGGGCTGTCATTAAAGAAAAAGCAGGTATGATCACACAGGGGAGAATCTAGCACAAACAGTCCCACTGTGGGATTCAAAACCTCAGTCATCCTCTCCTCTTAATATTCATCCTCTATACTTGATAGGATTTCCCTGATGAGGCTGAATTTTATTTTGGACCAGGTATGAAGCACTAGAAATTGCTGTGCTGTCACTGACTGATGTTAAATGTACACCAGCTGTGGATCTGCTCCATTGGGAATGAGCAATGCCAGTGCAGGAAGGCCTATTTGGCTGCACCCGGAGTGCAGTCAGATCAGGGCAGGTAGTAGCGTGACCATCTCCACAGCAGCCCAGCAGGCACCAGTGGCTTTAAAGCCTTTACTATTGTCCTGCTTTCCTAAATATCATTTCCCTTAGGATTCAAAGTCTTTCACAGGCATTATCAAAACTAGTTTTCTGGCACTGAGCTAAATTTGGTACATATTACACTTGTTTTCAGCACCCCATCCTCCAGCTCCAGTTCCTTCCCTATGCCTCAGAGTAGGTGATCTGCCCCCAATGCCAAACATGTCATCCCTCCATTACAAAAATGCTCCCTTTTTTTCATTCTTCCCTCTCCTGTTTTCCTCTGATCTGGCCTAGCTAAGCTGTCATTTTCAAGTTTAAACCTGCTCTGCTCATGTTTCTCACCTGCCTGTCTTTCAGAGCCCCCACGACCTCTTTCCCACCTTTGCCGCGTCAAGGTACGAAGCCTGGTTGGAAGGAACCGCATTAAACTTCTTGACACCTTGCCTCTCCCAGACAGACTGATTCGGTACTTACAGCATGATTACACACAGTGACCCCAGGCACACTGGACATGCAGCGGCTTCCCAGCATGGCACTCAGTGTCATCAGCATGGCACGGATGCACATCATGCACAGTGGGGAGGAATTGCTGCTGGCTTGGTCAAGTGCCCTCCAATAACTAATCTAAGAGAAATATGCTTCTAAAGCACGAGTGAGAAGAAAATGGAGGAGACAGAGAGCTAAACATTGGTCTGTTCTTAAGTTTTCCAACAGAAAACACATGTAGTTCAGCTCACAGTTTAGTCTGAAAAGAACAAGACATGAAAGCCAACACTGAAAAATGAGTAGTGCCGAAGCAAGTATCAGTGAGGAGTTCAAAGGTGTCCTGCAGTGTGGTGGAGTTTAGCATCCTTGCTGTGATCACAATTCGGAAATTGACAAGCGTCAAAATAGTTAGGAAAATAATCACATTTCCTTCACTGTCTGAGATTTTTGTTTTAGTTTTTATAGTGGTGTTTGGATTTCTGCTAAGTGTGCTGGTTGCTAATTGTCCAACACTTTGACACCGTTCTTGCTTACACTTTTACTTTCATTTTTGGGATCTTTCTTATTGAATACTTGATTTCTAAACATTCAAATCTCAGAACGTTTTTATAGACTAACATCCAGAAATTATAATTCCTTTGAAAGACATCGAAAAGTTTATTGAAGAAGGATGCAAGAATTGTATTTGCATGCAGTGAATACAGTTCTTTTTGAATTTTATTGCAATAAGAAGTAGGCAAAATTCTGCTTAAGAGAACTTCTTGGACTGAGAATTTGAAAGCAACTCTGAACTCTTTTTATTATTTTTTTTTTCAGTGTAAATTCAAAGTAGCTGCACTGTAAACGGTAGCTTTACTCTCTTACATAGCTAGTGTCAGAACAGAGCAAAGCCCTAGTAAAGCAGGAACAGAAAGTGTAGGAGAGAGGTAAAGTGTGCAGGGAGAGGTAACGCTGCTAAACAAACTTTATCCATTACTACCCTAGAAGATCTTGTCCCTACAAAATCCAGCCTCTCCTACCTCCTTGGATTTCTGTGGTTACAACAATACCATCACTGGAAGAAAACTGACTATTTCAAAATTATAAGTCAGGCTTTGAGATTTATGAAAACAAATACCCAGAATTAGGCTTCTAAATCCTTATTGAGGTGTCTAAACAATGGCAAGTTGCGTTTGCCAGGTGTAGTTCCACTTAATCCAATGGGACTACATGTGGTGTAAGGTATTACTGAGGCAGAATGAAAGTCTTGGGATTTAGCCCTGCACCTCCTGACTCTGGAAGTTTGAAATATCTATTAGCTCCCTTAGACACTGATGAATCTCATCTTTTTTGAAAATTAGGTCACCTATTTACAGCTCAGATGCACAACTGATTTATGGCAGCTTAACAAGTTACCATCTATCAGCTGAACCTCCATAATTGTCCGTGAAATTCTTTTATTGAAGTTTTTAACAAGTCACATTCCCTCACAGCTGGGGAGGCTAAGGAGCCCATGAACTGTTACTGACAGTGACCACAGCTCAGTTGACAGGTGTGACTTGCTGAACTGATTTCATGAATGCCTCATTCCTGAGTAGACACCTAAAGTGTGGATGGAAGAGCTTAAATCTGGAGCTACATCATTGCAAATCTTATGCTAGAAGCACACTCATTCTTACCTTAGGTGACAAAGGAGTTGTGCACTATGGTTTGTTTGGATTCCCCACCAGAGACCTGACAGATTTGATTTTGTTTGTTTGCCTGGATACTATCCATGGAATCAGATGGAAATACAAGTAGGGAAAATGCATTGCACCAAGTTTTATTTGTGTGGAGTTTTATATCTTAATGCAGAGCTAAAGCGAGTTGCACACATACAAGTCTGTCTGGGCACACAAGGTCAGTTTTTGTGATGGTTTTGTGTGAGATACCTTCAACACTCAGGATATGATCAGAAGAATACAGCTGCAGGCACTCTGTGGGCACATAGCTGTGCCTTTCCCAAATGCAAAGGAAATTGAAAAACCAAGTTTCAGTTCACACTGAACAGTGATCTTCTTGCAAAGCTTTGAAAAGTCAGATGAGATTCCTCTACTGCTAAAATTTCATCCAGTGACGTCCGTTACTACCAGTTTACAATCTATCTCCTTGTCTCTTACAGCATGAACAGAGAATTGCTTCAGGTTGGAAAAATACTGGGTGGAGGGAAAGGGATGGGAAGCAGGAAATCTTTAGACAGTTTTACTAATAAAGGCCCTGTGTTGACAAGCAATAGTTTGACAGATAGAAAACTGCCCATGGAATTTGTCCCACTTTACAGGACTGAGCAGTGAAGGTCTGGGTCTTACTCAAGTTGATATAAATTAGAAGACGCTTTCCCAAAATTAAATGAGTGTAACAGAGCAGAGTCACAGAGGGTGATGGATAAAGGCTTAGCTTGGTGGAGACCATTTACTTAAGCGCATGTTTAGTGTGCAGTGACAGCCATGGAGACCACTGGCTGTTAAAAGGATTCACAATCACCAACTGCATGTATAACCACAGGGGTGGGATTTCATAAACTATCTCAAGCTGGGAATTTCCCCTGAGCCAACATTGTTACATACACAAAAGTCTCCTAAGATGCAATTTCATGTTATTTCCTTGGAGAAGTTCAAAATCAGGTCTGAGTGAAGCAAATAAGGAAACTCCATTTCTTCTTTCAACCAAGAGACCTTCATCTCTCTTGGGAGACTCATGTCCTGCTTGCTCTCAACCATCTGTCCTGAGGGGGAAAGTCACTGAGCTGGAGAGCACTGGTCTGATGGGAACATCATGCAACTGCTGTGTGGGCACACTGTGCCCCAAAACTGAGGAGTCTGTTAGAGGGGGAATCTGGTAATTACACTGTTATTCAAGTCCATTCTCCCTGATCTTTACCGCAAGTTTCACACAGTTTACATTTATTTGCACTAAAATGGAGCCCACTACCTCCCTGCTCATGGATACAATATTTTGTACGCTGTACTGAATCTGCACAAATTCAATGTGCATTTAATGCATTTATCTAGAAATTACTGTGAAAAGACAAACACCCAAAACCCAAACAAACCAGGCTTTGTAAGCAGATCAGTAGTTCTAGTGTAAGGTGAAGAAGTGGCTTGTTTTTAATAAGTGTGCTAGATAGGCTCCTTCAGAAATAACAACTTTATGTGAAATGTTCTAAGAATGGTTCATGACCAGGTTACTGTACTTTTTTTCTGTTCTTTTCTTTTTCTTTTTACTGCAACAGGTGCAATTCACTTGAAGTCCTTGTGCACTTTTTTGATTTTTATTTTGTTTTGTATGAAAGCTTTTTCACTTACCTCTCCCTCCCTGTTATTTATAAACGCTACTGTGGTTTTAACAGTTTAAATTTGCATTGTTCTAGAAAATAGCAGCTCTCGAATGTCGTGTTTCCATCTTTCAAACAAAGTATGAATAGATTCTGATGGGCTAGCGGATGTCCTGAATAGCAACGCTGAACAACCAAACACACCAAGAGCCAGGACAAGTCTGAACTAATGAAATCTAACAGTTAATAATTTTTATGTTAATCTCAGGGATGAGAGAAGAGTAAGTACTGCTAGAGAGGAGACAGAGTTGCTATTCTTTGAAAACCGTTTGGAAAGTCTCACACATCCCCATTCAGTGATTCTGAATATACTTAACAATTGTCTTCTGTTCATTTGTGTTTTACTTCACGGCTGCTCCGGTTCAGAGCTACAAGCATGGGCCACCGCCTGCCCTGAGCTGGGGAGGGTAGTTCCACATCACAAAAGATTTTAAGGATTTTTTTGAAGTTACATGAGCTTAAATCTGAGGGTACGCGCATAAATATCTGTGCGTCAGAGGTAATTTGGAACGATCTGGTTCAGTCCTTCATCGTAACTTTAAAGAAATGCTATTGTACTATATGGAAAATGTACAGCAACATATATTTAAATAAAAAACTGTTTAAACAAAAAAAAATAAAATAAAGAATTTAATATCCAAAAGGTAGAAACTTAATTTTAACTCTCTTCTTTCTCAGTATTTATTCAGAAATTAAATTCCTACAGAGGCTGTCCTCTTTGCCAAGTGTTTTAATTTTGATAGAAATACATAATCTGCTGCAATACACAGCACTTTCAAATGTTTTTTCTGACTTCATGCAGGAACTCTTGTCCACAGCAATCACTGCAATACCTATGGTTCATTCCATGACCTGCTCTGGTCACTCAGATAAAATACATGGGAATGCTGCTTTGCACTGACAACGGAGACTGAGACAGAGTTCTGCATTTAGCTTCATCTGGATTATAACAGTGTCACAGAGATATTGATGTGACAAAGCACCCCTATTCCCATCTAAAAAATTCCTTGCCTACAGCTCTGCAGTTCTCCTCCCATTTTCTTTAAATGGGGTTACTGCCTCTGGTTTCTGTTAAGTTTCCTTGTGGATTTTTTTTTTTTTCTAAAGACAAAAAGGGAACTACATCTAAGTATATTCATATTTTCACTCCTGGATCAAGAGCTTATCTGATGTCTCAAAGCCTTAGTTCAGCTCTTTGTCACATTGCACCCTGCATGTTATTGTAGGTATGTGCTACCAAAGCCACTTCCTGCTCACTCTTGTATCAGAGTAGTCTATACAGGCTTGATACAATATTAAGTGCTGGCATCAGAGGGAAAGCAATAAAAACCATCTCCAAGTCTACTTTTGGCCTGCTGGACTAACACATTACAACCAGATGTACTGTGAAGTTTCAGGAGAGATGAGCTACTTTTAGCTTGAGAGTAGTTCATATTCTACTGAAAGTTGCAACCTGATTATATAGCACCAAGTCCTATCAGGAGATCCAAAATTATAACCTACTATTGCTTAAAATATTTTTTTCATGGTTGCAATACACTCAAAAGAAGTGTTTCCTGGTTTTCCCCTTATGGAGATGCCCAAAGTCATAGGGAGCTACACTAGCTAGAGACCAAGCCAATCAAGGTCACTTTTTATTGAATCCCAGAAGTCTCCATTAGCTTCAGCAAAGCAGGTTTAGTTTACTCAACTATAGCTGAATAGAGACATAGGCCTGCAATATTAAACCTTTCAGATCCCATGTTATGTGCTTTAGAACCACTTTCTTTATGGGATTAAGAGAAATAAAAGTTTTTTAAAATCCCCTATTAACTTTTCTAACATCAATTTGTTACAAATAATTGGGAAGATACCAGGGAAATCATTTGCAGCCAGGTCTTGTGTTAGTACCTTAAAATCAGGCAAAATAAAGAAGTCTGTGAGCCAGGAACCAAGGCAGGCTACTTTATACACTTTTTTCTGCTATCAAATTTTATGGTTTTATACTCAACTAATACAATTTCTCATTTGTTCTGCTGATACAAAACAATTCCTGATGTGGAAATTCACTCTGCTTCCATCTGCACCAACTTAACACTAGGTAATTTCCCAGCCCCAGAAGAATTTACTTTTGATTTATGTCACTCCCACCAGTTACAAATCAAACCTGTGTCTACCCAGTGGGGCAAAAATAAACAGACTGTATCTGCAGAATCACCAAAATAAAATTATCTCCTTTCTTCCCTTATTTTTCTCTTTTAATTGTCTCAGTATTTACATACAAAAAAAGACCTTAAATCTAACCACAAGTGTAGTTTCTACATTAAATAATGTCCTTCCAGTCTCTTGCACAGAAAAGGAAGTGACCTGAATATCTTGACTTCTCTGGAATTACTTTAAAGTACAAAAACCTCTTTGAATGGATTTAATTCATTTCATTTTGCTGCCACTGCCGCAGGGCAACTCCGGAAAGACGTTCCCACATGGAGGAGGTCTCCTAGGTGTTACAAGTGCAGCTATGAATGGCTCACAGCCCCACTCACCGTGGCTCAGACAATGCCCATCAATGAAAGAGCCTTGGTTTGCCTCATGCTCCATGCCACTGGCTTCATAAGACTTATTCCCAGCTTCTACCCATGTACTGAGAGGAGAGTGGAGCTCAAGTTGCTTCACAGCAGTTACTAATTCACTCCAGCTGCCTGTGAGGAAGAGGGTGAGATTGTTGGCCTCTTTCCCCCTGCCACTCCACACTGCCAGCAGCTCATGCCTGGTGTCTGACCAGGCATTTCAGTTTACTCTCAGGAGCTGTTGTGTCCAGCGTGACTCCAACAGCCCCTTGGCTAAAGATAGCTGAAAACGTTGAATATTGGTGGGGCAACAGTGGGTTTAGTGGGGATGGGTTTCAAAACCACAGGTCGGTAGAGTTTCTGCCCCATGCCGTCAGCCTCCTTGCAGAAATGTGGCATCTCCACGGGCATCGTGGCTGCACTCTTCCTCCACAGACCCAGCCCTGGGAAGGGTGAGGGTGGAAGTGCACCTGGGGGCTGATAGACCCCTGGCCCAGGGCAGGGGAAGGGGCAGCAGGTCCATGCACCCACCTGGCCTGAGAGGACCCCAGCAGGGTCCTTCTCCCCAGCATGTGGGGCAGGCTCAGGGGAGCTCTCTGGGCCAGCAGTATCTGCGCTCTGTTTGCTTTTCTTCCCCTCATAGGAAGGAGGGTCTCTAGGGGCTGGGTGCCCCTCAGGGCCAGAGGGAAAGGCCCTGGTTGGCAGGCTCTGGGCTGGCCTTGGCTCTTCCCAGAAGGAGGCAGGGAGCTGTCGCTTCCTCATGGGCACCTGATCCGGTCTGGCGGCCTCCGGATTTTGCTCCTGCAAAACATGTTCCCCGGTGAGACTGTCCTCCACCTCAGCTGTCTGCAGCATCTTCTCAGCAGCAGCCCCACCATGGGAACTGAGGTCAGGTGTCTCAGGCTGGGGGCCACGGCCCCGGTCCTCTGCCCCCCTGCGCCAGCCACACTCAGGGGTTTTGCTGGGGTGGCATCGTGGAATCCGAGAGTACTTCTGAGAGAAGCGCTTGAGCTGCTTTTGCAAGTATTTTCTGTGGTCAACTGACCGGCGACAGGGAGCCGATTTATCCAGAGCCGCTTTGATATCACTGGAGGCCAGGTTGACAAAGTTCAGTAGGGTTTTTACCTCGCTGTCTGATGCCATCTCACTGAACGTGCTGTGCACAGCTTCCCATTAAAAGTTTATAATCCACCTTTGGATAAACCTTGGCAAACCTGCGAAACACAACAGACAGACTTAAGAGCAAGAAACCTCAGTTTATATAGCACCACGCAAATGGAGGGTGGGGAGGACACAACATGTCAGGGCAGTTCTCAGCCACACAAGTTTTCCATCCGCTTGCCTCTGCACTGGCAAAATCCCGGCGGAACTGCCCTACACCGCGGCCTACAGCTCACTGCCCTACACTGCTGCCCCAATAGGCACCAGCACAAGGACCGGCTCACGAATGTCGGCTAGCCTGGTGCCTAATCTTGTTAGCGCCTGGGTGGAAAGAAGCCGGGGCAGCCGCTCACGCCTCCCTGCAAGCAAGTGCGGATACTCACCCAGCGCGGGATGGCTTTTCTCACCGGTGCTGGTGGCTGCGGCGTCGCTACGGAGGAGAGCCCCTTCCCCGCTAATCTTGTTAGGCAGGTTACACACCGCCAGCCTCAGCGGAGACAGCCAGAGCCCGCCAGTGTTTGGACGCAGTTTAGCAAGCACTTGAGCAAGCTGAATGAATATCGACTCCAGCGAGTTCGGGGCTCTCCCAGGCCAATCAGAAGCCACTTTGCCAAATACAAAGCATCCCAATCAGGCATCAGCCTCCCCTCCTCACATTCTTTGCCATCACAAATTATCACCATGGGGACAGCCACAGAAAGACAGCTAATAAATACAATCATTTCTCCACAATTTCTACCATTCTCCCTATCCTCTTCACCCTTATCATGGCCCTTTAAAAAAATGGCACGATCCAAAGTGAAAATGCTGAGGATGAGTTAGTAAAATTTGGACAACCTTTTCTCTGCACTCACTTCTGGGGGCTGACACTAACCATGCTTCATTGGCACAGGACAATGTAATACAGGGAACTAGGCTAGCCTACTTTTAACTGTTCCCCATCAGAGCTTTTTTTTTTTTTTTTTTTTTTTTTTTAAGGGGAGGATGATGTCAGAAAAAGGTAGGAAAGGAACAAATCTCTAAAGAGATGTGCAGATATCCATGGAAAGGGAGCTTGAGCGCTCAAGAATCTTGTCTTTATGTTTGCCCCCTCAATTGAGTTACACAAAAGCTGAATTACCCATTCAAACTACCCGGACAAAAGGATGGAGTTGGATAGTACTCTTGCATCTGTAGTCAAACAGTTAGAGACTTAAATCGAGTCGTCATGATGGAGAAAGAGTTAGACAAAGCCCATAGAATTGCCATCAGCAAACATTTTCCTGTGTCATATTAGTGGGTCTCCATGACTCCCCCTGGCCTGGAAACAATAGCACAAGTTTGCACACTCGACTACTGTCACCCTGCCAACGCTGGCAAGGAGCAGAAACAGGACAATCCTTTAAGGGGAAAGCATGCCCACTGCAGGGAAGGTAAGAAGAGAGGGAAGAAAAGGCGTGTGAAATGCTAATTGAGCTGCTTCCTTTACTGATCCAGAGTTATGCGAGCCCTCCGCCTTCTCACAGGCTTGTCCCTAAGGGATGGCAATAACTTAATAGCATGGTAAAACTGAGAGCTGGAGGGAAAGGAGAGTAGAAGGGCTGTCCTTGGTGTGCGCTGGACACATGGATGACACAGAGCTGGTGGTGTCCTGTCTGCCAGCCTAGGGCCTGCTGCCTTCCCCTCTCCAACCTGCAGCACTTAGGGGATGAGAAGAACACATGCAGAACACATGCAACTACCTTCAGAGACATGCTACCAGCTCTGGACATGCATGCCCTGGGAAAAGCAGGGACTGAAGTCCAACTTATTTTGCAAGTAAAATCTACCTAACTGATGTGAAGCATCAGAGGACTGAGCACTTGAAAACAGCCACATTCTACAGGTATTTTACCGTATTTCTAGTATTCCAATTTTCCTCAGAGAAGGAGACAATCCAGACTGATCCATTATATTGAACTCTGGGCAGAGGCCACTGGCCCTTCAGTGTCCTTGCACTGCTGCATTCAGTGCTGTCATCCCTGTTCATACAGTTTCTAACAGTCTGGCCTGAGCCATATATATGCTGGATCTCAGGCTCCCGTGTTTCAGATCTAGGGAGACACCAGGGACAGGACATACTGCAGCAGAATGTACTGCAGAGTCTTTGGGACCATGGTGGGCTGTAACACGGTGGCTGATTTGCCACTGCAGACATGCCTCTGCTGGCCTAGTTCTGTTTCAGAAACATTTCATTTGCCTATGAGAACTGAGGCAGCTAGTCCTGACTGCATCCCCTATCATCTGCCTCATGTCAGCCTCAGAATCTCCATGCAATCTTCTCCTTTTGGAAAATTGGGGGGTGGGTAAGATGTCAATTTCCAGTGATCTGCTTGACCATCCCTTCTGAGATATGCTACCCAGGGCCCAGCTTCTCTGTGACCTGACACAGACCTTTCTGTGCAGCTGAAGCTATAGGGAGAAATTTTGTCTAGCTCATTGAACAAGATGCACACCAAGAGATCACATCTGTGTTCGCGGGAACAAACTGCCTCCTGTCTTTGAGCTTTTGAACCCAACCCGGACATCATATTGCACAGTGGAATATCCCAGTAGAGTCAGTTCATTGCCCAAGGGGGTGAAAGGGAGAGATAGAAACACAAGAGACAGGTGCCTGGGAGCAAAGGATTGTCTCAGGATGTTAATGAACTGTGTCCTCAGAGGCTTGGGAAACTCAGGCTATGTATTGTGAGACCCTGTATTCAATCACAGGAGCTCAAGACCCCTGTACTGTGCTCTGAGACTGGGAGCTAGTGGATCAGTTAGATTGAGGAGGGTGCATATGGCTTGTCTGCTTACCAGGGAATAAGGGAAACCTGGCATCCATCCAACACACCCACTACAGAAGCCCTCTCCGAACTCCAGATTCCAGTAGTGACTGTCCCCTCCTGGAAGGATGCTTGCCCAGGACATGGCTCTTTGGACACCACATGGCAGCAGTGAGGGGCTCCCTGCTCTCTGCTCCAGCATCCCTTTTCCCTGCAGCTGGGTAACGGTGGGGAGTCAGAGGAGAATGAACTGGTGAGCAGAATTTAAAAACCAGAGCAACCCACCCCTTCAAGGTCAGACTCAGGTTGAGCTGCACAGGGTTTTCTCTAAGAGGCCACCGGAGCCCTTTTGTTCCTCGCTGCTCTCACCATGTTCATCCCAATGTACATGTGAAAGGAACAATTAACAATAGGGCACTCTTCTCCTAGGATCCAATGCACTTTGAAGTGTCCACCAACCAAAGCCTCGAGAATGATACATCATTTTCCACTGTGAACATGTCAAAGCGTTACAGAAATTGAAAAAATGTCTCCACATGCCTTCTCAGCATGCAGACAGGGACCAGCTGGACAGCCACTTCATATCCGACATCTTACCCCCTGACAGATATCTTCTTGGGAATTTTTGGTATAAAAAGTTTTCTGACCCCTTTTTTTTTTTTCTCTTTTTCTCTCTTTTTTTTTTTTTTTTTTTTTTTTAAAGAAAGCACAAGAAGGGTTAGGGTTAGGGTTAGGGTTAGGGTTAGGGATAGGGTTAGGGTTAGGGTTAGGGTTAGGGTTAGGGATAGGCTTAGGCTTATGCTTAGAATTAGGGTGAGGGTTAGGGGTTAGTGTTAGGGTTAAGCATTAGGCTTAGACTTAGGGTTAGGGCTTAGGTTTCCGGTTAGGGTTATGTTTAGGTTTAGTGTTAGAGTTAGCGTTAGGGTGAGGGTTACATCTGGATTTCTTAACCAGGGAGTATGCTTTTGCCTCACAGCCTCCTCAGTGCTACACCTGCAATTGACCAGCCCTTGGTGGTGGAACAAGGTGCAGGCAACCCAGGCGGTGTTGCCTTGTGGTATCCCTCTGCAGTGTTTGGTCACGGAACTGCATTTGAACCACTCTCCTGTAAGGCAAATTTGTGAGCTACATCACAACACTGACCTTTCGCCTGCCTCTCTCGTTGCATTTCCAGATGTGGTATCTGCCCACCAGTGCTCCTTTGCTTAAAGCAGCTTTGCTAGGTGGTGTTTGAGCAAAAAGGGTGTCTTTGATCTCTTTACCCTTCTCACATTAACAGGCCACAAAGGCTGTGATATACCATGTTTCTGTGGCATTGCAGTTCTAGCTCAGACTTTGTGTAGCACAAATAACCTTTCCTTGTTTGAAGTACTTTGTACACAACATTGATACAGAGAATAAAAAAGAACCCTAACTACAACTTCTCTCTGTTGAGAAACAAAGTTAGAAAAAACATAGGTCAAACCAAAACAATTCCCTTCTAACTTACAATGACAGATAGAAATAGCCGATCAACTACATCCCTGATCTCGGACCAGATCTTCAACTTTCCTGGTAGCCTGCAATACTGGAGCTCTTCTGTACAGCTGTACAGCTAGATGGCCATCCAAGTGCTCCTTCTGGAAGAATGATAGCATGAAGGTTCAGTGTCCAGCCTAGCTGGACTGAATTATCCACTCAGACGACCTATCAATAACTCAAGAGACCTTTAAATCTCCTCTATGCTGTTTGTTGTCTTCACTCATAATTTTAGTGCTATTCATACTTTGGAAAACTCAGTCTCTTTTTCTGTAAGCATCAGCTGGGCAAAGAAGCAGCACCAGCTTGTACCAAGTTCAGTGTAATTCCTCCACTGCAGTTTCAGAAATGTCCTTCTCTAATGTCCCTTTAGTTTCAGAGGAGGAAAAGTGTCAGAAGGGCTGCAGCTGCTGTGGGTCACCCTGGGAACCACTAGAAAGTCTACTGGGAAATAGTGCCAAAAAAAAAAGTGAACGGCATACTGCACTTGCTAAGCAACCTGCAAACGAGAAGCCTTGTAGGGACAGCTATTCTGCAAGGTGGGTAGATGAAGAACCTTCCCTGAGAGGTGCAATGGTTATCATATGAAGAGGAGAAAAAGGTGCTTCTCTGCAGTCCTGGCTGGTGTCATCCTCACTCCCTGACAGTGCCCAAATGTGTGTCCCCTTTGCAATGAGCATCTCAGAGCTCAGCTGGTATGCCAGGGTCTGCCTCTCAGTGGGATGCATTTGATTCGCAAGGCTGTACTAACACAGGGGCTTGGCCATCATCTAGGGAAAACGACTGTTCGCTGCATCCTTTCTCTCCAGGGAAGAGCCACTTCCATCCAAGGCGGGAGGAGACATTTCTGTCCGTGTGCCTCTCACAGGTGCACGGTACTTTAACCACGAGCCGCACGGCTGGAGGGAGGAGCACACATATCCCGATAAACCAGCAAGGTGCGGGCCTGGATCACGGCGTTTCGGGAAAAGAATGCAGGCACTGACTTGCAGCCTGGTTTCACATCAGCCTGGTTTCACATCAGCCTGGTTTCACAGGCCAGCGGCGTAGGCATGGCCGCTGTGCTCCTGGGAACAGTCGGCGGTCGGGGGCTGCCGGTGGAGCCGTGCCGTGGCGCGGCGCAGCCGCTAGGGCGCGCTGCGGGATGCGGCTGGGGCCGGGCTGGGCAGGAGCTCGAGGCGTGCGCTGGCTGTTTACCCGGCCCTGCCCGGACTCCGGCAGCCGCCCAGGAAGAGGCATTGCTCCCCCAGTGCCAAGGCTTTGGTTGTTATTTATATCAAATCTAGTAGGGGAAACTCCCTTTCTGCCTTCTCACTTTTTACGTCGTGGTGCCGAGTGCATTTGGGAGCGCTCAGTACTACATCTGAAACGATACTCGGTAGCATAAGCCATGGCAAGCAAACATCCGCCTTGTGTTGGGGAGTCTCTAGCCAAGCTAAAGGTTCAAAGATGCCTGAGCAGTTTCACAGCTCCCTCAGTTCAGTCGTGTCTGAGTGTGCTCAGCACCTTCCAGGTACTCAAGCCCAGGTCTTTGGGACCAATCGTGCATTCATAAAGCATCAGGAAGAGTTCCAGGGGAAAATGGTATTGCAGTGCATATTGCAATCCCAAAGCCAACATAGAGGAAAGCATCACTGATCAGAATCGATCTCTGATAGAGACTGAGTGTTTTCTACAACAGTTTTGGGCTTGTTCCTCCCACTGAAGCCAAATCTGAACTGGGCATGGATTTCTGTAGGTTCCAAATTAAGCTCATTCACAATTCTGTAAGAAACACAAGACCTGGGTACTTGGGTCAAATTAGCATTCTGCTTGTCCAGAATATCACAGTATTTATATCCACTGGACTCCTATATGTGGGTATTGATGGGAGGCAGCTGAGTTTGGTATGTGCTTCTGCAGAGTGTAAAGGACCTAGACCAGGAGACCAACGTACCAGAGAAGGGAAAGGGGGAGGGGGAAGGGAAAGAAAAAAAAAAGAAAGAACACTTACTGGCTCTACTACAACCTCCTCAACCGCCTTTTGCAGAGAGAATGCTAATAAAGAAACAAAATGAATATTTTGTACATAGCAATAAGAAGATACTGTCCAAGTTGGGTGACCAAACTAGTATTTGCAGGTCTGATGCCATGACTATCATCCCCCAAGGGATCTAGTACACAGTAAAGTCTGTTTCTGTTGCACAAAATAGATTGGTGCATCATGCTGCCAGGCATGCGCAGAGCTCCACATGAGAGACAGTGGTATTGGGGAGCCCTGGCCTGATCCAGCATGGGACCACAGAAATTAATCCAGATGGATGATGCACTCACAAAAGTCTATAATCTGTGACTCATGGTGAATGAGAAGTGTTTGCAGTTATTTCTAATAGTAGCTTAAGTGCCTATTACTTGAAGTATGATTTGCACCTTAGCAACGAAATCTAATAGGCTTTTATATCTCAGGAAGCTTTTATATCTGAGGAGGCTTTATACTTAAAATAATTAGAATTGTTATTATTTTCTTCATTAAGTATATTGTAGAGCTGGGCCACGAGAACAGCAGAGAGTGGTGCATATGATACTTTGGCTCAGCTTTGGCAATCCACAATTTAGCAATTGCTGTTTGTAGAAGGATGACAAAAAATAAATGAGATCAGTGGCTTAGCAGTTTGCCAACCTGGCTGAAAAAAAAAAGCTTTGCATCTGCTTATCAGAACAAGATCTGTAGACCATAGAGCTCCCTGCCCTGAGGGTAAATGGGAAAAGGAAGGGTCAAAACACAGCTTGCTATCCTGTTAGGTGCATCCTTCCCACCTACAAGAAGAAATAAAGTAATGTATGTGTGTTGCTATAGATCCCAGTTCAGGGTTACACATAAGCACAAGCTTATGTGCAAGTACACAGAGATGAGCACAGACTTACTCAAATGGAGTCTTCTCAATTAACATTTGATTAGCAGTGGTGAGTTCCCTCTATTCCTGCCTTTTTGGACCAAAGTTCTCAGAAAGACGTTACTCCACTGTGTTACATGCTCAACAGAATGCTATTTACAGCAGCCCAGGTGTGCAATGCAATATATTTAAAACAGTTCTCCAGTTGTAACTGGTAGAATTTAAATTTTGATTACTGAATGAGTCCCCAGGCCAGAGCTGGTGGAGAAATCACCCTCACCCAGGTGTACAGGGCCTTCCTTTTATGGATCAGATGCAAAAGGTTGACCACTTTCATATAAACAAGTCTTTACATATGCATTATTCCCAGAGCTGGACCTTTGAATGCAAGGTAGGACATCTTTGGTTGAAGAGAAACACACTCAGCCTCTGGAAAGAAGATCCTCTTGGATAAATTGAGCTGCATCAAACCATGAGGACAAGATGGCATTCAAGTGTGCTAAATGAGCTCAAGTACAAAATTGCTGAGCTACCAATGCAGAACTTACACCAATCTCCACCCCAGGGAACCAATGTGAGTAATGTGATAGGTAGCTGTATGAACAACAGAGTAAGTAAAGCAGCATTTCCTCTGGACTGGAGGCATATTTATCAGAGCAGTGCCCCAAGGGCTTATGCTGGGATCGGTGCTGTTCACTGTCTCTGTATGTGGCATGTCAAAGCAGGCAAATACTGGCAAAGTTTGCAGATGATATAAAATTATTCATAATAATCAAATCTAAAGCTGACTGTTGCAGAAGGAGCTTATAATACTAACTGACATTGAAGTGCCAGATGAAATTCAGTATTGACAAGTGCAAAGTAAGGCACTTAGGGAAAAAATAACTCATACATCTGCAGTGATGGGCTCTAGATAGTAACACTCAAGAAAGATCTTGGATAACTGAAATTAAGGTATGAGGTTTCTGAAAACATCACTTATTGCCCTGCAACAGTCAAAAGGCAAACTGAATAGTAGGAATTGCTGAATGAGAGAACACAATAAATTATAACAGAAAACAATACTAGATCACTGAGATAACTTTAGAAAAGATGTGGAACAGGTAGCAAAAAATAGTCAGAGTTTTGGAGCAGTTTCTTTTTGAGGAGAGACTAAATTAGAGCTTTTCAGCTTGGAAAAAAAACTGCCTGAGGGAGCTGATGTAAAAGTATGAAATCACCAATGGCAGGGAGAAGGTATGGAGGACAAGATTAATCTGTGTTTCTCCAGTGCAAGAATTAGGGGTAATAAAATGAGTTATCATACAGTATGTTTAACCCATAGGGAAGGAATATTTTACATTATGTCAGGTTTGATAGGGCTCTGAGCAACCTGATCTACTTAGAGATGTCCCTGCTTACTGCAGATGGGCTACACCTTTAGAAGTCCTTTCCAACCCAATGTATTCTGTGATTCTGTGATGCATTGAATCATGAGACTTGTTGCCAAACTATAAATGAGTTTTCAAAAAATGTAGATAAAATCATACCCTAAAGGACCATTATTAAGTTGAAAAATCCACCTTCAACTTGTAGCTCAGGGACTGCTGAAAGTGCTGATTGTCATAAACCTGAAGAGGATTTCTGCAAGGTACAGATCACTGTATACCTCCTCTGTCTGTATCCTTCCTTAGATATCCATACAGGCAGTCATCTGAGGTGGGATGCTGGACTAGAGATACCTTTCATCTCATTCACCAGAGCATTTGTTATCTGAAGGAATAGGAAAAGACATCCTAGGGATGATTGTGCAGTGTGAGACAAGAAAAGGGTGTATTGAAACTGTGTGAAAAACAGTCTCATTTCCTTCCACCTACTATTTACAAGTTTGTTTGGGGCTGTTCTGCATTCATAGAAATTTTGGTTTGATAGTCATGAAAGGAAGTCTGCAACTCAGATTTACTTATGATGCTTTTTTAGAAGAAGCATGAGGTTGCTCTAAGGGGAGCTATCATAATTCAAAGTGTCATCCATCATGAAAAAATGCATTATTTTTTCCAAGAAGATTTTGTTTTGTTTGCTGTCACATTGTGATGTCAGTCACAAGATCATTATTTACACCAGAATGTAGAGTCCTGTCAGTTTTGAAATTAGCCACATGCCTGCTTACCTCTGAAGCCTCTTTCCAGTGTAGGTGGAAGTCAGGTTGACCCTTCACTTCAGTACACATGAGCATGTGTATGCTTGCAGATTTGGGGGCTGGGAGAAAATCCAAGCCAGACAGAGAGACATAAAATTACATTCTTTTTTGTTTGCTGCTTTGCACACCCCATCAAGTGCCTCATCCAGAACTGACTACAGGGTCTAAGGCATAAACAAAATAGGCAAGTGTTGAGGGCAGCATACCACTGGCAGCAGACAGATGTGGGCCTAGTGGCAGGAGCAGCCCAGCTTCATGTTTGTAGGGCAACACAAATTCAATTTTGCTCAGCTTGTTGATGAGTCTTGAGCTTCTCTGACTGGAAAAACAGGGGAGGGGCACATTCCCATTTGAGCTAGAAAGCACAGAGTCTGGGCTGTTTCTGCTGTCCCATTTTATCCACGTAGGTATCATGACTGTATTTGAGAGACCACATCTGATACATAGCCAAAAGACAAAGATTTTGAGATTTCCCAGGAGGGAGGCAATTGCTCATCCTAACCCCCATGAGCCTTCAGGTACTGCAGTGAAGCGTTTGGTAAGAATATTAGTTCCTTTCTGCTCCAAACCACTCAGTTTGGATAAATGCAGTAGGATTGATCTGTACTGTGCATTCCTTAACTGAGTTACAATTTATAATCCTCCCTGGAACAGAACATTTACATTTCACTGACCTAGTTGAAAAAATGCATTAATTTTAATTTATGTAAAATTCTTCCAAAAGAAGAGTGAGAGGAGAGAGGCAGTGTCTTATTTGCAGTGCTTGCCTGCTTGGAGCTAAAAGTAAAGTCCAACTTTTTAATCAGGATCTTTGAAAATGCTAAAGCGTTTCAATGGGTGGCTTGTTCATATAAATCCAGACACATTTTTATTGCCTTCCATTTTAGCTCATGGGCATGAATGAAAAAAATGTGCCATCTCCTCTCCAGTGAGGAGTGCCTCTCTTCCGCTAGGGACCTTGGGGCAGTGGGGCATGTGGGACAATTTAACTAAAGAGAAAAAGCATAGGATTCACCCAGACAGATCATTTCACCTCTTCCTGTTGCACATCTCTGGGGAACTTTGCCATTGGGGAAGGAGGTTAATGGTGCACCTTCCTACATCTGCTGACCTGAAGAGCTCAGAAAGCATGGTTAGACCACAGCCCAGCTACAGTGCTGCAGTGCCCACGAAGGAAAAATGGCTGGTTAACATTTTTGAGAATTGGCTGTGTAGCCCAGTGTTTGGCTGTAGGGTCACTTCACATATCCCAGTAAATAAACCACCACAGCTGCATTTACAAAAGGGTCAGAGTGGAGGGTGGGTTTTAATTGCTTAAGCATAGAAAAGTAGATGGAAAGGTGGCTCATGTTCGAACTCCCTTTAGTAAGAATTACCTGTGGGGATTCCAACCCAGCAATGTTGTTCCTACTCCAGGCAGCTGGCCCTGTTTCCACATGGGAGGTTATCAGGGCAAGGAAGTTGTAGGAGACATCATTATTTGCTCAGCAGGCTTTTTGGCTGCTACCAACATTACCGCAGCCAGTGTGAAAAAAAGCCAGTTCAGGAGCTTTTCATACTAAAACAGGAGCACAATGATGTCTAGGTATTGGGTTTTCCTTCCTTTCTTAACTACCTCAGAGAGAGTAAATTCAGGGCAGGTGAGTGTGGGATCCTTTATCTGTGAAGACTCCAGCCCAGTCTGCCTTATGCTGGCAGCACAGATGTGGCCGAGAGGACTCCTCATTTCCTGCCCGAAGCAGGAGGTGTGAGCCTGAACAATGACACAGCTGCCCACAAAAGCCTATATGCAAGCTGAGGGAGCAGCTCAGAAATCCACCGATCCAGGGAGATGTTTGTATTCAGATTGTGCCATGAGCCCTGCTCCTATAGCAGAAACATCAAATATAGCCTATACTCACACAGTGCTGCTGCACACCATGCAGTCCTTGACAAGAGTTGTCATGTAAACACAAGAACCCTAACATGAGTAAGCAAGGGAAACAGTAATAGAAATAGTTACATGCATACAGCACTGGTGTGACCCTTACATCTCCATACTGTGTAGTACTTCTGGTATTTTCTGTGGTTCAAAATAGTTTCTGTTACAGTTCCAGGAATGACAAAAACTTCCCTTATAGGTTGAAGTGTCTGTGTCTAATGAAGATATCCCAAGGGTTGCTGATGTGTAAGGGCAAGAGCCATCATGCTTTTAGGAGGCCACTGCCCACCTCACATGGGTTTTTTTTTCTTGGTTGCTGGTATTTTTAGCTTACAGTAAAGCTCATTTCAGATGGAAAGCACTGTAGGTGTGTTGCACATTACTAGTGGAAATGAGATGGTGTGTCCTGAATGTGCGTATCTCCATCTGTTTAAGGACACATTCGTATTGCTGAAGAGGAGCAATCCCTACACTAGACTGCAGCTGCTCAGAAAGATGTAGTATTGTAAAATGCAGTGCAGTGATTTGTGACAGTAGAGAAATTCATCTTTTTTTCTGGCCAAAAAGCAATAATTTTGTACTCCACCTTGTGCAACATTAAAGAAAAAACAAAAAAAAAAAATCTATTATGTAAAGTAACCTTTCCCTGTTCTCTAATAAATAGACAGCAGGAACATCAGGGGTACAATGTCAGACAGGTATAAATAATGAAAGGCAAGGAACACGGGAGGATGTCCAGAAAAATAAGTACCCAAACAGCTCCCAGAACATTTCCAAAGATACATTTAGTAATAAAACAAGTGCAGCTGGACTTTGACAGTCTTTAAAAACAAAAAACATTTTGAGGGAGAGAAATGGCTATGCAATGATACAGCTTCCACTAAAAAGACATAATTAATAAATAAAATAAATAAGTGGTATCAGTGAACAATGTTCATCTTTCTGTGCAAATGAAGATTTGGAGGACTCGGGCAGAACAGAGGGAATTTTATCAACCATTCTTCCAAATATGGAAGTGTTTAGAATAGATCAGAGTTGATCACTAGAATGAGTAGCCAAGGCTTGGTAAAAGAAATGTTCTTCCAGCAGAGTCTTTGTTTTCCATGGAATTTCACATGATCTTCTGAAATTTGATTTGCTCATTGTTTGTAAGTATTTACTGTTATTAAACTAGTTTGTTTCCAGAATCAGCATGTTAAAGGCTGTCAGTCTACTATGTCACTCTAAGAGGAAAGCTGCCAAAAGGATTTATGACAGAGAAGGTTGTTCCAAGATTATGAACAGGCCTGGTATTTTGTGAAATCTAGTGGCCGTCATATCCAGATACTTGCCAAGAAAAGCAACACAGATATGTGAGTGTCCCAACTCTGTCAGGTAGGATTGCTTCAAATAGGTGTGGACCACTGTGCCTCCAGACTGTGTTCTCTGTGCAGGGGTTTCTACCAGTGCAAGCAACTTGGCAGACCAAACTGGAAGTGCTGCTAAGTGTATTTTGAAGGAAGAAGAGATGGATCTATCAAGAATCTGGAAAGGCTTATTATATCAGATTAATCTATCTACTGTGATCCCATAACATCTAGGAGCAAAACTGGCCCTGAACAATTTTTGTTGTTTAACTTTTGTGTGCCACCTTTAGAACAGGCTTGGTTGAATATTACCAAGGATTTCTGGCATGGTTGCCTCACTGGCTTAATGCAGAAGCATTAAGCCCTTCTTTCTCTTCTTGCTGTTACTTTATTTTATATTTTTGCAAGCACACTGGTCAGAAAGTCCTTGAGAATAAAACAAGGGTTCTTTTCTCTCTAAGGATTAGCCACTAATTATCCAGTTATGATTTCCTGGACCATTTAGGCAACCTAAGTTCCAGCTAATGGGTTAATTCATTTTATGTCAGTTCAACTGTGTCACATTGTGTCATTTTTATTTCTTGATTGGATGAATGAAACCTTTAAAATGGGATGTAGCAAGTAATGAATACCCTGTTCATACAGTAAAGTGATTCTTGGTTTTGTGTGTGACTGACTGTGCAAACAAGATTACATCCAGGCCAGTGCAGCCAGCCACCACGGGGTGAATGCAGCATGCCAGCTGCACAGGGAATAAGTAGAATTTGAAAATGTCATTGCAGACCTGGTCCAAATGCTCTGAATGAAACATACCCCTTTCACAAAGCTTTTGAAGGAAAAAAAAATGAAACATTAACTGGCTCAACAAAATGATAAGCACCATTATCTGTTTTGGTTTTTTTCTTATTTAACAGTGACTTTTCAAAACCCATCAAACATCTATTGTCGCTGTCGGGCTGAGTCTAATTTTATTATCTGAATGCCTTTCCCAGGAATAGCCATTGCCAAGAATGAGTAAAAACAAAAACACGAGTGAAAAGAAATATTTGTTTATATATATATATATATATAAAGTTAATTGAAGAAATGAAAACTGAAGAAATAAAATAGTTTTTTTTTGCAAAACTGCTTTTGTGTTTTGATGTACCAGCATGCCTATCAGCCATCTTTGCAACTGTAGCATACAGAAGCCTTAGCATACCAGGACCTCATCGTCCTTTGATTTAATCTTCTGTATGACCTGAGCTTCAATCATGAAAATTTGTTTTTCCAGTTATAAAAAAGAGTGAGGAATTTTCTAGAAATATCTGAAAAAGTAACTAGTGTATGGATCAGGAACCTGGATGAATCCAGCAGTGTCTGGGGGCTTTCACAAATATTTACAAACACCGTTTGCAGTGTGCAGACACCCCTAATCACCAGCACAAAAGCCGCATCAGCCTGGTGTTTAGCAACTGCGGTGAGCATTAAGAGTCTGAATGCTTGTTGGCTCTGGAGAGATTGCTTGGTAGTGGGAATATTGATTTGCAGGCAGAAGATTTAGATAATCTGTTTCCAGGAAGGCTTGTAGAAAAAAGTAAGTTGTGATTGCTGTGTATTTGACACGAAAGAAGGCAGCAATTTGTTTAGTTGCATCTGCATTTTACACATCAGAAGCTGAGTAGCTTTCCCTTAAAAACTGCCAGACTTCATACTGTTATACTTCAGGCCGATGGAAGCAAGGCAAAGGAGTGTAGAAATTACGTTTATCGGTGAAACTGATACAGTCGGAAAAAGCAAGTAAGCTTCTAAATGCACAGATCATTCTTTAGGTCTGAAATAGGCATCAAGCTTCAAGCTGAGTTTAATTTAGTTATGATAAGTGATTAAACAGTGATACTTAGTAATTAAGTGCAAAGGCTGGTTGGTACCCATGGAGCAGGTGAGTGGAGACGAGCCATGATACAGTCCTGCAACCCAGAAAGAAACAGATAACTCTGGAACAGCTTTGTGAGGAAAAGACAGAAGATTACTATATACCATGAAACTGTTGTCTTTGCTGACTTGGTAAAACCTAGTCCCCAACAAAGCTGTATTTTTTTTAGGTAGGTGAGCTAACTTGTAGAGTACACATAATCACCTGGTGACAAAGAAAATGGAGCAAATGCTTCACAACACTATATTAAGCAGATGATGTCAAATTCATCTGATCAATGAAATATATCCAAGCTGTCTGATACGTCTCTCAAAGGCTGAGATGATTATTTTGGGGCATAATGAAAGAGCAGTAGTAACATATGTGGCTAGTATTGAATCGATTAGGAACTTGCTGTAAAGTTAGACACAATAAGCTCCCAGTGAGTTTGTCTGTCTGTCTGCCCCTGTGTCCCAGGTCCTTTGGTGCTTTTGTGCATTGCTGAGTCTCTTCTAGCTTGAAGTGAATTGCTTGAGAGGCTTGAAATTAATTGTTAGAGAGGTTTAAAGTGCTCTGGGTCAGGACTCCAGGTCTCTCTCCTGATTCTCCTGATCCTTTTCTGCTCACCTGTCCCAGAACTACTTTCTCTATGGGTCCTTCTTTTTGTGTTTTCTCCTGTCTTAGATTGATATGCTGCCTATCATCGTCTTTCTAACAGCTCTTACTTAGAAGTAGAGGAAAGTAGGATGTTTCACCCACAGTTTTATCTTGCTAATGGGAATTATCTGAATAGAATATTAGCACTAGCAACACCCATTTACCATGAAAAAAGTAAGCTGCAAAGTGTCAGAGAGAGGCAATGAATGAACCAATTCCTAATGGCTGACTGGCCTTGTTATTAATATAGACATAATGGCATTAAGCTTCTCTATTAAGTCAGTAGACCAGGACTATTGGTTATATTTCATTTATAAGAAACAGGCTCATTTGTCAATTATATTGTAAATCTTGGTGTCTTTAGCTGCCTGGAAAATGCAAGTTCAACAACATCCCACGGAGGATGCTGCAGAGTTTCGCTCTAACAGCTTGGTACAGAAAGAACACATGCACTGGCTTGTGATTCCTTCTTCCCAGATTAAGGGAATAAAGTGCTTACACCCATGCAGATTTTGAACCAAAGTTCATAACTGAAAGCAAGCTACTAAAGTTGTCTGCTTAAAACCTTCTGCCAGAGCCCACCAGACACTGAGTTACCTGAATGTGCTCATCAGTCACATACTGGTATGTAGCTGCAATTTTGGAGTGCCTGATGGGGTGAGTTGAAAAGTATTAGAGCACCTTCCTCGTACCTCTGTGCCCCTGGTGCAAACACTGAGTCAGTTTTCCATCCTTGCCTGTTACTGGGGCATAGACCTACTGGAATCCATGATGTGGGCTGCTGGCCACCCAGGGGAAGCAGGGCAGTATCACTCTTATGGCACTTGAGTTTCTGAGTATGCTGGGAAATAAGGTTACCCCAAGGATGTTCTTGGACAGTGAGGAAAGCAAAATGCAACCCATGCTGTATGCAACAGCAAGCACACTGCACAGATGTCTGAGCACCCAGCCTTGCCCAGGTCTCAGGAGCACTATTGTCTTCCCCTGATGTGCACACAGCTGCAGGGTTTTCAAGTATGGCCTGTCTCAAGAGGCCCGTTCAGGAAGGAAGCAGATTCTTCTTCCCTCTTGGTTTAATCTCTTCAATTTTGTGATGTTTGGACATCTAGGAGCTGGGAGTCCAAGGGCATACTGTATTTTCATGTTTGGAAATCTTGTGTGAAAGAGATGGTTAATGATTGCCCGGGACGGTAAAGTACAACAGCAGAGGGAATAGTTGGCTCTGACATAAATGACAAAGACAAATGCAGTGGTGGTTGGCAGAAGGAGATCATTTCCCGTGCCAGCACCCTCCCTTTGCCATTGCTTGGGGGCACCAGACCACACACAAAGCTTTGCTGGGCCTCCTCAGACCTCTTGGATATGCATATTGTGGGGATGTTAAGGGATGCCCTCCTCTTACTATTGCTAGCAAAGAATCCTGGCCCAGATCCTCGCAGCTACTGCCTAACCCTCATTTAATCTCAGTAGCAGTAGTTTCACTCGTACCTTTCCTCTTTTCTGTCAGTTGAAACCCAGGCCACACTAAACAAATGCAAACCCTTTAGGTGCCTTTGGGGTCCAGTTCTAGGGCAACCCCCAGAAAAGACTTTTGCCTTTTCTGACCCTTGAAATACCGGTTCACCTTTCCCTCATGCAGCAAAAATTATGTTGAACAAGTGCTGTTCTTTGGCTACTTTGGGGATTTTCATCTGTCAGAGCTTAAACACTTGTAAGGGTGCCGTATTCTCAAACAGGAGATCCTTGTCGCTATCTAATTATCATGGGTTATCTGGTTCAAGCTAGCCTCACATAAAACACAAATAAACCAATTTATTCACAGCCTCAAAATAATGAATTTACAATACTTGCAAAAGATGTAGGAGAATAAGATAAAGTTGATTTCCTACCTCATTTAGTTATGCTAATATTAAATTAAGAATGTCTCTTTCCCTAGTACTAGTCCAGAGATATCAATATCTACTACCAATCATCCTGGTAAGATGGCCTGAAGGGACAATACTCCCATGGCTGTCTCCTGCTCAGTCCTGAGCCCTTTACTGCTGTTTCCCACATGCTGCAGCTGTTTTGCCACGGTATGGGTGGGAACTGAAACACCAGAGTGCAGCCAGCAGCTGAACGCATATGAACGGCAGCTGCTCTGCTCCTCAGTTAGGAACTTTTCAGGGCAGTATGCAGGTTTCTACAGCTCAGCTTTTATATTTTAACACCTGGGTGTCTTAGAACTATTGCAGATCAGCCATGGTAGCTTAAAGTGACAGAAAATGGACATAGGCAGGAAAGGTTACTAAGAGCTGTGATCTCTGGGCTGAATCAGGGCAGGACAGGGCAGCATACACATCCCATTACCAGGGCTTGCACCAGCGCTTCAGTTTAGTGTGACAGAGAGTTGTGGCTGCTGGTCACCTCTCTTCAGTCTCAGTTTGGGCCAGAGGAGGTTGCTCAGATGCAGAACCCAGGGTACTTCAGATCAGAAGACTTAATTATCTCCAAGCTCTCTCTACTGCACGTATTGTATTTGAATTTCCCATTTAAAATTCATTTGGGTTTGGATTTTCTTTCTGCACAACTTCAGGCAACAGCATTGGCACAGAACATGCTCTCATCTGGACACAGCCTGCAGTGGCTCAAGCACTAGACCCCAGACCTGGCTGCCATGGACCCTGCCTAGCTCCCAGCCCATGCTCTGGCGGAGTCCTAGCCTTTGGGATGGAAAAAAGTGGAAAACTGCTCACACTTCATACATGGGAGCAGCTGCCTGAGCTCAGTTCATCCTCATGAAATTTGTATCCCCATAGTGCTGCTGAGACCTACTCTTTGCCAGATATAAGACAATACTAGTAATACTACTAATAATATATGAGGAGACAACTAACAACATTGCTGAGGCAGATCCACTTGCTTTTCTGCTTGTGAGGTCTCCTGAACATTGCCTGCTTCTCTAAGGCACACACTAACTCCTGAGAGGGGAGAACACACTTTTGCCTCCTAGCCAGGAAAGAACAAAGATCTATTCCCAAGGTCCTACTGGGATAAACCCTCTTCCAAGGGCATATTGGAGGTGCTGAGCAATAGGAAATGGCCCCATGGTGGTAAGGAAAGAGTGGGCTCTGGTAGTTGAGCTGCTCTGTAGAAGGTCACAGCCCTCATAGTCTGAGGAGCAGAAAAATCCCACGAGTTTGTTTCCTGTCTGCGTTGTGGAGGGGAAGTCCTCAGAATTGCAGACTTGCAGCTGAGAACTAAATTAAGCTGGACTGGCCTAAGACTGCTCCCATCATTGGCAGAGAGAGGTGGGGGCTGATGGCACCTAGCCCATCCTTGATCCCAGGTGCCAAGCTCTCTACCTCCAAAATACTTTGGATGGTCAAAGTGCCCTTCACCAGACCTTTCTGCTGTGACAATTGCAGCCCTTCAGACTCACTACTGCCTCTTCACATTTGCCATGACTACTCCAGCACACCCCAGTCCATGGACATCTCCTCTCCATCATGATAGGTCTGCTCAGGACCCTCAGCCAGGCTTGCCAATCCCTGTCTGGGGTCAAAATTTCTGTTCTGGGGTTGCTTCATAAAAGGGCAAATGGGGAAAGCATGCTGCAGCCTGTGCCAGACTGACTTTTTGTGGCCCTTTGTACAGCAGCTAATACACCATGTGGATAAAGTCATTGTGGGTGAAGGAGAGCTGTGACAGTACTGCCCTCTCCTGTGCCTGGGGAATCACGGATGGTGAACTGGCTGGAAGAGGTGGCTCTAGAGCAGGAGCATTAGGGCCTGTGCACACTGCTGTCAGCAAGAGCACTTCCGATCACGTATGGCCCGTGGCTGTTTTGCAGGAGTAAGCACAGTGGATGCAGCCTGGCACATGAATCACAGAATCTGCTTTCCCGTGTAATTTTATCAGCCGTAAATCATGAGTCACAACCGGCTGTGCCAAGATTTGAGTTCTGTGCAAGCCTACAGACAGCATCCACATCTGGAAGACCCAGACTTTGGAACATTTGAACACAGTCTCTAAGCTGTGTTGTCCATAGCTTAGTCAAAATTTTACCCTCAGCAGCCTACTTGAAGAGATCATCTCAAGCATAGCAGATCTCCCAGCTTACACATGCCCTATTACTATTCTTTTGTACTAGTGGCATCCAAGCCTTTCCAGTGTCTTTCAACCACAAGATGAAGAATGAGAAGAAAGGAGTGCTCTTTTTCTAGACTTTAAGGAAAACATGCATTTCTCAAACTCAGGCAGGCTGAAGTCACCATGCACTTCAGATGCCAGTGTCCATCTTGCAGGTAGATGGATTCAGATGAAGCCTTGCACATGCAGTTGAGGCTGACACTTGTCCTATGATATTGAGAGGGAACAAGGCCAGGATATCTCTTGCAGCAGTGGCACTTGGAGCTGGTAAAGCAGCAGTAAAACCTGAGGTCCATGTGGTGGTAAGCTTGCCCCAGAAATCTGGTTAAAGTCACCTTGGGTACCCCTATACTGCAAGGAGGGCATGTCAAGATCTTTCAGCCTCTTTTGTAAATGTAGGGGCCTCAGCTTGCCCCTCCGTCCATGCTCTGGTTGCCTCCTATCTAAAAATGATTGTCCCTTCACAAACTCCTGCTCCCCTCCCTGCCACTGCCCCTTGCTTACAATTCAATAATAACGGACTAATGGAACACAGCACAATGGTAAGTGCTTAAAAGATTTTTTCTTTGTGTTTTCATTTAAGACCTTTTAGTATCAGCCAGGGGTTTCCAGCCATCATGCTAATTTATTTAAATGATTTATGTGGAAAAACAAGAAATTCCACAATACCTCTAAGACAGCTCCTGGAGTGTGGCTGTCGCTGGCTAACACTGCCTCTGGGAGCCGAAGCATTCATTTACACCTTGCACTTCACATCTCTGCAGGGGGGTGATTACCCCTGATAACAACACCCCTTGCTAGGGATTTTAAGCATTTCTGCTTGAACAAATATGAAGCTGCATGGAATAATTTTAAAAGCCCAGTGCACAGGAACAACATGGGAAAGAATTATTTCAGCAGCGCTCAGCACTGCAAAATGAAATGACAAGAAAAGAAACAAACTCCAGAAAGTATTTCCTCAAAGTAAAACTGAAGTATACCTAAGAACTTTACAACAAAAACTCAGGGGGCAAGAGGTCAGATTAATCTGTGAGAACAGTCAAACACTAGATGCTACTCCATTAAAGCTTCCAGAAGCACTGAAGCAGCTACATTTTTGTTCCATAAAACTGTGGCAAGCCATTCCACAAAAACAAGCCATGAATTTAAAGGGTCACCATTGACTCTAGAACTGCCTGGTTTATCCATTTGCAGAGAAATACTGCCAGTTACACAAGACTGCAGTGTACTAAAGGCTGATTTATTCCATTTTTTTAAGCCCTTGAGTGAGAATTGCCACTCATTCCTCTCTGGACTCAGAGTGATGTCTCTGCATGTTACATCAATTTGCAGCCTTAGACTCCAAACCCCATCACCTTCAGCTTTACTGCAAATGTCTTCCCAATGTCAATAATGTGATGTTTGCAGCCATATGACTTCCTTGTCTATGTGCATGGGGGGAAGAGGACTTTGAGACACATCCTTCTGTCAGTCGTGAATTGCCCAAATTGAGTCAAAGCAATGTTCAGTGGTTTCTGCCTTGCAGAGATTGGGTGCAGGAACATAGTTTGGCAAGCTGGCTCATCCCTGGGTTGGGATGCTCTGCTCACACTCAGGGCACTAGGGAGCTTTGCCGTGCACCCACAGATACATGGGCAGAAGTGTGTCTCCAGTCTAGTTGTGGTGACACCTCAAACATCACATCAGAGAGTTCTGAATGGAGTTTGGTCAGCTCTCCTCTATGCATATGTGTTTTCCTCCCTCATGTCATAAAAACAGTGAGTAAATTGTACCTTCAGGAGGTGGCTGTGACTGTTGGAGCCTGGAGAGTGACATTATGGTAGAAAAGGCATGAACAAGAGGCTCTCCTGCCTGCATGAGGCACTGCATCCTCACTGGCCCTCTTTCCAGAGCATCAGTTACCTGGCTGCTGGGACACAGAAAGTCAAGCATCAACACAGAGAAAGCATTCAGCCTTGCTTTGTTTTTGCAGTTGGAGCAGCTAGCAGAGCACAAGGAATAGTCGAAGATCTTCCAAGTATTCAAACAAATGCAAAGTTGTTTTCTCCTGGGGACCACCACAGAGAGCACAGAAGGTTGAGTAAAGCAGCAGCTACAATGTCTTGCTGCAAACTGCACCCAAGCAGGAGATCTCCAGGCCACAGACAGGGAGCATATGCCTGAGGGAGGGAGGCCTGCCCCTGTTCTCCTGCTCTCTGCCAGTTTAATGGGACTGCTGAAGCTTTGTGCTACAAAGAGCAAGCCCTGGTGTCTGCCTAGAGGGTAATGTGCCCTGAAAGTTGTGAAACTGCCGCAAGCATTTGTCGTGTGTCTCTCCCCATGACCTACCAGCCTCAAACCCATTTCTTCATCTCTGAGAAATGTCATCAGAACCAGCAGCAGTAACCTTGCTAGATAATACCTGTTTCTCAAGGCCACTTCTGTTGTGAACAAAGTTAAATAACCTTCCTTCTGTCTGGGGACTCTGTCTCTCAAACACTCAGGGTTCAGGCATTTGTTCTCATTATACTCCATAACATATTCCACCAGTGCAGGCTTTCTCAGAAGCAGTAAGTTTATCAGACTCCTTCGCTTTGAAGAAGCCATGGGTTTTGATAAATAATAAAAAGCCCAACTCAGAAATAGCTATTAATTATTCACTGGAATAGCAACTACAACTCAGTTGCCTCATGTCCCAAACTAATGCCCCTATGAAGGAGAAGGATGGGGTGTGGGAACAAAATAGAAAAAAAGGCAACCAAACAAAAATATAAAATAAAAACAATCCCTGAACTGATTTCATTCGTTCCACAGTTTACTGAACCCGTGGGCTCACAATACTGTTTCAATTCAGTGGCACCAGAGCTATATGTTTACCTCTGTTATATTCCAAGTAAGTGAGCATGCTGTTACCAGGTAAATGAAATAATTTTTGTCACCAGGGCAAGTCAGTGGAGGTCCCTGATGATTAAAGAAGCCATGTCAAGGTACACCAGCTGCAGTCCAGCCTAGATTACTCAAATTAGCTTTTACAAGAAAGGAGAGCTCTAAACAAGCTCTAAATTCAGCTGCAGGGACTCTGGGACTGCAGTCAAGCTACAATGTTAACTTGGAGACAAATCAACAAAGGACTATCAAAGCACACAACATGGAGTACTAGTATAAAAAAAGGGTTTGATGTTTCAGCACCATTCTCCTCATAATATCTCAGTGCATACCATAGGCATGAAGAAACAAGAAACCCCCACCCCCTGTGTCTATCTAAGCTCATGCCCATTAAAGAACTCTGGATTTATTGAACTACAGTAGTGACAGGCAATACCTGCCAACAGGCACGGACTTTTTTTTTAATAACCTCTTCTGCATGAAGCTCACACACCACTCTCTGTGCTTTCTTACCTTCCCAAAGGAAATACAGAAATCCAGTTAGTGGCTTCTCTTTGTTTCTGCCTGGAGTCTGATTCTCCCCTCATTTACACAACTCTAAATACAGACTAATTCATTTGAAGCTGGAAGAGTTTGAGGAGATCAAAAGACATAAAATAAAAGAAGAATTGGTCTCTCTATAAGCAGAGACTCCCCAGCTGGCCAGATTCTGATTCTGTTGATTTAGTGGGTATTTCCCATTGAGTTTACCAAGAGTGAGAGGAGCCTTTTCATTCAGTTATATTATGCTTGCAGACAGATCTTCTACCAACTTTGTGAAACTCATGTTGGTCTACAGTACCAGAAGGCTGAGGGTTTGACCTTTTGTGTGCTGGCATAATTCAGCAAGAATTTGAATAAATAGGCAAAGTCCAAGTTAGGTCTATTATTTGCAATGATAAATCTATGTATTTATTGCTGATTGCTGTTTTATAGCTTGAATTGGGCAAATCACTAGCAATAAAATATTATTAGGCCTCCAGATGAAAGTTTGATAGCTGATAGACAGTTTGAAATATTAATGGGTGCAATTAAATGGTAAAGAATTCTTTGAGGAGATATCCTAAGGACAGCTCTGGCCAGGCATCAGGATGAAGTCAATAAATAGGTGTTGAATGGATACGAAGCAGAAAAGGAAGTGGGCCTTGCTATTAGCAGAGTCTGTTGATTCAGATGCAGTAAAAGAAATTATGCTGTCAAGAGGCTGGATAAAAACCTAGGGTTCTGGAAAAGAGGATCTTAGGTATAGGAAGGGCTTATTGATTTCATAAGTATCATATTCATCTGTGAAATCTACCACCTTTACATAGATTTAAGACTCACAGATGCTTTTTTACCTTTTAAACAAAATCAGTCTTTTCTTTTTGAAGATTAATAGCTGTTGGAAACCTCAGTGACCTTTTGGAGTATGAGCTGTAAAGAAGGTACAGAAGTTGAAACTAGAAACATGATTTATAGAGCTGAAGGTGCTAAGTGATGTTGTTCTGTTTGCACACAAGGCAGTATCTGACTTTATCTTCCTTTAACACACCACAGCCTACAAGATACAGCACTTTCCTCTCACCATGCTATGTCCTCAGCATAGATAACACTGGAAATGATGGCTCTTAAATACTATTAACATGGCCTTAAGTAGTGTGGCATACCATGTTTGCTTTGGCCAAACCAGGCAGAAAGTCAGGAATGAAGCAAGCCAGTGTGTCTAGCTGAGATGAGGTGCTTCTGCTGGTGGAGCCTGGACAGACACAGCCGCTAAAGAGAAGCCCTGCTAGGAGGTATATGGTAAATTCATACCCACAAAAACATTATAAAATAACACCAGCAGTGCTTTGGTGTCCAGTTTGGAAGGAAACCATATTACCTCAGATTTGATTGAATTTCTGCTGGAAAGTCCATATAATCATCAACTTCAAAAACATGTCTGTAACACAGAGACAAATTGCTTACAATAGCTTTGAGCAGTTAAATTCTTACCTGTAGCAAGACTGAAAAGAAATTTCTCACGGTGCTTATTATCACTTTCCTGTGTAGCACTAGAGACAATGCTTGGCTTTAGCAAGTCTTTGGACTCCCTGAGTTGTAGTAGTTACCCTTTCCAAATAGCTGGAAGCAGGGCTTGCTGTATCCCATGTTGCTCTGCAAGGACCTTTGGGAGCTGGTCACAGGCAGGCCGACATGGAAAAAAAAGGTTGCAGAGATCTGCAGGACATCATTAACTTCAGGTACTTTATCAGCACATACGACAAAAAGCAGAACTTGCCCTCAATATTCTTTTGTTTTCACATGAAAGGGATAAATTATGCTCCAAATATGTGTAAGAGGCTTTTCAGTTATCTTTCTGATGCAAGTTACATCATTTTGCATTATTCACTAATTATATGCAGCTTTAAAAGTACAGCAGTTGTTAAGCAAAGCCTATATGTCAGTTCTCTCCTCCTCTGAGAACATCCAAGTAAGCAAAATGAAACAGCTTTGTGAACAATCCACGCTGAGCTGCAGCTCAAGAGTAGAATCAGTCTGGGCTTTAGAAAATTTATCAGGTATTTGAAGATACAGCAATTAAATAACTGGGTGTGACCAGCTCAGCACCTGGGTGTATATCTGGTCATGTCTGGCACATACATCCTCTCCCTTTGCTAGTTGTTTATACTTAGGACAGTGCCATCATTACATTTACCAAGCGCTTCAGGTCCATTAGACAACAGCCCAGTGTGAGATCCACCCCCAGCTCTTACTGCACAACATGGAATAAGTTACATTTGATTATGGCAACATGCTGACAATGCCAAGATTAATGAATTAAAGATGTAAAACAAAGAATGCTTAATGAAGTCAAATTATGAGTGATTGTTTTAGGAGGTGGCATTTAGTATTAAGAATAATCATTACAAAATAAATCCTCTACCCACCTCTGCCTGGGCTCTTTGTAGAGGTGCACAGCATTTCCGAAACATAGTTGAACTGAGGAAACACAAACAGTCAAAGTATCTGCAAAGCAACATCAGTCAAATATGGTATTACTGTTTCTAAGGAGCAGTGATAGGAGTGTACAGGGCAAAGAAGGAAAAATATCATGACCCTTTGCCTTGTAAATTTTACAATGATGATGGATACAGACCATCTGGGGGGTTTGCTGACATTAAATCCCAGCAAACTGGCTCCTTTGCAAGTTCAAGCTTTTTGTATGTCTATATCATAGCCTGGGATTGCAATCTACAGCCTTTAATTTAATGGTAGGTTTGGTCTATATTTTATTATAGCCAAATATCTTAAATTATGACAGAAGACCTCTCCAGAAGGCTACTAAAAGCACTTCCTCAAAATAGTAACACTGCCAGATGTCTGAACATCTGAGACGGGAAGGAATGTGAGGAGTCTTTTCACCCAGTCCCATCTATCTCTTTGAAAGTCTGAAGTTTTGCCAAACTCACCCATTTCTTAACTCATGGAAGTTGTGGAAGATGTGGCTATCTAGAGCGCTCCTTCTTCCTCCTGTGTTGAACAACCTACAAGGTTGTAATAGGACTATAACATCCCTAAGTCAGGCCTTGACCACACATCAAAGGGCAGAGTACAAAAAGCAGCTGCCAAAACCGGAATAATCATTGTCAGCTCCTTCTCTTTGCCAAAAAGACTATTGATTCTCTGTACTTGCTCCTGTAACTTGGCTGACAGGTTCATAGGACAGAAAGAATCTCATCTGACAACGGTGCTGCTTCAGCCAGTTGTTCTTAATAACCCTGCCAAGAAAAAATTATAGACAGGAGCTCAACAAAGCAGGAGGATTTTTTAATATTTTTTTTGTGTAAGAACATACCTCAGGACAGTTCCCTTGCATATCAGTTGTCTCATATTCTTTTTCACAAAGCTGCAAGAATGCAGTCTTTCTGGAATATTTGATGGGTAAGAAATTATATATGAAGCTGGGGGAAGGGAACACGTAAAACTGGCTGCTCTGTGTGTTCCCTCATGCAGGAGCAGCTGTACAATACCACAGGTTCTTAAATCACGACCTGGACTAACCCATTCCTCCTTTAAGTTAATTAGAAAACTCTTGCTGATCTATATGGAGATTATATGCTTACCACAGTCAAGGTCTGGCCCTCAGTGTGTCCTCTTTCCCTAAGGCCATCACCTTGTTTGGCTGTAATAACCATGTGCACATATACTTCTTACAAATTAGTAAGCAGGTCCTTCCACACGATCTCTCTGCTTTGCCAGACATCTATACTGTGATCTTCTCTTTAAGACACCCTACAAAATCTGTCACAATGCACTGGTAGTTAAAGGTAATAATGATAAAAATGGAAACAAAGGTGACTGCTTGGATGCTTAGTGCTGTGGTGGAATATACATCAAAAGAAGAAATAAGGCATGCTGAATATAGGATAGCTCTGATTTCCTGTACTTTAAAACTACACCTTAAATACCCTCTGTTTTTGAGCATGGTCTGTAAATTTTTTGCCTCTCACTGTAGTGAAATCCTTTCCACCCCTTATCTTTATGTACACTGTATCCTCCAGAGAATATTTGGGTGGAAATGCCAACCAGCACAAATTGTCTTGCAGGCTGGCAACATGAGCTTTGCAAAACTTTTCTGAGAGCTATAAAGAGGATGCCCAGCAAAAATAGGTTGATATCCAAGATAGCATCTACACATGCTTGATATGTGACTGACTATGGCAATGCTGCAGGATGAAAATAGAAGCTTCTCAATTTTACTCATCTAAAAGAAGCAGAACTTCTTTCCCTGTTTTCAAAGAACAGAATCATAGAATCAATCAGGTTGGAAGAGACCTCCAAGATCATCCAGTCCAACCTATCACCCAGCCCTATCCAATCAACTAGACCATGGCACTAAGTGCCTCATCCAGTCTTTTCTTGAAGATCTCCAGTGACAGCGACTCCACCACCTCCCTGGGCAGCCCATCCTAATGGCAAATCACTCCCTCTGTGAAGAACTTCCTCCTAATATCCAGCCTGAACCTCCCCTGGCACAACTTGAGACTGTGTCCCCTCATTCTGTTGCTGGTTGCCTGGGAGAACAGACTGATTCCCACCTGTCTACAACCTCCCTTCAGGTAGTTGTAGAGAGCAATAACGTCTCCCCTGAGCCTCCTCTTCTCCAGGCTAAGCAACCCCAGCTCCCTCAGCATCTCCTCACAGAGCTTGTGCTCAAGACCCCTCACCAGTTTCATCACCCTTCTCTGGACACATCTGTCAACATCTCTCTTGAATTGAGGGGCCCAGAACTGAACAAAGTACTCAAGGTGCAGCCTGACTAGTACAGGGGAAGAATAACCTCCCTTGTTCTGCTGGCCACACTATTGCTGACACAGGCCAGGATGCCATTGGCCTTCTTGGCCACCTGGGCACACTGCTGGCTCATGTTCAGCCTACTATCAACCAGTACCCTCAGGTCCCTTTCTGCCTGGCTGCTCTCCAGCCACTCTATCCCCAGCCTATAGTACTGCATGGGGTTGTTGTGGCCAAAGTGTAGAACCCTGCACTTAGCCTTATTAAATCTCATCCCACTGGCCTCTGCCCACCCAGCCAGCCTGTCAAGGTTACTTTGCAGGGCCCTCCTACCCTCCAACAGATTGATACCTGCTCCTAACTTGGTGTCATCTGCAAACTTACTGATGATGGACACAATCCCCTTGCTCAGATCATCAATAAAGATATTGAACAGGATCAGGGCCAGCACTGATCCCTGGGGGACACCATTAGTGACTGGCTGACAGCTGGATGTGGCACTATTCACCACCACTCTCTGAGCTTGGCCCTCCCGCCAGTTCTTGACCCATTTCAGAGTGAATCTGTCCAAGCCACGACCTGACATCTTGGCCAGGAGTTTGCTGTGGGGGACAGTGTCAAAGGCCTTGCTGATGTCCAGGTAGACTACATCCACAGCTTTCCCCATACCCACCAGGCAGGTCACCTGATCATAGAAGATCAGGTTGGTCAGGCAGGACCTAAATCCACGCTGGCTGGGCCTGATCCCTTGGCCATCCTGTTAGTGCTGTGTCATTGCATTCAAGATGACCTGTTCCATAATCTTGCCTGGCACTGAGGTCAGGCTGACAGGTCTGTAATTCCCTGGGTCCTCCTTCCAGCCCTTCTTGTGGATGGGCATCACACTGGCCACCTTCCAATCATCAGGAACCTCTCCAGTGAGCCAGGACTGTTGAAAAATGATGGAGAGTGGCTTGGCCAGCTCATCTGCCAGCTCTCTCATTACCCTAGGACGGATCCCATCTGTTCCCATGGACTTGTGAGGATCCAAGTGTCTCAGCAGGTCCCTTAGTGCTTCCTCCTGGATTACAGGGGGACTATACTGGTCCCTGGCTCCATTTGCCAGTTCAGGAGGCCACTTGTCCTGAAGACAATCTGTCCCACTATTGAAGATTGAGGCATAGAAGGTATAAAGTACCTGTGACATTTCCTCATCTTTTGTTACTATATTCCCCTCTGCATCCAATAAAGAGTAGAGGTTGTCCTTGCCTCTTCTTTTGCCACTAATATATTTATAGAAACATTTTTTATTCTCCTTTACAGCAGTGGCTAGTCCAAGTTCTACATGGGCTTTTGCCTCCCTAATTTTTTTTCCTGCATGACCTAGCAATGTCCTTAAACTCTTCCTGGGATATCTCCCCTTTTTTCCAAAGGGGATATGCCCTCTTTTTTTCCCTTAATTCCTTTAGAAGCTCCTTGCCCATCCAGTCTATCTGTCTCCCTTGTCAGCTTGTCTTCTGATACGGACAGCCTGTTCCTGCACCTTCAAGAGTTCTTTCTTGAAGTAGGTCCAGCCTTCCTGAACCCTTTTGTTTTTTAAGGGCTGTTTCCCAAGGAACTTACCAAGTTAGTTCCTTTAATAAGCTGAAGCTATCCTCCACACACTCTAGGAACCTTATAGACTGCCTCTTCTCTGCAGTGTTAAATTCCCAGCAGATGTCTGGCAGGTTAAAGTTGCCCACAAGAACAAGGGGAAGTGATCTTGAGGCAGCCTCCAGCTGCTTAAAGAATAATGAATCAACCTCTTTTTCCTGGTTGGGTGGTCTATAACAGACTCCAACCATGATGTCAGCCTTTTTGGCCTTCCCCCTGGGAAGGGACTCAACCTGACCATCCTTAATCTCTACTTCCATGACATCCAGAGCCTCCCTAATATGCAGAGCCACTCCTCCACCCCTTCTCTCTCGCCTGTCTCTCCTGAAGAGTCTGTTACCATTGCTAAAACACACAGGTGAAAGTCGTGTTTGCTTTGAACTCTTAAGTCTTTGGTATTTTGGGGACAGTATTAGGTAGATAATGTTCATGAGAGAACTTAAGGCCTCTTACTTTGGTCTTCTACAGCATATATTCAATACTGGAACAAAAAGCCAGCAGCCTCGCTGGTGAAACATCACAATCTTACAAACAACATGACCCTGTTAGGATTCTGGCAATGTAGTGAATAGGGAGTAATCTTTGAACTATGAGACTACAAGGTGTGCCCTGCTAGTTTTAGGCCAGGGTTTGGAAGCCCCCTGGAGACCAAGTGTTGCAGGAGGAGAATTCAATCACTAAGCTGTTTCCAGGTTGGATTAGGCTGAAATGCATTCATAGAATGTGCTGACAGGTTTGCTCCAAGCAGGAACCAATTAAAAAGAAAGGTCATTTGTTTCTCCACATGCAAATCTAATTTCTGGTTATTCTTCTGGATATACAGTATAGAAATTATCCTACTTTAATAGATAGGGGTGGGTCCTAGTTTGTGCCTGAGCCTCCCAGTACTAAGCAACTATTACTCCCTTTTTCTCACCCAAAAGTCACAGGCTGGTATATTAAAAATAAAGATACCATTCTAAAACATTTTACTTTCACTTTGTTGAAAAGTGGTTTCTATCTAATAGGACATAGTTCACATACAACCTTAAGAGGCCTGTGGTAGAAACTATTAAATACCTCAATTAGAAATGAGATGGAGCAGTCCTCTCAGGACCTTTGCTCCTTGATGTTCTCACTGTCAGTGGAAGAATAAATAAATGTAAAGCTTGTCAACCTAGCTAATAACTCCCAGAGACAGAGGTTACGATTACACAATGAAAGTTAGCCCATATTTCACTGATGTTTTGCTATTAAATTTTCCTCCCTGAAAGGCTTTTAATGACTGGGAGAAAAAAAAGAAAATAAAAAAAAAGAGGGGACAGACTCAACACAGATGACCCAGCAATCTGGGATACTCTGGGAAGCTGATTTAGGTAAGAATGGAGAAACTCTGGTTTTCTTCTAAAGATTTTAATTCTTTACCCCCATCATTTGCCTTCTACTAACTTTCAAGTAAAAAGGGAGATGGATGTTTCTTTATGGACCAAAGTGAAGTAGAAATAAATAGAAAGGCACATTGTTCAGGGATTCCCAACAGCTGCCCTGTGAGGGTAGGTTTACAATCTCTTTGCAACACAGAAGCAACCTAAAGCAACTAAAAAGGCCAAATCTGATTATTTGACCCCTGCTTGAAAAAAATATTAATCATAAAATGTTTTGGGTTGGAAGAGACCTACAAAAGTCAGACATTGGAATGGGCTGCCCAGGGAGGTGGTTGAGTCACCAACCACGGATGTGTTTAAAGGCGGGGTACGGTTTTGGAGTGAACCTTGTAGAGTAGAGTGATTGGTTAGAGTTGGCGATCCCAAGGGTCTTTTCCAATCTGAATCCAATCACATTTTCTGTGATTCTGTGATAGTCAAACCCCTCTGCAGTGAGCAGGGAAATCTTCCACTAGACCCAGTTGCTCACAGCCTTGTTGAGCCTGATCTTCAGTATCTTCTGGGATGGGGCCTCAACTGGGCAACCTATTCCAGTGTTCCACCCCCATCATGTTAAATAACTTGCTTCTAACATCCAATGTAAATCTACTCTTCTCTAATTTAAAACCATTGCCCTTCATCCTATCACTACAGGCCTTTGAAAACAGTCTCTCCAGCTTTCTGTAGGCCCCCTTCAGGTAGTGGAAGGTTGCTGTTAAATCTCCCCAGAGCTTTCTCTTTTCCAGGCTGAACAACCCCAGCTCCCTCAGCCTATCCAGCCTCTTGATTATTTTTGTTGCCCTCCTCTGGACCCACTCCATCAAGTCCATGCCCTTCCTATGTTGAGGGCTCCAGTGCTGGACGCAGTACTTCAAGTGAGGTCTTTCCAGAGCAAAGTGGCAGAATCGCCTCTCTCAATCTGCTGGCCACGCTTCTTTTGATGCAGAGCCACGCTTCTTTTGATTAAATGTGTGGAGTTAGAACAGCTCTCTGGCACTTTTTCCACTTAGTGCAGACCTCAGGAGAGCTTCACTGCTTTTCCTTTGCACTCTATTTTATTCTCAAGGTCACATACCACCTGCCTTGTAACCGCCAACTTCTACACTTCTGCTCATACCACTATATCACACTGACAAGTTGGTGTGGTAGTTCCCAGCGTGAATGGAATGTGTAACCCCTTAAATATATGGTTTGATGACATTTGCTTATGTATAAAGTATATATTTAAATATGGTTTCAGTGATCAGTTTGAATTTGAATTTGTAATTTATAACATTAAATGATGGCAAAGTGCTTTTTCAAAGTGCAATCTAGTGAAATGACTCTATTTCAACAAGAAGTTGATCCTGTGATTCACTGAAGGGCTTCTCTCTGTCAGATTTGCAGTTACACATATTTAAAATTGAACCATTTACACATATTTTGCTGTAATTGAAGTTATCCAGGTTATAAATTCTGAGCAATTCCCAAGCTTGTGCTGAGTAATACCAATTTTAGGATAAGAATATTTCCTTTTGCACTAAAATGCATTTTTTTCTGCAACTTGCATCTTTAAACTCTGAAATTTTCCCCTTCACAAAATGCAAAGACTTCCATTTTACTTGTGTCTTTTAGGGAACACTGAGAGGTAATATTGTTTTTCTTTCTTGTCTCCAATGAGCAATTGCCTTTGAAATTATGTAAGTGCAAAGCATGAAATGATTGTTTGTGAGTTTACATACCTCTTCCAAAAGGTGTGGATATGCCAAGCCAACCCACTCAAAACATATAGGGTTTGGGGTTATTTCCATATTTAGGTATTTTATTTGGGGTACCTGAAAAAAAGCCTGTTTCAAAGGGTGGATTTTCAGCTTGATATGCGTTCTAAATAAGCATGTAAATCTACACATGCAGTGTGTGTGCACCTATGTGTTGAGCTCTCTTAGCACATGACTAGTTCCTGCTGTAAATGTCCCCAGTGCTGTGAATGGAATCAAAATGGGTATCCCATCTCATTTGGCTGTCATGGTATTGAGCTGTACTGGGTCACTTCCTAGGCCAAAGCTTCTTCCATTCAGAAGATACAGCATCACCCACTTGAGCATCCTCTGTAAGAGCTAAGATTTTTTTCCTTGCTGTAAATTCCACCCAGTCTTATTTCTCCTAACTGTTCATCTGAAGGCTTCAGATTTTTCTCACTTTTGGATCTATTTTTAAAACCTTTTTCATTTTTGTACCTATGATATATAATCAGCACTCACCTGACAGGAGAGTGTACTCAAGATATGTGAAAAAGCAGCTTTAAGACCACATGATAATGAATTCTCTTAATCCCAAATGTACAGGAGATACAGAGCAGGGCCCACAACTGTAGAGAGCATTAGTGTCAGCAGTTTAGAAAGAATTAGAAGGAAAAATAACATTCCATCCTTGAGGAAAAATCCAAGTTCTGCATAAGACTAAAAGGAACAATTCTGTAGGGAATTGCTTATGAAAGAGACACTTAGTACAAAATAAGGAAATCACTAGGCACTGCAGAAGGATTATATTGATAAAAAATAGTCTTCTGAAATATCAGAACCCAAAGAAGAGCTCAAGTAAAAAACACAAATGGAAGTAAGCAAGCCCAAACATAGGCAAAACTCCATCTTTCATTTGAAGCAAAGATTGTTTGTGATCAGACTCCCAAATAAGACAGATGCTACATGCAGTTGGGAACATTGGAAAAATGACTGATAGCTATGATCCATAACAGTGCCAGATTTATTGACCACCTGCTGTGAGAACAGACCTTTTTTTTTTTTCTTTTCTTATTTTTCAGCAAACCCTCAACTCACCATTTGTGCAGTTTCTCCTGTGCCATTTTCACAATTTCCTAGAAGACATGATTAACCAAGATGCCTCTGCTGCTCCATTCCTGCACACTCACCAATCAGTGCAGTATTAATAAGACACCAGGTGAGACTAGTGAACCTCCTGGTGAGCTATTGAAAGGGAAATGAGCATACTAAAAATATTTAGAAAGATTTATTTGATTCCTCCACATGCAGTTCTCTATAATCTATCATATTAGCTCATACTTGTTCTGTTTTATTTTAGAAGGGGGATTTTGACTCTTTTCCTATAAGCACATCAGAGGTTTGGATCTATGATGATTATCAGTGCACTTTAGTCCCTGTGTTTAGCTATTTGTCCTATGTGGTAAACTAGCAAGCATCTCCAGTTGTTCTGCTGAGCATAGAGGGGCTGAAATGATATATATAACAAGTGTGTATTTCTTGAACAAGGTTACAGTGTTCTCTTCTTTGCGAGGATGTATGGTGCCAATAAATATCCAGATATATGAATGGGCATGGTGCTCAGGCAAGCAGGGGATTGATTCTTATTTTTCTGAGCTGCAGAAGAAGCCTGGTCTGCTTTGCTAAATTGCAGTGAAACAACCCCCTCATCTAATGGTTATTTAATTAAATACAAAAGGTCGCCTTGGAACAGGCAGGTTTTCTGTGAGAAGCTGCAAGCGAAATCAAACATGACATTTTGGGATATTCATCAAAAGCAGCTGAATGAATGAATGTCTGAAGATAAACACCAGTTTTTCTTCAGCATTTCAATACCTAGGATTAGAGACATGACAGATATTAGAAATAAAAAGATTGTCAGGTTTCCATTGCAAATTTCTGTCAAAGTGATCTGTTTATTTGAAAACTTGTGTATACTCAGTGTTACAATGGAAAGTCTTACAAGCATAGCAAGAGCCCCAAGGAGTTGTTGGATGTCGTGTATGGAGTAACAGCAGCTATTTTTTGCATGAAAGTACCTCACAATCAGTCACAAAGTGCAAAATCAAAATATGTAGGTGAACACACAGGTAGTGGACGAGGGTGCCATTTTGGGTGATCCAGAACTGGGTCTCTCTCATGAGTTTAGCCAATTGAATCTGCTGCTGATATTCAATACTATGCTGACATCATGCCAGCATCAAAATCAAAGCACTGGCTGGAGGAAATTATCATGGGGCTTGAAGTTCAGATTGTAACACGAGGGGCTTCCTGTTCGGTTTGTTGCTTCTAGTTTCTGGTTTTGAAGTGTTGGTCTTTCCTCTGGGCTGGCTGTGAGCTTAGGGGGTGAGGGAGTCTTTTTGTCACTGTTTTCTGCTGCTGCTTTTGTTGTGCTTTCCTGCAAAATAGGCTAAGGTAATTGTGTGCATCCTGTCATCTCATTAAAGTCCTTATCTCAACCCAGGTGGTTTTTTGTGTGTGTTCACAAAAACTGAACTGAGGGGGGTGGGTGGGCTTGTGAGAGTGGGTGGTCTTAAACTAGGACAGGCTCTTACTACATTTGCTGAACAAAGTAACAAGATGCTGACACTTCTAAATGGACACCAGAATTAACTGCAGCACAATGTATAGAACGGTTTATAACAGCAAGTCAAGATTTTACTATAAAGCAACTTCAAAAGGGCCAATCCTAGCCAGACTGAGATGGCAGTATTTATCTAGCTACCCCACAGGTGATGTTAAAATAGAAAAATGAGTAGACTCATGTGTGCTTGGGTGGAAAATCATCTGAAAATGTAAGGAGTCAGACTGGTACTGATGTAGTGTAATACAGAAGTCAGAAATGGCATTCACAGAAAAATATTTTGGTGAATGGATGCATCAGTGGTTTGAGATAAATTCCAAAAGACTCAATGAAGCTATCAATAGCTGTCTTTGGGAATCTTGATCCTTGAATGTGGAGAGCCATTTTTACTGAGTGGTTGTTTGGTTTTGGGTGTGGTTTTTTTGGAAAGCAAATACATTGATACATAGTTATCTAAGTAAATACATAAATAATTTGTTTCATCCAAAAGAGGGCTGTGGGCATACTGTATTTGTTTCCAGTAAGCATAGAATAAGAGTTTAAGAACCTGTGGAAAGAAGTAAGAGGTGAGTATTCCTGAAGAGGTGGGTACTCCTGAAAGAGGGAGGCAGGCATTGCCTGCCCTGTGTATTGCTTACTTCCTTTTTACTGCTCAGTCCTAGTTTCATAGGACTTAAACCCAGACAGAGATTAAATATAACTTTTTAAAAAGAGTTTAGACAAACTTACTGAGCCTGTTGCATGCAACAGGACATTATTTAATTTTTCAAAGGTGATTTATCTCCTTTATGTGGCTGGAGCAATCAATACCCTGCGAATGAACTCCATGCTCACTCATAAAATAAAATCCACATTAATCTCAGCTATCAGAGAAAACTGGAAATTTAAACAGGGCAATGAGTGTTTGGAAACAACAGCTCCATCACCATCAATGTAGCACTGGGCAGACTTCGTGGCAATGCCAGCTGAGTTCAGCTGTCAAAAGGCCCCAATGAACTGAGTCGTGGGTCACCTTCAACAAGGTAGAATAGGAAACTTCAGGTGTCCATGAGCCACACGCAGATCCTGGAGAGCACTGCAGGGAGTAACCATCTCTGCTTCAGGAAAGAGATCAGTAGGAAAGCAGAATTTCTTGTCAATAGGAGGAGCAAGTTACTGAAGAAATGGAAGAGTGACACAGAAAACGTAGCAGTCTTTAAATTTTAACACAAGGCATTATTGGTCTTCACAGGTCAACAGAATTGAGCAGGTTCACCTTGGCCAGTTGATGTGTATGAGTTACAGTTCCATATATGCTATGTATAAGTTGTTGGAGCTCTGTTTTTCTTCAGCCAGCCCTCTGGACAGACACATTATTTAAGTCTTAAAAACCAAACCAAACCAAACAAAACCAAACCAAACCAAACAAAACAAAACCAACCAAACAAAAAAACCTAGCTCTGAGAAATCTCATACATAACTAAACGTATAGGATTCCCTAGAAGATGATGCAAGTCAGATGGCATGGCTGGTCATTCCAGGTTTGAAAGCTAGAGTTAAGGAGGAGAAGGAAAGCAGAATACATTGCTATTTCACAATTTTAGGGCAAGTATTTTTACTGCATCATGAGATGTGGTGAAATTTCTATCATTTTCATAGTCTAAATAAATGTACTCATCAGGGCCCCTTTTCATCAAATACGGCATCCAACTATCAGTAGGTGCATGGTCCCTACATCTGACAGATGATATTCAGTGTTAGATATACACTTATAAAGGCTCCTGAACTGCCATCTAAACAAGCATCATTTGCTATCAGATTTGGAGCACTCTAATTTTCTGTGCTTAACAACAGTCCTTGGTGAATTCCGTCCCTGCAGCTCACCCATTTTTCTATTACAGCTAATCCAATTACCTCAGACTTATCTTTCTACTGGTGAGCATGTATGTCATCTCCCTCATGCAAGCCATCCTGTAGAAAAGTTAATGAGCATATTTATGTGAGAGAAGATACGGACCAAAGTGTTTATGGATGCAGGAATTTATTATCTTTGTGGTAAGCAAAGAACATTTTGATGGACAAGATGGATGAGTTCAATTCAAATAAATGAAAAGGAAGCACAAATGAGGGGCTGAAAAAGGATAAACCTCACCCCAGTTCAGACTGGAAGCAGCACAAAGACATGTTCTTGAAAGCAGATGGTTGACAGTGAAGAAAGCTTTTGGATACAATTTTTCCCCCTTTTCACATAGAAACTGTACAGAGTGCCCATTGTTCATAGAGTTTGACACCCTGTAGGTGCTAGTGGGCTCTGATGGTGCTCACAGGAACTCTCTATTTGAATCAAGCTAGAGCTAAAACTAAAACTGAAAGCTGTTTTTAGCGAAAACTGTTTACAAAGACAGAAGAAACAGCCTTTTCTTGTATTTGAGCTAGTTACAAAAATGAGTTTGAACCGTGAGAGACAGAGTATGTTAGCAGAGATGAAGGTGCCTTGAAAGACTCTGCACACAGGCAGCTTGCTGTGGCAGGTTACCGCATTGAAGCCAGAACATGAAAATGCACCCAGAAAGGTTGTTGCCTTATCCCAAGTAACTCCAACCAAAATAATTATGTTGAATTACCTACTTTCTGCAGCTGTGTGGTGGCTTATTTTCTAGTCTGGAAGTGGTGAGTTCAATTTCCACATTCAAGCAGTAAAATAGGATTCAATAACTACTCAGATGAGATACTTGGGAAGAAGTCTGTTGCCCAAGTTACATTTGAAAAGATGAGGAAGGTGAGACCTGTATTAGATGAGTGCTAATCATGCTCCAGTGGAGAAAAGGACTAATTCACACGCTGAAGTGTTGCCAAACCCCACCAAGGGTGTCAGAGGTGAATGCTGTGGAACTCTGGAACTGCACCCTAGAGAATACATCTGCACTACTTCCATCACCAGTAGGGCTGGGAAGAGGGGTCAAGTCAGCACTGGGTTAATCTGTAGGAGGAGGGAGGAAGGAAAAGGGGGAAAAAGAATCTCATCCTGTTTGCTCTGGAATCCACACCAGCTCTTAGCTTCTCTAAATAGCTCTGTGTGAGATTGTCAACGTAGCTGATGCTGGATCATTCCAGCAAAACTGAGCATTGTGAGAAAATGTTCAAGCGCAGGATGGGGCAAAGCAGTATCTAGCAAAAAATTGTCTGTTGTGAGGCAAATCCTTTACCTGAGGGAAAACTTTTATTCCCCTATACCATCTTCAGGAGTCTTTTTCCTCTCCCACTGGGATGACACATTGACCTTCAAAGTGACCATAAATTTTGTTATGGGAAGCTGCATGGCAGACTCAGGTCTTCTCCTGTCCTAACTATGATCATGTTCCTTTCTGAGGGAAACAAAGACAATGGGCTCTGGCCTGCAATATCCAGTATACTATGGCAGAATTACATTCCTGTATGTCTAGAATAAGTGTATGAAACTGGATTCTGGATTTCCAGTTCACTGGACAGTGTTCTACATGCATGGGCACACACAGGCTATGGATCGCATTTCATCTCCTCTCCCATAACTGGGACTCTGCATGATTGTTTCTGTCACCCAGCTGATTCATTTAGAGAAAACCAGAAAATGGCAGCTAAGGAGTTGATTCAATAGATAGCAAAGTGTTTCAAAGAAAGACACTTCAAAGACAGAAATTTGCTTATCCCTTTACAATAATGCCTGCCTCATACCTTCTCACTGGCTGCTGGTTCTGCTCTTTAAGACCGTAAGTGCACTGGGGCATCACTGCCTATTTCTCAGCATTTGACTGAGGCTTTACTTAGTAAAGCTCATCCCTTGACATTACAGTAATGAGCACAAGGAAATAATATTCATATTACACAGCTGCTATAACTTTGGATAAACAGAAAGCAAAAGGAATGCACTTATTCATAAAGAGATAAATGTTTCCCCTGATTTGGGGTTTCCTTCTGGCTCATTACACACAAATGACAACTGTTCCTGCCCATAGGTATCTCAAGATTGCTCATCACCAAGTTAACAGCAAGGCAATCCACAGTTGCTTCTGCAATTGAGGTTTAGAATTATAAGAGCAGCACAAGTTAGGAGGATTAAATGAGAAGCAGGGTATGCTGAATACAGGAAAATATTATATGCAAATTGTGATCATTCATGACTGAGTCACAAAAAATATGTATTCAAAATCTGTCATGATTTAAAGTTTTAACAATAAAATGCTTTGCATTTATGCAGTGACTTTCTTTGGAGGATCTTGAAATGCTTAGGAGGCTCTAAAACAAATGCAAAATAATGTCAGTCTCACAGAGAGGACTTTGGGTACCTTCCTTTTCATACCAGCAGCTGGTGGAGGGTGATACACTTGGAATTTGAAGCAAGGGATAGGCTAAAGGACATAGTGTCAGCAGAGGCCTAACAGCCAGGGAAACAAGACTGGACATGGGGACAGGAAACAGTGCAAGGCGCAGTCAGCAATGTGAGACGTATCACATGTTAGCGTACTACCTCCCAGGGAGCCAGTGTCTCCAGCCAGCACTTCTGAGACTATGTGTGTCTGTGTGCTTAGGAGGATGCTGTGCCAAGGTAAGCTGAAATATGTTGTCATTAGTAAAGATCAGCTGCTGTTCCCTCAATTATCTCTTCATAACAACTTGCACACCACTGCTTTTTCATCACCGCATCAGAGAAATGGATAAGAAGATTCCTGAGAACAATGGATCCCAGGGGTTTCCAAGACATCATAATGTGAAAAAAACAAACTGCCCTTTTTTTAAAAGCAGAGACTCTTCCCCCACCTCCTGCACAGACAAGCAGAACTAACAAGCAAAAAAACCCAGGAAACAATAAAAATTAACATTCAAAAATGAGCCCATTTTAAAATCAAAACTATTGTGAAAATATAGCACAGGGTGATACTTGTTGGTTTGGAGAACAAAAAGGGCTGGCAAAGATGGATACAGTCTATCCTCTAGTCTCCAAACAGGTTCAGCCTCAGTTGTTCCTTACAGATGCATTTCTAATATCCTTTAAAATATCTAGTGGTAGAGTACTTAAAATTATATCCAGTGTCTTTCTCCTCTCTGATTATATCACAGTGCCTCCAGGTAAGCAGCAAACAAATATGTTGCAAACACAATAATACCCAGAAAATGTACTCACTAGCTGAATATCATTAGTGCCAGCAAAAGCATGATGTGTCTCATCACTCATCACAACAAGAAATTCCTTCACCAAAGAGAAGATGGGAATTTTGCAGCATATTCCTAAATTCCTTTTCACAAGGGCAGAGCAGAGATGGTGGAAATTTAAGGCAAGAGAAATCACACCTCAGTCTGTTTGGAAGAGTGTTGGCACTGATGTTAGGAGACACAGCAAAGGAGAACTTAACCATCTTCCTGGGACCTCCTGAGCGCTATCTCACTGTTTGGTGAGACAAAGCAGGCTGCAGGACAAAGAGTACTCCAAGGCTGTTCTTCATCTGAGGAACTGCAAACTGTCAGGCCCTATATAGAGAGCTTTCTTCTTCTACCTAGTATTTGTTAAGGTAAAAGAAAAGAAACAGATCAAGTATTTGAATGTTTCCAATGCTGATGGAAACCAGAACTCTATAAACTTTGATTTTACTGATCGGAGAAAAGCTTTTTAGAATAAAGTCTAAATCCACTGGCAGATTCAGAGCAAAATCTGTGGTGCACTGAACCTGAAGCCTGATAAATGTTGGCTTATATTGGTGCCCTTAGTAAGAGGGGCATCCTAGCATCTACACATTCTGCATAAAATTCTGCCAGGAATGTAATTCAGAGTTGCAGTGGCAACTTGTGATATGAAAGAAGTTAAAGGCAATGTAGTTGGTGTTTGATTTCATGAAAGCATCTATAATAGAGTCTCAAGGTAAAGTATTTTAGAATTTATACTTATTTCCTTGAAATTCTAGGGTTTTAAATGTACTTTTGTTTTTTCATTGTGTCTAGTTGCAAAAATTCTTTGCAATGTGTATGCCACCAGGCCTGCACCAGTGGTGGACCCAGAAAAATCATAGAATCATAGAAATGTTTTGGTTGGTAAAAATCTCTAAGATCATTGAGTTCAATCATTGACCTAATACCACCATGGCCACTAAACCATGTCCCAAAGTGCCATATCTACATGTGGTTTTTAATACCTCCAGGGACAGTGATTCTACTACCTTCCTGGGCAGCCTTTTCTAATGCCTGAGCATCTTTTCAGTAAATAAATTTTTCCTAACATCCAGTCTAAACCTCCTCTGGTGCAACTTGAGGCCATTTCATGTCATTCTATCACTTGATACTAGAAAATCACTTCTGACACTAGAAAATACTCACAGAGAACAATAGAAACCCATGGGACACTGCCTAGCAGAACTTCTTTAGGAAGATGAACATGGTTAATGCTGAGAGAAGTAAAATTCTTTGCAGGACCTCAGTGTCTACAATATTTTATACTGTAGATTTTTGAAGTTCTATAACAGCTTTAATCTATGTTCTTCAAAGGCCAAGAAAGGATTAGTGCAGTAACCAATCCTCAGATCCAACCTGTATGTTTGTTTGTCTTGTACAAGGAAGGTGACAAGGTCTACCATGCAGTCTGTATGTGTCTTTCTGATAGTCTAAGCCATGAGAAACCAGTTTTCAGATACTGGCCAGCCTAATATAACAAGATTCTAGCTATGTCTTGCCAGACATGAAGATAACCTTTCACCTATGGTCAGCAGGCAGAATATATCTTCTGCATACTAGAAAGCGTACACACCACTTTAAGTGTCTTCCAATTTTTTTTCTTCAGCTATACAGAGACCCCACAGGATCTAAGGAATGACAGCAGTGGCCAACTGAATCGATGTGTATGCCTCATGGGGACTTCAGGCATAGATGATGCAAAAGACAGAGATTTAACATCCACTAAAAGCCTAGAAACCAGTGACAAAGTAATAGATCTTCCTTACCGGATGCAGAAAGAAACACAGTCTCTTTTCATGGGAGTACAGATGTACTGGGCAGTTTTGAATTAATACAGAAAACACAGGCCTGTATTACATACCAAACAGAGACAGGTTGGGAGAACTGGGAGCTGGCAGCAACAATGTCACTGGGAGCTACCAGTTTCTGATCCAGTGCAGTGTCTGGCTCTCAGCCTCCAATCTAGATGCCGGAGAGAAACTCTCCCTGTTAAACCCAGTGCTGTCCAACTACAACAGATCTCAATGGCAAGCTCTGCTCTCAGCGGTGTCTTTGTGATAGCATACCATTAGCAATGACTTAATAACTGATCAATAGCTCTTGTTCTGAGACAGATGGGCCCATTACAGTCTGACCTGCTTGGCATCTGGCTTTTAACCCTTAATGTTGGTTGATATAAAATATTCACCAAAATTATGTGGTAGGCACAGGCACAACCTTGCATTTCTTTCCCTGCCATTAACAAATGTCACACCTTTGGCAGTGGCACAAATTTTCACATCCACCTCACCACATGGGTACTACACCTGTTGAATGCACTAAAGAAACAGAAGAATGGCTCTTTATCAAAATCTACTGTGGAGCTTATAGGTAAGGCGGGCAGGGGGTGTGGGGTGTGGGGAACAACAAAAACCCAAAACCAACAAAAAAACTAATTTCGGGTGTACAACAATTACTAACACATGAATCCAAAGTCAGACACAACTCCCCCTGATGAAGCTTGCCAGAATTTAGTTGTGTTGCCTGACTGAAGGAATACAGGTTTGTATGTTCGCTGCAGCCTGAAGTGCCTTTAATACGGGATCTCTGTGGAGGAGGCAAGGGACACCAAAGGGACACCAAAGGGACAAAGGTGGTACTTTAAGTGATGGACAGGGAAAGGTGCTCACTAATGGGGGATGTTCTCCAGGGCACACAGTTTATGTGCACATTCAAACCACGGCTGCATATGCACCACAGCGATTCAAACCTGAAACTCCATGTATTCCATTTGTCTCCTGCTCTTCACCAACCTTGTACTACACCTCACTCGGACATCCAGGCATCTACAGGTCTCCTTGATGGGAGGTGTAGGGCAGGTGAGATGGAGAAAAGTGACTAAAATCATGGTATATAAATTTTAAAACCCTTCATTGCTATGAAGTTACTTTGTCTTTTCAGTGACTGTCTGTAGGTGCACATACACATGGGTAACCCTCTCCTTTCTCCCCGCACATGGATATTCCTCTCAGAGGCCCTTGCACTGTGGGGTAATTCTCAGATGAGGGAGTGGCCCAGTATGATTTTGCACAGGATTTTCACTATCAGTGCTCTCTCCAACAAGATGCAGGTCTGGTGTGCTCTGGCAGTAGAAGGACTGAGAGAGGCAGACCACTGACCACAACTTCCCATCCTTTTCTTCTGAAGTCTGCTCATACAGAGGTGAATGCAGCAGCACTGGGTTGCTCAGTTCTTCAGTGAATATAGTCTCTTCCTTCTTCTGTCACCCTGTATTAATTGCTTGCTTGCCAAGCCATCTGCTTAGCTTCCTATGTCAGATTTCAACAACTTCCACTCACCTGTAACACAAATGGCTATTGCCTGGTAATGAGTGTATGCCTCACAACTGTTCCCCCATACACAACCATAGGCAGAGAGGTGCTAAATCAAAACAAAAGGACTGCTGCCACCATGTTTCAAATGTATCTCACTGAGCAAAATAATAAAGAAGAAGAAAAAGAATGATGAGAAACTATTTACAAAGCTTGTTTTCAGTGGAGTGTTTGATTACTTTTATTAATTATTGAGCAATTTCATAAGTTATTCAAGCTTTCCTGCAGTCAAAACTATCATCAAATACTCTTATGGACTGGAATCAATTGACCAGCACCTTGTGCTCCTGCCTCCTGAATAAATGGTGTGTTTGCACACAGGTCAAGAAGGAATCCCTGTGTGCCAGGGCCTTGCTCTGCTGGTTGCTGCTGCTTCTGCTACCCTGTGCCTGAGAAACTGTTCTTGGATTATTTCCAGTCACTCCCTTGAACCCACACAGCAGCACAGTGGTCTCTACTAAAACACAGAAGACACAGACATCAATTAGCTCTGCTCTGTTCTCTTTCACCCTCTGAGCATTGTGTACTGTGTTCCTTATCCTCTCACACTCAGTTTTAAGCATTCCAGTAGCTTGGAACCCAGATATGAATCCAGGTGTTCTGTGCACTCACAGCTACAAACACAGTTTGGGGAGCCCACACCTCAATAGGTTTCTAAAATTCAGTTCATCCAGAAACATCATTAGCATAAAAATGGATAAACGTGGATTCTTCCTAAGCCTGCATGACCACAAAGCTGGTAGCCTTCACTTTCTCTGCTGCTAATGCCACCTAAAAGCCCATTCCAATGTATCAGAAGACACAGGGACAGATTCAGCTACTTGGACAACTACTAATGGCAGGAAAATCCACAGTTCTTCTGACATTAAGGCATTTTGAATACTGAAAGAAAATAAATCTGTGTTGCCCTTTTATTTTTTTTTCCTTTGGTGTACAATGCCTAAAGCCTTATCTCTTATTATGTCAGAAACCAAGAACTATATATACAGATGGTACAATTTATTATCTTCTGTACTATGACCAAGTGCTGAAATACCTTCAGGAAATCACCAGATAGCCTGAAAAGCTTTATTGTCTCTTGTGACTCCAGTTCACTAAAACTATAATTGAATGAGCACAATATATTAAGCACTGTGTGCTGCACAGTAGACTTACAGAAAAAAGGATCCATCTTTTTCAACATCATTACAGAAAATATATTTCCTGTACAACTACTGCCTATACCCAAAGCTGCAATATCTCTGCCCCTCTGTATTCTGCCATTACAAACCCACAACATAATGATTTACAAATAAATGTCTAGGCTCAATGTCTCTACCTCAACCCAGGTGTATCTTCAGTAAGTTCCACTATGCTATTCTCATCCTTGAGATGTTTATGGGCCTGATAGTCCTGATATTTAAGCCAGTGTCTGTAGGGGCTGAAATGATTATATGTTGGTGTAACAGTGTTATGAAAAGAGAATTTCAGTCCTGTATCAGCTGAAAGGTAAATTAATTTCAATTCCTACCTCACCAAGGAGATTTTTATGAAACTGATTACTCAACTTGGCTGTATGGGTGCCAGCAATACAAAGAAGAGCTAAAACTAGTATCCACAGACTCATTGATCTCTGGGTATAAAATATAAGCCACAGACCCAACATTTTGTTCAATTCATTTGCTTACTGCATTTGAAACACTGAAATCAGGACGTCTGTGCAGCTGACCAACAACAGACATCTACAGTCATCCTCATATACACCAAGCCCAACTTGTAGCAAAGGCCACCATTCACAAAGCAGTTGTTTTGCTCTTTAACTGCTTCACTGAAAACAAAATCGTCTTCACCTTTGATCTTCTGTTTCCTTTTTGTGGGAAGGCTGGCCTGTTGCGCTTTGATGTTTTATCCACTTCCCCCCAAGCACTCTTAAACACTTCCACGTGCATATTTTTTTCATAAAGACGCGAATGCTATGAAGCATCTTCCTTATGACAGCCCAGAGACACCGTGCCGGGGACGAAGACCCGGCAACTCCTGCCTGTCAGAGGACATGCTCTTGTATCAGAAAAAAACCCCAATCCAACAATCAAACAAAACCCATCAACCCAAAAAACTATCTGGTTGCAATGTAGAATGAGGTTCCTCTAGGACACGGGGGTGACGGTTGATCCCTCGCCTCCCTCTTGGCTTGGTCCCGCTCCCGGATACTGGGAGGGGGCGGGGGGCGGGTGCGGTCCCTCACGGGCCCGCCGGAGCTCTCCGAGCCGCCCCGGGGGCCGCCCCTACCCTGTGCCAGCCTCGCCGGGGTCGAGTGGAGGGAAACCGCCTCCGGGAGGAGCCCGGGTGGGGAGGGAGAGGCGAGGGGAGCCAGGCACAAGGGACTGCCTCGATGGGCTTGAAAAATCACTGCAGCAGCAGCGGCGGCGGGCACGGGGGAGATGCAGTCCCCGGGTTGCGCTGCCACACCGCTCTGCTCGCCTCTCCCCGCCGACTCCGGCAGCACCTCCGGCAGCGCTCGGCCCCTCTACCCCAGCGCCGGGCTCTAAACTTTTTCCGCTGCTCGCACCACCCTCGGGGCTTGAGGGAGCACCGGCCTCGGCGGTGAGCACCAGTCGCGGAAGCCCAGGAGCAGGCAGAGTGCCGCCGGCGGCCGGCGGAGCATCCCGGGGATGGGAAGCCGGCGGGGCGGGCAGAGAGGGAGGCGGGCAGGGCGAGGGTGGAGGCATGGCTCCCTCCTGAGGGAGCCGGGACTTGCAAGGCGCTGGGTTTTCCCGACCACCCTTTCCCCTCCGCACCCGCCCATCTCCCTGCCTCCCTCCCCCCGCTCCTTCCCTCCCTCCTTCCCTCCCTCCTCTCCAGAATTAAAGTTGGGACAGTCGTGCTCCGGTGATGGGTGCGAGCCAACGCCTCTGCTGCCGGCTCGCTCTGCTCCGTCCCCAGGTCGCCCGGAGCCTGCGTCCCCGCCCGCGCGCCCAGGAGGGATGCTGCTTCGGGAGCTGCTGGGGCTGCTCCGATGCTGCTGGCCCTCGCTGCTGCTGCACTGTGCCCTCCACCCGCTCTGGGGCTCCGTCCAGGTAGGGCCGCCAGAGCCTGCCCGACGCTGTGCCGCGCCCGCTCCGCACTTCTGCATGCAAGGGAACGGGACGGGGGGCAGTGGGGCCGGGGCGGCAGGCAAAGCCCCGCGGCCGGCACCCCCGGCAGCGCGGGGAGGGGCTGGTGCGGGCGGGTGGCGGCGGGGAGGTGGTCGCGGCGGTCCGCGGCCCCGGAGCAGGGAGAGCTGTTGCTTTTCCCGGCGCGGTCCCCCCTTGCCGGCGGCCACGGGACGGAGTGCGCCGGGGCTGGGCGACCGCCTTAGGGCCCCGGGAGCCCTGAACTCGGCGTGGCGGGGTGAGCAAGATATAGTTGACTTTCTTCGGCGCGCCGGCAGCCAGAGGGTTTGTAAGCGCGTTTTGCTGTGCCAAGATGCACAGAAAGAAGAGATGCACGGAGCGAAGCTCCAGCAGTCTAATTTTGGTTATGTTGGCTTTCAATGTCGATTGCGATTTGAGGATTCTCTGAGCTGAATCAGCTTTTGCCAACTCCCAAGCCGTGATGTTATGTGACCTTGATTGTAATGTGGGGTGACCAGCAAGATGGACTGGGAGAAATTGGTATACAGTAAGGGAGAGCACCCATCCAGTTTGGAGAATCAGAACAGCAGTAAAGCTCAACTCAAATGCGTCACTTTGATATTTTAAAGTTTATTTATAATACATGTCTTCAAAGGAGTGATTGATGAGCCAGCCAAGTGTTCAAGAACAGAACAATTATAGTTTCTTTCTTGGAGAAAACACAGTGGAGACTCCACATCTTTTACTCCCTGTTCTAAACTTAGTGTCTCAAGAGATGTTTGTTTTAGTATCTTGTTGCTTGTTGTGAATGACAGGAAGATTTGTGCATCTTACAGATTAAAATGAACCAAAACACAACAAAACCAATCTCTTTTAAACTCCCTTCCAGCACTATCTTCCTGCTGTCCTGTGCAAGTATTCAGGTAGATAAGCTGAAGTTAAAACTGTAACAGCATTTTTAAGGGATGTGCAGTTGTGATGAAATTCTCCTGTAATCAGTCAAGTCAATCAAGCAGACAAAAAAACCACTTGCATAAACATCTTTCTGGCAAACTGATGATCTAAGCTGATCTTTCAAAAATAATTGTTTATAAGAATTGAAACAGGCTCTAAGAAGTGCAAAAGCCAAGGGGCCCAGTCTTTCCCTGCAATATTTTGGAAGTTTTGTTGTCCCATTCGTCATCTGTACTTACGCAACGCCTGCTATTCTGTAGAGCAGCAATCAGTAAATCTGCTCATACTCAAGCTTTTTTTCCAGATCTCCAAACTAGGATGTATCTAAAACTCGTATCAGCAAGTACCAATGGAAAGGGCAGATGTGGAGGACTCATCAGCACACTGGCCTTCCTGTGACCAAAACACCTTCATCTTTGAATTCGTCCCATGACCTTTTTCCTATATTGAGTTGGTTTTATTTTCAAAGTCTCTCAAGTCATACTCTCAACTAATTCAGTAATGTCACATCATGTCACTCCCCTGTTCCTGCTCAATATATAGCAGCCATCATGTTTTCTCACATCTCTTCTCCCAGCCCTTCTTCACCCATTTGTCAGTCAGATGCTAATCAGAGGAGAAGAATGTGTCTTATTAAAACCAAACCAAAACCAAACCAAAACCCACAATCTTTTCTTATTAGTGTTGCAGCCAGCAAGAAGGAAGGGGTGATTCTGACTGAAGCTTTTGACATAATTAAGAAAAAGAGCAGTAAGTGTCATGATAAATATCAGGGTCACGTTTCTTCTGGTTTCATAAACATGGAACTCTGATGTGAATTATGCAGAGCTGTCCTGGAATTTATGCAGCAGTGTTGAGATCTCATCTCCGTAGACTGCTTCCAAGAGACAAAGCTCTTGCCACATCAGCAGGCATTTAGAGGTCTCTGTGCCTTTTCAGTCAACTGCACTTTTTTTTTTCCCCCAAGCTTTCCTTCTTTTTACTTGATTGAAAAAGTCATAAGATGACCATGCTCTGGGGATTGCATTAATCCTCTATTCCCATCCCACTCTGTAGAGCATGCTCATGGACTGCTGCAACCCCATGGGACTATACTGAATTACTAAACAGCTCTGACCACATGCAGATTTATTCTTCCATGATATGCAAAGCAGAACTAGGGCCACTGTTCCTGAAGGAAATCTTGGATTAAAAAGAAATACATCAAAGGCTTGAACTTCAACAGAGCCTGCAAAAGGAAACCACCAGTTACCACTTTCTGTTTGCTTTTCCCTGGACATTTGTGGATCAGATATTCATTTCCATTAATATTTAAAAGCATTTGTCCTTTTTGCAAAGCATATTCATATCAAATGCACAGATCCATAAACACAACTGTTTAGTTTCAGTGAGGGGCAAAAAATCACCTTGAAGTCCAGGCAACATGTATGTCCAAACTGGCCAACAGCTGAGTGTATTAAGAAAGCCTCATGCCAAACAAGCAACCAAATTTTAGACAGGCCGGGGAGACACGTGTTGGTGGCACCTCCAGCACCTGGAGGAATGGATGCAAGGTGCAAACAACTAAGGGGGAAGCCCTGTGTGGTCCATCTCCAGAGATGACATCTTTCCAGGGCAACCTCTGTGCTACAAACTACCTGGCAGCACAAGTGAATATATGATTAGTCATTATCTGCAAGGTGCTTCCAGAGCCATTATGTGATAGTGTCTGGAAGAGCAAACAAGCGATGAAGTTTGAGGCTGGACTTGAATTAGCAGACCTGGTCAGAGAACAATTGGGCTCTTTCAACATATTTTTTTTCTCCTGCCATCTCCTGTAAAGGCAGCTTAGCTTGAATTGCAGACAGTAAGAAAGAAACATGGAGTAATATATTTCATCATCCTCTGCCAGAGCAAGATTGTTCCCTAAAGCATATTTTCTAGTGATTTGTTCTGCTTACCTTTAGAAGACACAAGTAATAGCCTTTATTCCTTTTGTAGGAAGAGTAATAGACGTCAACAGTGGGATTTTTTTTTTCTTGAAAGGGAGCCAAATATTTTTTCTTCTTAATTCTATCTTGCTACTGTTAATTTACTGTTAATTTATCTTCTTGCAGCAGTTCTCTCCTACTTGAAGTCCTCAAGCTCAATCCAGGTCTTCCTTTTCCTGCCAGAGTTCAGACAACTTAGGCTATTTTTGTTGTTTTAAATTAACCCTTTAAGACAAAGCTCTGACAAGCTAATTACTGTGTTCCTCCCCATATCACCTAACAACCAGGCATTTTACTGAGTGACAACAGAAGGGAAACAAGTAGGTGATAAAGCCCATGCTTTTAAATGTCAGTTCTTTCCCAACCATTTGAAAATTATCATGGACAGTTTTGGAAAAGGTTCAGGCTATGGTATCAAGGGAAAAAGCAGGGGGTTTCCTCCAGATATAATATTTTTTTAAGTACACAGGAGCAGGGAGTGGCTGGGAATATATAGGGTTAATCTTGTCTGCAAAGTAATGGAGAAAAATATCCACTGGTTTCTGAGGACACTCTATTACCAGCCTAAGGTAGGGGAGCCTCATGGGATTTAAAAGCAGTCAATAGCTCTAAAAAAAGACAGAACAAGCCTTTTGTTCTGGTTGATATTAAGTTAGAGCAATAAGCCAATGTTGCTTTTCCATACCAGCACCATCTTCAGACTTGTATACACAAAGCTGATTCTGGTCTGCAAATGAAGCTGGCTCCAAGTCTGCTCAATGTTATTCTTCCCTGTCTATATCCTGTCCCTTTTCACTGACTCTTGTGAAACTGTCATGACCCGTAGGAACTAGGTAGGGGACAGTAATTGTAGCTAGGAGTTAATATTTGCTTCCTAATCATCTGCTGGGGCTAGTGGAGAGATGTTACCCTACCTCCTTTGTCAGGACAGTAAATGCTCTCACCTAAGTACAGCTGGCGGATCCCCCAGCTGTGCCACTGCTACTGCATGCAGCAGGAGCTCTCACATGAGAATTTCTAACACTCCAACCCAGTGTGTGAACAGGTTGGAAGAGCTGAAGTAGTATGGAGGATATTCTGCTGCCTATGATCACTTACTTTAAAAATAAATAAGCCTGCACAGACAGATTTGTTGCCAACCATGAGGGATTATGAAGCCACTCTGATTCATTAGAGCATTCATAAAGTGTGTAAGTTCCTGGAAGCTGTCGAGGATGGTTTTTAACCATCCTCTTATTGTTAACCTGATGGTGAAGAGGAAAGTTGGAATATGCCTGTGCAGAATTTTGTTTTCCCTATGTTTGGTAGTAGATTTTGACAAGCTGTTTAAAGAACTGAGCCTTCTGACTTGTGCTGTGCTTAGCTGTCCTTCCGACTCAGCTATGTATAGCCTCTTCTATTCTTTCCTCTCTCTAATATTTAATCAACAAAGCCCTACCTCTATTTCCCTGAGGCCAGAGTAATACATCTTGCTGCATTTAGAAACCTCCTACGCATGCGAATATGTCCTTTGTGCAGTGATGTTGTTTTAATTACTCATGTCTTTCTTGTTGGCCAGAAGTACATGAAATGACTGTGTGCAGCTTTCCTGCAGCCAAGAGGCAGCACATCACCCTTAATGCCCAGCTGTAGGTAGTGGGAGAGGCTCACTGACAGTGCTATGGCTGGTGGGGTTAGAGCTGGAAAGGGAGAGGAGACAGACTGCTTAGAGCTGGCAGTGGAAGGGAAGCAAAGCTTGGGCTGGAAAGAAGAACAGGGAGAAGGCAACCCTGCATGACCCTAGGGATAGGCAGAGAGGCAGAAGAGGCCTCCCTAAAACAGATCAGAAAGCATGGCATAAGACATCTCTTCATAATGACCAACATCATGGCAAAGAGCCAGTGAAAGATGTTGTTGGGCCAAAACTATTAGGACTAACTTGCCCAAGATCAAACAGTACAAGGCAAGAGTTGAATGCTAGTGTAAGTATCCTTACCTTCAGCAGTACACAAGTCTGTCCCAGGTGATCTCATCCTACATTCAGAGTGCTTGTTAGATAACATGATTATTTGTCTTTTAGGCTTTGTGTCCTTAAAATTCTATCTGGTATTTTCCATCTGCATATCAGTCCATTCAGAAACACCTCTCTTAAGAGGCCTCTGAAACTGACACCTCTTGGAAGATCCTGTGATGTTCCACAAATTCCCTTTTCATTAGGGGCTTACTCTTAATTTCACAGCATTAGATTGGAAATTTTACTGAATATTCCTTAAATGTCATATTCATGTGAATATTCATGTAAATATTTCTGATAGTAAGAAAAATATGCTGTTAATAAATAGTCCTTGAAATGTCTAGACCAAGCTATTGAATATATTGTATACCAATACTGGCTAAATCATTGTCCATGACCATGCCTACACTTGGGTTCTGCATTATCCACACTTGGTTTCTGCAGTGCTTCATGTTCAGTTTTATTGCATGTTACTAAGGCTACAAGTCACAGTTTGTGGCATTTCCATGTCGACCATACCATTGCTGTTGTCCGCAGAAGAGTGACATGTGGGCTTCCTCTCCTCTTGGTGGGAAGTGAGATGCTCTGAAATTCTCTCTACACATCAAAGTGAGGCTGGCAGAACAGAGGAGAGACCTCCTCAGGTTTTCAGTTCTGCCATAAGGAAGATGAACATAATCATGACCCTAATTGTCTCATAATTTTTATTAGCTTTCTGGCTTGCAGCAATGACCCTGTGAATAATACATGCTGCTAGATGGCTTTCCTAAGAAAGCAAGATTACACAATCATATTGTCTGCCACTACCTGCCTTCTCCTCAGAAACCAGCCATTCAATATCAACCACATTTGACAGAGGGAAAGACATCTTAAAAATATGTGTTAAGTTAAAAAAATATTTAAAATGTAATAAATAAATAAGTATGGGAAGCATGTAATGAAGATCTCCTTATGATGGCCTTAGTGAGGAACATGGACTTAATTCTAAGTACTGGTCGAGGTGCCACTCGCATACTCAAGTCCAAGAAACACATTGATGGAATTTCTCTGTTTCTGCTGCTCATGTGATGACTTGTTTCTTCACAGATCACTCGAGGTGAGCCCCAGAAGTCATGTTCCAAGCCTGTAGCAGAGAAAGTCACAGAGAGCTGCCAGCAAATTTGCCAGTGCAGGCCGCCTCCACCACTACCACCTCCTCCTCCACCACCACCGCCACCAAGGTTGCTAACCGTGCCAAGTAAGTAGCTGCTGGTACCATTGTAGTGTGCAGAGAGAGGACAAGGCAATGGGGATGCATGGACAGATGGAAGGAGAAAGAATGTGGGAGAGGGCACAGCTAGCTCATTTGTCATTTTCCACTTAGCAAATGGAGGAAAAAATGTTCTCAGTAGAGATGGAGATCTGTTATCTGATCAATGAATAATGCTTGCCTTTTGGAGAGAAGCCAGAGAAATTCCCTCCCTTCATTGCATAATATATGATTCCCTAGCTTTAAATGTTTCCCTCGTGCCCCAGCCCTGTGAAATGGTGACATAGTGCTGTGCTTTCTACTTGAGTTACGTGACCTCCTGTTTTGCCAGATGTGCAGCTTGGAGGTCTGTGTGCTCCAAGGCAAGTTAATGTATAAGCAGGCAAAAATTCAAACGCTCCACCTAGGCCATCCTTCAGGGTTGACTGTCTACAAGACACTGGAGCTCTACTGGTTGAGCATAGCAGTGAATCAGGCTTGTCAGTTTAAAATTACTACGACTAACAAAAGTCAGAGGTATGTCAGGAGTCAACGGCAGGTGAGCAGTTTTTGCACTAATGCTCATACAGGCTAAGACTCTCTTCAGAAGCTCTTCAGAAGCTCTTAGACTCGAGCTGAGGAGAAAGTTCTTCACCAAGCGAGTCATTCGTCATCGGAATGCGCTGCCCAGGGAGGTGGTGGAGTCACCATCCCTGGAGGTGTTCAAGAGGAGATTGGACATGGCACTTGGTGCCACGGTCTAGTCATGAGGTTTGTGGTGACAGGCTGTACTAGATGATCCTTGAGGTCTCTTCCAACCTCAGTGATTCTGTGATACTGTGACTCATTTATTTCATACAGACTAAGACTCATTTATTTCTCTTCATACAAATCAGCGCTCCTGAGCCTTATCCAGCCCATCCAAGTGCCTCCAGATTTCCAGCCATGCATCCACAGGCCTGCAGTTTTTTTCTGGCTAGCTCTGCTAGCTTCCTTCCACATCAGTATTTCTGTGATCCTGGATGCATAGATACTTTCTGGGGAGTGATAGCTGTGATAATGGTCCCTGGAAAGGTAGTATTTCTGCAGTGGGATAGAGCTCACTGGTGCTACATGCACTAGCTGGGTGTAGGAGCATGGACTGGACCCTGCACAGACACTTTAATGTCCCAGTTGTTTGGTATTCCAGCAAATTTCCTTAACACTTCTATATTTCCTTGAATTTATCTCTCCCTAAAAGGATGCCTCCTAGTTATTTTCTCAGCTTAGATAAACTCATCCAGGAATAATCTTGCAAATCATATCTAGTGTCCTTCTCAGTGCATCTCCCAAGGGAAAAGAAATCATTTGGTAGCATCATTTGGCTGTTTTTCTGTATCAGTGCTATAGATGTGCAGAAAACATGAAGAATGCTTCTGCACAGCTTTTAGCCAGGCAGAGAACAGGTGCAATTTTGCTGTGTGTTCTCTGCCAAAAACATGCTTTGTATTTGTGCCACCCTGCAGAAATTTAAGGCAAAGGCAGGAGAAAACAGTGAAACACTGGGGAAAGGACATACAAAGACAGCTTGAAATGCAGCAATTAAAGTATTTTTATAGCAGGAAAAATCTCTTTCAATGTTCAGGAAAATGTCATGGACAGTCATATTGAAAATTCCCTTGATCTCTCTCACAGTCAGAAAATAAAGTACTTTTTCAGTCTGTTTTCCTGTGCCTGGTGTACACCGTTGCCCTGAGGGAGCTGCTCTTACCCACACAAGATGTGGCAGAGCAGTGTCAGCACAGCTGCTTGGGGAAGAGGGCACTGCTGCCAGGGTGCTTCCCCTCTCTGGGCTGCCATCAGCAGCTGGTCTGACTCTGTGGATTTGTCTCTTGTGATGAGGTGGGAGGGGATTCATATCAGAAAAAGAAGTCTGTCACACATTGCAAAAAGGGGAAAGAGAAATTAAATGGGCCTGTGACTGGGATAGCCTGCTGCTTGCTCAGGCTGGATTGCCAGGTGCTAACCCAGTTCTAAAAAATGAGCTATATAAATCCAGATGACTAACATTTAAACAAATTTCTTCATTTCAAATGCAATTAAAAGAATAGATTACATGTTCCTTTCACCAATAAGCTTTGGAGTAGCAATCAAGTGCCTCATCTTGAAAGATGCTTTCATTATTATCAGCTGCCTGTGCGCTGTTATTTAGCCTACATGTACAGCAATCCCTATTCTTGTGAGAATGAGACAGCTTTGTGGTTAAATATTGATGCTATAGGCACCACTTTTAAACAGCATTCAGATGAGAGGGCAGTAAAGGGGCAAGACAAGCTATTGTTAGGTGGTTGTTACTAGACTGCACTCTTAAGCACTGGCAAGACGTCTACAAAACAGCAAGGCTGCAAGTTTTTTACTTTTACAAGGTAAAGTATCTGCACTTCATATGGATGCTGGCATTGCTCTCAGAGCTTTGAGAGTCACAAAAGGCTGCAGCCTTAAAAGCTCTATTTGCAATCAGACTGAATGTTGTTGGAGGTTTAGATCATCTCTACATCTTTCTACAACAGTCACTGTGGCTTCAGCCTGGTGATTAAAGCCAACAGATAAAAAATTCGTGTCCATTCAGTTACTACAGATACAGACAACTCAGTTATCTGCTAAATAAAGCTATCTAATGCTCTTTGACACGTCCTGCTCTGTAGCTAATGCTACTGAAAAGCAGGAGACTCTCTGTGTCCTCTCTCTGAGTCCCACCCGAACGTTTTCCAAACCCTACTTGTATGTATGGGACGACACTGGATAACTGTTTGTGAGCAGCTGAATCACTTCCTGAAAGGCTTTTATTATGCTTGAGAACAACTGAGAACTTTCAGGAATAATTACCATACGTTTAGCATTTCTTTAGTCATTTTGATATTGACAGGTTGATCCAGCAACAAATCTTTAGCTCTGCTTCCTGCAGATAGGTTTACACAAGAGCCATTAAATGTTGTGAGTTCTTGAATTCACATTTCAATAACTGGTAAATATTGTGTTTACTCTGACAGACAATAAGCTAATTACTTCCACAGAAAATGAGTAGAATCACACGACTTAGTAGTCAGTCTAAATACATGAGTGATGGTAGAAACACCAACTTTACAGGCTTTAGGAGAATAGTCACATATTTACAACAGGGATGCTTGGAGTGTGTTTCAGTGCCCCCTGTGGAGGCATAGCATACCATAACAATATGAATATGGGAAATTATATTAGGTTATGTAGCCCATGTATTTCCAGATATGGACAACAAAATTATGGACTGGTGAATTCAGAGAATGACTCTGCCACTGGAACTGCAGGCAACAGGGAAGAAAACACAGACTGCTTTCGTTCTCCTTCAGCCATGACGCCAGGCCTCCTTTTCCCACATTTCTTAGTTCTTCACACAAACCACTGGGTGTTTCCAATGTCCCTTCCAACTCCTGTTCTTGCCTTCACTCCATTTGCTTTGCAGCTGTCATGGGGCATTCCATCGTGACAGTATATTCATGTGCCTCTTCTGTACTAAGCGGAGGACCACTTGGCTGCCCAGTGAATGTCTGCTTTACAGTAGTTAATGAAGGCTGTGATCAGCCACACTAGTCCCTATAGATGTTGGTTCTCTTGATATTGTTAGTCCAGCCTTGTATCTTTTTTAAAGTGAGACACATGGAGCATTTCAGTTTTGAGTTTCCCAAGTTTCGTTCCAGATGCAGTTGGTTGGCGTTTCACTGCTGTCTTGTTCAGTATAGATGCATACCATATTATGAGTCTTCAAGAAGAGGGGCTCCAGCATGTGCTGGAAGTAACAATGATGATGGGGACTGTGTGACAAAGTGATACAAACTATCAGGAGACATTGTCGTTGCCAGCTGCGGTTCCTCCAGGCCGTCTGGGATATTGATGTTTCTGCAGTAAGTCTCCTTATGCAAGCAGCAGCCTGCTCTTTAACCTGTGCTTAGAAAACTGCTTGTTGATGAAGTGAAGGGAAAACTCCTGAGGCTCTGAGGGGCTTAAGGCCAGCTAAGCTTAGATGCTGACAGCAAAGGAGGAGGAACTTTCAATGAAATTCTCTCTGTGTGTTCACTATACGCGACTATTGACCTGAAGGAAAAATAGATGCTCAGGGTCTGGCCTTTAATTGTTTCTTTCCCCATCCCCCCACCCCCCACCCCACCCCCCATCTTTCCTCCTTGTCTCTGGATTTCATCCAGGACTAATCAAGGTGGGTGCAGTACTTGTTTTGCCAGAATTTCTAACCCAGCTTCACAGGCCCATGAGATTAAGCTAGTTCAAATGATGCTGACCCTTCAAAATCTAAAATACTGCTGTTGTCAACTCTTCAATACTTTGTGGGCATGCAGATTTCTCCAGGGGCATTGCAAAGAAGAAAGGATTCTCTTTTAAAGTAGAAGGTAGGCTTTCAAAACAGAAAAGGGCTAGAGCTGGACAAATGTTGCAGTCAGTATCAGTTGTAACTTGGGTAAGATTTGAGGAAAAAACATTTCAGAAGTGTCTTCTTTAAAATGGTACAAGGAAGAGAAAGAATGTTCCACCTGGACTCCTCACTTGCTCGTTAACAACACTTGCTGTCTCTGCTCTACCTGTCTTCCACGCTGGGTGAGGAGATCATGCTGTTGCCATCCCCTCTCTGGAGGATGGAAGTGTCCAGTCAAACATTACCTCAGTCTAAATTCAGAGGAGGAAATTTAAATAAATGTTTTTATTTGACAATATTATAAGCTGTACTAGTACACCTGAGTCTGTATTATGTGAATCAACCTCTGACTCTTTGGATGCTTACATGCAGGTACAGAGTGAGGTCTTTAGAGCTCCTGACCTCAGTGAAAGTTTGCCCTGAGCTATCAGTAGAGATAAAGCACAATCAAGTAAGTGCAAAGCCAAAGTGAATTACAGCACTGCAGGGGACGCTAATCTCTATGCCACCACATACCATGGTATGATTTTGTTTTTCAAGGTGAAATCTTTATCTTTGGAGATAGCACATCTAATTAATGAATTATTTGGGCTGGTGAAAACGCCTAAGTAAAAACGACCAACTGCAGGAAGGACGCAACTCTTTGGCAACTATCTGAGCACAGATGTATAGTTTAATTTCAGAAAGTGTGCAGGATCCCTTCAGTGCAAGTAGGTCTTTGAGAACAGATGGTCACAATGTGTGTATATAGGTAGGAATTTAAATGTAGAAACAGTCTGGAACTCCTTAAGATTTGAGTAGGTTGTAAAGCAACTAAAATGTGCGTGCTTGGCTTGCTGACTGTTAAAAACATAGCCTTTCACAACAGGACCTCCTTGTTATAGAACTAAAAATCATACAGTTCTTGGACATAAAGGAGTAAGAAATGGGCTTTCTTTTTTTTAGCTTTTTGACAACCCATATCCCAGTGGTAGAATGCACATGGTGATCAGTATGGATCCAGAGCATGAGTTTGAGCCTCATGCTAATCACTGTCTCTGCATAATTATTCAAGCAAGAAAGCTGAGCATAGTCCTGATGCTTCTTGTCTGTGCAGGTATAGATGTTGATGTTCTTGCCTATACAATGTTGAAAGGACTTTTGTCCTTGGCAGACATCTATGATTATCCTCCAGGAGCTGAGGGGAGGTTGTGATAGCCAACTGAATTGAAATCTGTCTGGAAGCCACCAAATATTTTTAAAAATGAGGTGCCAAAAATTTGCTGTGCATAGTTGCTGCAGTATGGAGCAGAGCATCTCTGAGACATCTGAATTTAAAGTTTCCCTTTGAGTTGGCCTTAGGACCAGCCTTTACCTACCACACTTCTGCCAGAAGGACTGGTTCTGAATAATCTTGAGATATCTGGGCACACTTAAGGAGTCTTGTATTAACTTCTTGCAAGTTCTGATGCCCAAAGGAGTTCTTAGTAAATGTATGGGGTGATTTTGGTTCATAATTTGGGGAAGGTGTTTTCCTTTATACTTCATATAACAGCATGTACAAAAACTGAACAGTAAGGGGAGAGAACCACAGGAGCAGCAAAGTGGCAGGGGGCACATCATCCCCTACACCATGACATTTATGATAATGACAGCTACTGTGAGAGAATATTGTTTTACCACAAGTCTGGTCTAGACAGTCATTTTTTTTTAATGCCAGCAGAATGCTGAAACAGGGAAGCCCTTTCAGTTTTGGTAACACAGCTGTCATACTGTGAATTGCAGTCTTCTGTGAGAACATTGTTTGTAATTTACAAAGCAAAACCAAAATTTAGTTCTTGTCTTCTCCCACATACACTCTAAGAACTGGCAGTAGGATTTTTAAGCTTTCAAATCTAAACTGAAATCCTTCCCACAGCCTGGAGTCATGGATGATGACACATGCAGAGTCTAGTCCAGGTCCCCATCATGTTGTTTTCACGTCAGAGACACTACCTTCTCTGTTAGTACAATGAACACAGTCATTAGGAATCCAAGGTGAGATTTAGGCAGAATTCACCCACCTAAATCAGAAATACAATTATTAGATTTCCTCCCTCAACATGCAGACATCTCTGACACAGAAGCTTCAAAATCCTGGTATTTTTTTGCATTTAGCATGGTTATGTGTAGCATAGGTATAAAAGTTACAAGTTCTCACATCCCAGTCAAAATAAGAAAATTATTTAGGGTGAGGAGATTTATTAACAATCAAATAGGAAGTCTGAAATAGTTTGGACATCTGGGATGTTATATTGAGTCTGAGGAACAAGACTAGTGACTAGAAAGCAAGTAAGTTCTTGCTAATACTTCCATGGTAGGATTCTGACATCACTCATGCACCCAACATCTCCTCATACCGTACTGCTGTAAACTCTGTCTTTTGAAACCACCAGTTAGATCAGACTATCAATCACAGCTTCCATTGCTTTCCCAGATCTGAGTTTTTACCCAAAATAAATTCTGAAGTGTTTTGTCAAGTCTGATTTTTATTTAAGCAAATAATGAATCTTCCCCCCTGCTCTGGGACCTTGTAGAGTTGATGTGGATTTTTCATGCAGTAATAAATCCATATTATGGAAAAACTGACACTCTTGAATTGATACTAATTCATACATTTTGAAGTATTTAAAAGTAAGGGCCTTGGGCTAGATAGTGCAATTCAGGAATCAGTGGGAGTTCTGTTACCTATAGATTAAAAGCATTGTCCAATTTAGGGGGGGGGGGGGGAAAAGCATCAGAGCTTAAACTAATTCTGCTTAGAACAGTCCTTTGTAGTCTGAGATGCATACTCTTAACAGCTTGATTTTTATTTCTTTTAAAGACAAAGGAGTTGGCTAAAGTGAAGAAATTCCCTGTGTGGTTTGCAGTCCATTTGTATATGCCTACCATTTCACTGATTAAGAAGATAAGAAATCTGCAGTGAAATTACTGATGAGTCAGAGGCTGCTGATTTACAAGTAATTGTAAGTTCCCCTGCCCATGGCAGAAGGAGTTGCGCCTCATCTTCACAAGTCAGAAGAAAACTCTTATTTTGGCACAAGCTGTTCTGACAGGGAGGGCTAGGCAGCTGACCTGGGTAAAGCAGACCCACAGAAGTGTGTTTGTGTGATGGTTTCCTGTGTTGTCTTTATCACAAACCTGATGGCACTGCCTGTGTGATTGTAATTCGCAGGTTATTGTTATATTGATGTAGCAGATCAAGGAAGCAGTCTGGAGATTTGGGATGTTATCCCAAAGTAAGTACATAGTGTCCGTTAATATAGTAAAAAGTCATAGATTAATAACTAATGCCACTGCCAAAAACTGTCATTAATCATTATGCAAGTTAATTTAATACTTCCATTAGTAAATCATATCACATTATAACCACATATATATAATAGTAAATTGTGAATTCCACATTATCATTAAAATGAATTGGTTTATAATTCTGAAGTATCTTTTAAATGGAGCTGATATTTCATCAGTTCATTGGTTAGAAATACTTCACACAAAAATCTGTTCCTTGGCAAACACTGGACTTTTACCAGGAGCACTGCTGCTATTAAACTGGTCATTTACCAATGGAACAGATTCTATTGAATCAACCCTGGACGTTTTCCTTTCCTTCTGGAAGCAATGCATAATCTTCTTTCATATCCACGGTCAAAGGAAATGACTAGTAGTGGAGCAAAGAGAATGGTTTAACCCTGGGTTTGCTTTGGCAAGCTGCAGGTGCTCCATCTCAGCTTAGAGGCATCATTCTCCAGCACTGGCTGCAGTAGGGAGAGATGGTGAGCAAAAGCTGGCCTAACTGTGCAGCTCCAGACTTCTGTGTAAAGCTTGAGGAAAGGGCAGATAGCAACCAGCAACTGGCTTGCTTGCTTTTGTGACTCCTAAGCCTTGTGCTTTGTCTTTTAGCTTTCAGAGTTACAAGTATGCTCTGAGTGGTGATTGAGGACTTCATGGTGGGCATTTGGCATGGTGAAATGACTTGATCTGTTAATGCAATGTCATTGCCATTTTAGGTATTCTATATTTTATATACACTGAATGAAAATTTATCAGTTGGTAAATGTAATAATATTTTTAAGAAAATTAAATTTACCACTGGTTTGGAAGTCATTTCACACTTCAGTTCCATTGTACTCTGGCTGGGTCATCAGTTTCATTTCCATTAAGTTGAACATGAATACAATCTGGAAAAGGAACTTGAATGCACTGGATATGGGACTTATTAACTGGTGTCCTCAGGGACATTTTTCAGTGTTAGCTGTATCCTTTACTTCCAGCAATAACTGAGCCATTGAAATAATACAAGGAATAATCTGTGCAATATCAAACGGGGATGATGTTTATGTAGGTGCTGTACAGAATTATCTGCTATATAGTCAGCTGGCTGTTCCCTAAAACTCAGACATGATTTGCAGTATGGCTTTCTCTGTAAAGTGAATTCTTTAAAGCCAACTGTACTTCCCAGTTTAATGTATATGTCTATTATAGTCGCTGTCTCTATATAGTGTCTGAATGCTCAAAGGACAAACAGTTTCTTTTTCCAAGATGGACATAAACTGGTGCCTAAGAAATGACTGCTGCTAACACTCTAGGAAAATATTCCAAGTATTTCCAAGTCTTCCACAATCTATGTTAGGAAATTCAATCTGCAGTTGTCTGAAACTGGTTTTGTATCTGGTTTCCCTGAGGGTGCTAATTTTGAGAAAGCTTCAGATCTAAGATACGAGGCTTGTCCAATCTTTGCTGTTATCTGGAGGTTCCTGAACTCCTTAAAAAGCCACTAAGGAGCTAAGAGATAATATCTTAATTATACCAGTAGCACTGAATTTTACTGACCTTTCATAGTCTGTGACTTTGATGGTGCACTTGCATGAATACTGTTCAGTCTGAAGAAGCTGTGCAAATCTGGACCTTAATTCAAATTACGTGAAGGAGCATTATGCCAAGAAAATCTGTCATCTTTCTGTGGGATTGAATCTGCCAGCCTTGAGGTATCTTCTCAATCATTTGCTGACAAAAGACTGGTTGTCCGTGTAGGAGCTTAGACTTCCAGAATCATATTTCACTTTTTTGAAGTTCAACATATATCATCCCTCCTTTGAAGGCCTGTTTACTGCAGGAGCTGGAAGATGGATAAGCTTTCACATGACTTGATGTTGACATACTGTGGCTTTCACAAAGGAAGCAACTTGGCCACCTTGCAGGGAACAGCAAAAAGAGGGTCCAAGGTGCTGCTTATTTCTCTGTCATCAACCTGCTGGGAGATCCCAAGAAAGTCAACTACCCTATCAGCCGCTCAGAGTTACCATATTTGTAATGGAGATACTGTTTCACCTCTGTAAACTTCAGATTGAGCCTAGTGAATGTCAAGCACTGAAGATCATAATTATTTTTAGGCTCAAAAAGGGACAGTAATTGCTACAGAATTGATCACTCCTGCCACTCATCAAAGAGGAGGATGCACCACCGCACACAGCAAGGAGGATAAGGCATTCACTGTGCTAGGAGCAAGGGGTAGAGCCTCTGGCCATGCCATCACTATGTGGTAATGAAAGGAAGGAGGCAGCCTAAGGGGCTGACAAGAACCCATGGTGCAAACCAGCACTATGTCATGTCTTATTTCTTCTCTGTCAGTGATGATACAGCTTCAACAAAACCCTGACAAAGGAGGATACGTCAACAGATATGGAAATTAACAGCCTGGAAGGGCTATCACTATATGTACCTGCAGTGTCCATATGGGTGCCACTACCAGCAGTACCTTAACAGGCTCAGCTGTACCTGCCCTCACAGCACTTGTTGGGGAACAGATTTCATTCAAGGGTGCCTGAGGCTCAGTGAAAGCAAGGGCTAGCTTTTAAAGGACTTTTAACACCTAAAAATGTAGATATGTGCTGAATGGGCTTTCCAAACCACTTAACTCCCAGCAGTTTTCTTAAGCCATGGCTCACTCCACCTTATTTTGAAGAAAACAGGTGCTTTCTGTGTGCTGTTTGCTAAGCACTACTTCACTGTTGATCTGAGATGAGTAGGGGCCAGAAGGTCACAAGGGAGGTCACAAAGGAGGACACAGAGGGAAAAGGCCAATTTTCTACTCCTTTCTCCTTGGAAGTAATTTCTTCATGAGTTGCCCACTCCAGATGCACAGCCCTAGGCAGGAGTCTGTCTCTCTCTGAAATAGTTGGCAGCTGGTGATGAGCCTGTCTTCTACCCTTATAGCAGCCTCCGAAACAACCTGAAAGAAAGCTAGCTTGACTGGAGTAGACAACTGTCCAGAAGACACTTTCTCTTCTTATGTATCTTAATGCAGTGGATATGGAACATGATATTTTTCTTGTGATGGAGGAGGAGCGCTCTGTGAGGAAATGCTTCTCTTGTCCCCAGTGAGTTCCAGTTTGGAAGTGACACTTTACCTCTTTCACTGGTCCCTACTTTTGTCTGCGGTTAAATGCTGTGAAAGCAAAGGTGGCCCTTTTCCCAAGAAACTTGAAGAAGACTCCATGTACTTGATTCACAGCAGCAAACCTCCTCCTGTTCATGTTGGAGCTGTTCAGGCTTGCACTGAACTCTGTGTGTCTCAGTGGACAGGGGGCCCACCTCAGCAAATGCCAAAATAGAAGATTCTGAATTTTTTTTCAATTCTGTTATGAGATGCAGCAAGGAAGCCAAAGCCTAACACAGTGGGGCAGCCGACTGGCTTCACTCAAAAGCAGTCATGGGACAGGCACACTGGCAAAGGGTGGGCTGCAGCATTGGTTCTGCAAAGTTGATTACAGCCTATTACAGGTGTTAAGTTCATCCTTAAACCTTGTGGGGACTTCACTCACCTCTGTGTATTATATTCATTGTTAAATGCTCTCTAGAAAATCTCTGCCAGCCAAAGCAGAATAGAAGAGGGAGCTAGACTGATATCTGGATGTGTGTGTGTGTGCAAGCTTGTGTGTGTGCGTGCACGCTTGTTGAATACTGATGGAAAAATGCTGATATGTTTTCAGGTATCAGAGTGCTGAAATGACAAAATCAGACTTAACATGGAGATTCAGTGTTTTCAGGCTTCTTTTCTCCAAGATACTTTTTTTCACTGCTGTAATATATGGTCCCACAGTTTTTGAGAGCAAGCAGATAATCCTCAGTTCTGATACTTCCCCTCTGGAGAGCTGGGGCTCTCTGTGTGCATCACTCACCACTGGAGAGGCAGAATGTGTGTTCGTGCAATGGAGTGGATGGTACTGTGCTGACACATCTCTGCGTCTCTCAGTTGTGCCTCTGTTCAAAAGAACTGAGAAATTACTGTCCCTAGGTCAGTGTTGTCTTCCTGATGTTTGGCCGTATAACATGGCCTCATTGCTGTGTTTGCTCAATAGGTAGTTGATGGGAAGGTCAGGAAAAAGGTCAGGAAAATAGCTAGTTCTTACAGAAATACAGGTGAAGTACTTCTAAATTTATCTATTTAGCCTATCACAGAAGTGAGAAAGGAACCACAACAGTGCTAACATGCAGCCTTTCTGTTGCACTGTTTTTAAAATCCCTGCATCTTGAACCAATTTGGATCTGTCCCCACCCTGGAGAAGGAGTAACAGGCTGGGGCAAAAATCTTTCCAAAATCACCAAATAAGCAAGGTGGAGAGCTGAGGCTGGAACCCACATCCTGAGAGTTCTGAATATCTGTCTTCTACACACAGTGGTACTCTGCCTAAGGAAAGAGAGGATAAAGCCTATATCATAAAACTCAGAAGATTAAACCTAATGTTGTATATAAGCATATCCAAGTTAAAGCATCCTGGCTTTCTGAGTGCTCAGAACCTCTGGAAATCAGGTCACCTTCTAAAATAAATTCCAGGGTACTAATTTAACAGCACATTTTCTGGCACTTGAGACTTGTTTCTTAGAGGCACCAGATACCCACTAATCTGATTGACGACTCCTGCATTTCAGAAAGCAGGTCACCAAATACAGGGTTCTCCTAAGCAACGACTCTCATGGGGAGTCAGTGCTTAGGACTATCTGGGGATGTCACTTAGACTATCTTGGTGCTGCCCAGCATGGCACTGTTCCAGGTTGCAGAGAGCAGGGAAATGTGTTGGTGTTCATGAAGCTCTCCAGAATGACCACGTTGCTGCAAGGAGGAGGCTGCTTTGCAAGGCACAAGCTTCAATTCTCATTTGCTCAGGACAGTAACCAATAGTGTGTGATTTAATCAGGGTAGAAACAATTCTGTTATTTTTGCTGAGGGAGAATCAGATGTCAGGGGAGAAATGGTGCCTCATCAGGAGACTGCTCCTTAGAAAAACATGTGACAAAGTCAGATCAGAGGGCAGTGGCTGACGTGAGCCTCCATTGTAAAGATAAATGCCAGAGCCGAGTGTTAACACAGAGACTAGCTATGATGTAATCTCCTTAAAAGCCTTTTTTCCACAAGGACTTTAAATGCTACCCCTTCTCCAGATCATGCTTTAGAGAACAGACTCCCCCTCTGTGCTCACCAACCCTGCTCTCCTCCAAAAGACCTTGGCAGCTGAAACCATGTTTTGCTCCTGTCTGTGGGGTCATACCTCAATTCTGGCAGGTCCCATCAGCTTCACCAACAATCTAACAAGATTAAGGCTGGCAGATCTGGCTCTCAGCCTGTCGATCATTTGGAGCACAGACTTTCCCTCCTGACTTTTTTTGATAGTCCTTTCAGTGCTCTGCTGTGTGCATTATTATCCTTCCATAAGCATACAGGAATCTGAACTGAAATCCTAGTTCATACTTGTAGCTGTGCAAAACCTGTGCAAAACTTGTAGCTGTGCAATACAAGTTATCCCGCAAGCTTAGGATCAGCCCTTCACGGTCATCTTACAGGATCTCATCTTGTTTCTGTCCATAGGTTTCAGCTGCACAGAGCTCCTGGGCATGGCGTCAGTGTGCTGGCTTGGGTCAGAGATTTGGCACCTGCCCAGCAAGTCAGCCAGGGAGTTTGCTGCTTCCACCCCTGTAATGTAGTTATGGCCAAATCCAGAGTTTGCATCTACTCCTAAGGTGGAGTCAACATGATCCAGAGGGTAGGACTGGCCAGGAGTCAAAAGACGTTTTGTTTCTTGGCTTTTTCACTGAGCTGTGGTGACTTTGCACAACCTGCTTCCTCACAATGTGTTTGTCTCCTGCTTGGGTAGCTGATACTTACACCTGCTATTATTTTTATTGTGGTCCTAGCGATATGTGCATTTTCTAAAGGACTCTCAAATCTACCAAAGTAAAGCAGCTGCATAAGACCTACCAAGACAGCAAAGCAACATGGAGTGTTCATGAAATTCACTGCAAAACCCAAATGTAAATATATGCAGCTTCAGTAACCTCTAAAGCTTAGATATTAAACACCACATTTAAAACTCCCCTAGCCAGCTCCTTTCTTTTTCACTGACTGTATTTGCACTGATGGTAACAGTCCTATTTCTTGCAGTGAGCTGTGGACTACTCTTATCACCAATTGCTTCATAAAACTCCTGCAGAACTGCCCCTTTTTTCCTCCTCCTGCAAACTCCAGTCTCCACAATTAAGCACAAAACTGAGCACGTTTCTTGTTTCAGAAGGGAAGTATTTTTAGAAAGGGGGAGAAAACTAAGGAGATGAGGGAACCAGGAGTGTAGAATAACAGCATCTACAGTGTAAAAGCTGCAGGGGAGGGAATTTCTCCAGCATCATCCCACACATTTTTATTATAGCAGAAGTTCCCACTGTGTAGCGATTGCAATATCCTCCTCAAAAGTTTAGTAGGAACATATGCACAGAGCAGCTGCATGATATAAACTTATCTGCAACATAATGTGATAAACAGAAGTATCATCTGCTACAGGAATATCAGATTTCCACTAGTATTATTTAACCTAGCTGCTCCAGGGAGTCAGTAAATCAGGACAGCCTTTCTGCTGAGCACACCACTATTGCCAGGAAAACAGCTGTTTACACAACTAGCTCATAGTACTCTGGAAATCACCCTAAGATTGTGACAAGAATGGCATGGATCAGATGTGAGGAAGTAAAAATAAAAATAATGGGGGGGAAAAAAAAGTTAACCAACCTAGATTTTTTTTTTCCTGTTTCAAAATTTGCTCCAAAATTAGCAATTCTTATTTTCTTTAAGCCAATCTATTGCACATCATATACAGTTACAGCTCCAGAGGAGAGGGTAATGGGATAGGATATTGCAGTTCTTTCCTTGCTGGGTAGCATCTTCCATCTGTGCTTGTTCTCTTTCATGGGATCTCAGGCAACAGGTCCAGCAGGGAAGCTTTCTGGGTCACTGCTCCCTGGGGACTACGGTAATCCAAATCCTTTCCATTGTGTTTGGGTTTACTGGAGATGAACTTGCCTCAAGTGGACTTCATCTGTTATTGAAGCTGTCATCCATTCCTGCCTTTCATTCCTGCTGCACTGGCCCAGTTCCCCAAGTTAATGATGGCTGTTAATAGGTCTGCCTTTCTGTGCTGCACATCCTGCATTTTTTTTCTCCAGCTCTAGGGAGAGTAACAGGTAACAGTGTGGCCATCAGTTTGAGCAAAACAGCCCTGTGTGTTTGGGGATTCTCATATTTTATTGTATTTGCTGGATTTAATCCACATTTCTTTAGTGTTTATATCTCTCTTTTGGAGCTTGCTTTATTACTGCTTTGCAGGGGGAAGCAGCAGGAGGGCTGGGGCCACATCCCCACTGTTGTGCCCAGAAGCTACAATGCCAAAGCACTTCCATACCAGACGCTTAAACATCATAGAAGCAACAGGATGATTTGGGTTGGAAGGCACTTTTAAAGCTCTAGACCACTCTCACCACGGGCAGAGACAATTCTCACTAGATCAGGCTGCTCAAAGCCCTTTTCAGCCCAGCCCTGAACACTTCCAAGGATGGTGTATCCACAGCTTCTCTGGGCATATATGCAAGCATACAGCAGTGCATATGACACTGCCTTGCTCCTCGAAGATTATCTGCTCACAATATGTTCTGTAAGTAATTTCATATTTCCAATGTCAAGACTGTAGCTGCCATGGAGGTGCCAGGAGGGGAGCAGTCTGTGCACGAAGCCCTCCAGTCAGCAGCTAGATGGGGTTGGTTATGACCATGGCTTACCATGGAGTAAAGTTGCCCCATTGCAGTTATGGCCATATCCAGTTTTTCTTTCTGCAAGGTTTGATTGTGGGTGCATGCTGCTGACAATGGTGACTTGCCACCACCAGTTCACCTGGTTGAGGCTGGACCTGCTCTAACTCTTTCTGTCTTGGATCCACTGTAGATGCAGTCTGGGAATGCCTCTACCTTCCCCTCCCTCAGTCTGTTCACAGTCTTTGCTCTGTTTGCTGTGCAGCCTGCAGGCAGTGCAGAGGATTATGGCCTCTTGCAGGCTGTCTCTGATGCTGCAGCTGCCCAGCCAAGGAGGGGAACTGACCCAGCTCCCAGGGTTCCTGTTGATACCAACATTGCTTTTGGCATTTGATTTGATGAGCTCCTGCATCTCCCCTTCAGCGGTTCAAGTGTGGCCAGGTGTGTTTTCTGCAGGCAATGACTGTGAAGGGAGGTTGATGAAGTGATTTTTGTACTTGCCAGGGAGACAGTGAAGTGTATCCATTCATATCCTATAGCTCCTGTATCTCCCAAATTAATCATTTCAGAGACATACAAAGGTGCTCCAAATGTGAATGCCATTATGTATTCAGCCCATGTGGGGAATCCCAAGTGCAGGGAAGAGGGAGAGATAAAAGGTATTATTGGAATCATAGAATAGGTTGAGTTGGAAGGGTTCTTAAAGATATCTAGTTCTAATACCCCTGCCATGGGCAAGCACACCTTCCACTAGATCAGGTTGCTCAAAGCCCCATCCAACCTGGCCTTGAACACTTCCAGGGAGGGGGCGTCCAAAACTTCTCCACACAACCTGTTCTAGTGTCTCACCACCTTGGCAGAAAAGATTTTCTTCTTAATACCTAATCTAAATTGCCCCTCTTTCAGTTTGAAACCATTACCCCTTGTCCTATCACTACACTCCCTGATAAAGAATTGTTCCCATCTCTACTGCAGGGCCCCTGTAAGTATTGGAAGACCGCTATAAGGTCTCCCCAGAGCCTCCTCTTCCTCATGCTGAACAACCTCAATTCCTTTAGCCTGTCCTTATAGGGCCAATAGAGTTTCTCATGCAATCTGTCACCAACACTCAGTAATTGATCCTGAGGAGCCACTCAGACTACAGACACATTTAGCAAAATTCTTGGCTGAAGTTTCATTTATATGGCTGCACATGCACACCCCTTTATACACATAGATTAAATAGGCACAGACAGCCTTTCTGCATATACATGTATCAGTATGCATAACATATGTGTGTCCCTCCATATATACAAACACCAGAGAGTTCCTCTCAAAGCATGCAGAAACCTGACATGGTTATATAAGCCTCTCCACCTGTCACGGGAAAATGGCAGTCCTTCCTTCTGTGAGCACATCTTTGTACCTGATTGCCAGTTCCTTTCTGTGGGCAGCTGTGGTTGCAATGTAAATGTGAGTTCAGGTTTCCCTCTGGCCATGTGTAAGCCACAGGGACTGTGCATCAGGGCAGGTGTAGGGCTGGGGTGAGTGGAGGATCTGCTGCATGGCCACACTCATGCACGGCTTTCTGCCCTGGGAGGCAGCAACAAGGTCCCCCGTCTCCTGATCAGCTCCCCCATTCTCCCAGGAAATTTTCCCCTCAAATCCAAGAGTGTCAATGGATGTGGTCTGAAGGGAACAAATATTTTGTTCCTGAAATGCCTTTTAAAATAGTTGCTGAAGATCTATACTTCTACCAAGGTCTAGCAGTAGCACAAACTCCATTAGAAAGCTCTTTTGAAGGATTTATTTTTCCCATGCTGTCTTCCTCTTGCTGTTAGCAGCCCTAGGTAAACACAGAATGTTCTTACCATGTCGATTATCCAAACCCATATGTAGCAGTTTCTATGTGACAAAATACATCAAGGAGGAGATTTTGGGTGGAAATGAACTGTAAGGTCATCAAATCCAACTGTTGACCTGACACCACCATGGCCATTAAACCACGTCCTGAAATGCCATGTCTATACATTCTTAAGATCTCCAGGGATGGTGGCTCCGCACTTCCCTGGGCAGCCTGTTCCAATGCACTCTTTCAGTAAAGAATTTTTTCCTAATATATAGCAATGATGTCTCCCCTCATTTTCCTCTTCTCCAGGCTAAACAACTCCCTCAGCCACTTCTCATAAGACTTGTTCTCTAGACTCTTCACCAGCTGTGTTGTCCTTCCATAGACCCACTTCAGCACCTCCATCTCTTTCTTGTAGTTAGGGCCCAAAAAAAAACAGAATTCAAGGTGCAATCCCTCCAGTGCTGAGTACATGAGCACAATCACTTCCCTGGCCCTGCTGGCCACACTATTCCTGATACCAGCCAGGATGCTGTTGGCCTTTATGGTCCCCTGGGCACACTGCTGGCTCATGATAAGCCAGCTGTAAACCAGCATCCCCAGGTCCATTTCTGCTGGGCACCTCTCCAGCCACTCTGCCACAAGCCTGTGTAGCACTGCAGAGGGTTGTTGTGACCCAAGTGCAGGATCCAGCACTTGGCAATGTTTAACCTCATATGGTTGATCTTGGCCCATTGATCCAGCCTTCATATCATCCCAAGTTAGGTTACAAATCCTGCACCTGGAGAACCCACAGCCTCAGGGCTCTGGGGACTGAGCTGACCTTCGGCAAAACTTGGAGCTGTGCTTAGGAGCATCATCATGCAGATGTTAGGACCAGGTCCTCAGCTGGCACCACTCTCATGGCTAGGTGGGCTTCTACTAATTTACATCCTTGAACTCTTGGCCCTTTTGTATTAGCTGCCTAAGACTTCATTTTAATGTATAATTAAGTTAATCATCATTAAGTTAATCAGCACTCACTTTGTGATGAATTTACACTGCTGGGGGGAGTGAAGAGTCTTGTGTGAAAATAGACTCAGGGCCTTAGGCTCATCAGTGAAATCATCTTTCTCAAAAAATATGTGGGCATGTGGTGAAGGCTCTCCTTGTTTCTCACCTTTTACACAACACAATGCTTGTAGATTGAGTGTCCGAACTTTGGTGTTGTGTGTGTGTGTAACTGTTCCTCTGGAGGGTCTCGCTTCCCAGAACTGAAGTTATTTCACATTAGTGGGGTGTCCTGGGAGTCTTTTTGCGTACCTTGATATCTGAAATCACACCTAAACCTTTCCACATTTTCTGAGCTTGTTTCTGCATCCCAGTAGTGATCATGGCTGTAGGAACTAGTGGCTTCTCTCTGTCTTGTGAATGAAGATGCCAACATGCAAATTATGGAAATGTATCAAAATACTAAGCCAAATAAGAGTGATTATGAGACTAGAACCCCAAACCCCACCTTAGCCAGCAGATCAATGGGTTTTTAAAACACATGACTGAAGCCCTTGGAATATGAACCTGTCTTCAAAATAAAATCCAATCTTGCTTCCTGGCATGCTAATTAAAAGTGCATGGCTGATTCAGGCAGCCCTGCAATAGCAAAAAGAATGCTGCAGGCAAAAAGATGGCAGGATTTAGCCTGCTGTTTGTATACAATATTAAAAATGGGCAGATGTCTCATAAAGGTGATTATGCCAGCACTCCTGACCTTCTACAAGAACAGGAATAAAAGCAGGAGGAAAAACAATAATCAGTTCTGATTTATCTTGAAAGTGTGCTTCCTTTTAAGGCATGAAGTTGCCATTGTTGTAGAGAGGTGTGGGGGGTCACTGTCACCCTTCCACAGCACATCAGTGCACACTCATCAGCTGCCTGGAACTGAACCTGTAAGTGGATTGACACACTCAGACCTCAATCAGAGACACCTCCCCTGGGACTGTACATGGGAGCATGGGTCACTGCCTCCCTTAGCTATTTTCCAGCTCAGCCCTGTGTTTGGTTTGGGTTTGGTTTTTCTGTTTTGTTTTCTGTTGTTTTGCTTTGTTGGTCTGGCTGATGAGTAAGAGCTGGTGGGAAGGGATGCCCTGATCTGTGCTCCCTGCCTCAACATTGCTGCTGAGGGCTGCACTGAGGCACCAGCTGTCTCCTGACAAATTTAGTGGTTGCTTCCTAATATCTCAGCATTCCCACATGAAGAGCTACTAGCTTACAACCCATATTGCAATGGAAAGTAATAACCCTAGTCAAAATAAATGATGGGAGTACTAGGTTTCCAAAATCTGAGCTTTATAATGTACAGCCATGCTTACTAAAGGTAACCTGAGGCCATAGCCAAGGATTCCAAGTCTTGTTTCTGTATTCTGTCACAGGCAGCACAAGCATGTGTCAATTTTATAGCATACACAAAACAATTTAATGTTTAATCAAGACGATTAAAACAGTTTCATCACTGTTTTGGGGGTTTGATAGCTCCAGACAATTTTGAGAGCGACCCACCCTGAGATTTCCTAAAAAGAAATCAGAGGCTTCTTTGTGATGTTATGGAAACTTCCTTTCCAGTGACACGACCTCTATTTTTGTGCTGGGACATTGAGGGAAACCCTCTGTAGCTCAGCTAATCTTCCTGGTATGCACATTTCTGGCTAGAACCATGTGTGTACAGATACCTGCTAACATTAGAACTGGAGCTATGTCTTTATGCTGAGCCTTCAAAACAAACTCAGTCAAAGAACGCAAGTGTGTAAGGTTTTTTGGTACTGAAATAGTTTTCAGGATGCCTTCACTCTGGAAGTACTTTTTAATGAATGTGTTTTCAATAAGTTGGATGCAGTCACCCACTGTACATCTGAAATCGGTCTGTTTATCATTTTATTTAGTCCTGGCACTATTTGGAGTAGGAGAAGGTACTGGCCCTCTAAGAGTAAATCTAACCATGCTCTGTACTTCATAAATTGTAAGGACAAAGGGGAAAAGGCATCGTGCTCATGTAGACTTCCCAGAGACAAAGGATTTTCTTTACTTGCTTAAGTCTTATTTTGAGTCCTATCTCTATAGCTGAATTTAGGCTGATTTTAGGAAAAACGAAAAGTCCACCTTAAACTAAATTCATCAGAGAAATACTCCACCAGAGCTGATGGGCTATTATAATGAATAATTACTCTTAATGATAGTAAATAGCCTATTTCTAATCTGAATATGCATAGTCTCCACATGTACTGAAGTACACTCCTGAGTCATTTAGAAACCCTACCCAGTACCCATCAACCAATTTTGTGGTGAAGGAGGGAGTCACTGTTAAAAATACACATTCTCTCAGTAGTGACTTTCCATCTGTAGTTAGATTTTGAGACATAATATTAACTCAGTTTATGTGTGCTACACTTACTGTGTAGCTTTATAGTTTAATAGTCCAAACATCATGTGGAATTAAGTCAAATGTCATAACAAAGTTTAAAGGTATCACACCAGCACTAACACACCTATTTACCAAACCATTAATCTCCTCAGAAAATGTCTAGTCAGTTTGACAAGATGTGCTTTCCTAAACCTGTGCCATTTAGCATATTATTTTTATTTTAATGTTTCATTAATTGAATAAGAACTTTAATTGTTTTGTCAGGATTTATGTGATTGCTTAGCTCACTCTGCTTATCTTCTTTAAAACGTCACACATTTTCCTGCCACTTTGCACCCAACCATTTGTTCAGTGTGCAGAAAGACATTTCAGGGCTTAGGAGAGCTGTTTGATACTGTGAAAATCACTTTCTCCATTCCGCTGATTTTGAGACCAGTGAAGAGCAGCCAGGAATTAGTCAAATCAGGGGGATATAATGCTCTGAGCAGCTGAAGCTGCTCACATGAGACCAGTCATGGGTGCCAAAGGAGCAAACACAGGCCGTCCAGCCCTCAGCTCTTAGTAAACCTGTGGCGATGACAAAGGAACTCCCTGTGCCCAAGGAGTGCCCTCCGCTCCCCATATACACCACTGTGAATGACAACAGTAATTGACTTATTGTTCCTTTACATAACAAGGGAAAGGACACGGTTTGGTTCTGAATCCACACACCTTTTGGAGGTTTATAAAGGATTTGAAAGAAGTGATACAAAGAAGGAAGCGACCATGAAAATTGTTTTCCTGCATTTTGTCAAAGCTTTTATAAGATGATTAAATAATCAGATATTGTCATTGTTTTGGGTAGCTGGGGACATCACCTACTCAGTGTTTTTCATTATAGTTTCAGTATCTTAGACGAGAGTTTGGGACCTATGTCTTTGCTCCTCCAGAGAGTGCCTGAGAAATGCAGTGCTATTCTGTGCAAAGTGGCACAGTTGCAAGAGGATGTCCTCACCCCAGGATAATTTCTCATTTTCAATGGCATGACATGTGGGTCAGCCCTTCCCAGATGCAAGCTGTTTTTTCTATACTGTAGGCAATGAGTGGGGGTCTGGGACCCAAGCACAGGCCAGAGAGCCTTCCCAGCCCTGGGCTTCCCCAGGGACCAGAGCTGTGAACCCCAACATGAGGCATCAGAGACATCAGTACCTCCCTAATATCAAGAGCTCAGTATCGGACCCACCAAGAGGCATGTCTCTGAGCACATGGCACTTCCTAGGCACCTTGCTGGCTCTTTGGGAAGTTCCCTCTCTCAGATGACTTTCCCAACTGTACACAGAGGCATCCATGCAGACTGGGCTTGGGCTTCCCATCATCAAAAGGGACACAGGCTGGAAGATGAAGGGGTTGAGAGCAGCCCTGTTGCAGTTGACACATTAATAAAGTAGAAATTCAGTTGCTGAGGTAGTCTGGGAGTTCACATTGTCAGAAGATGAGCCAGGAACTAGTCCTTCAAATGACTTAATCTTTGAGCTTTATTTTTCTCTCCCACAGGCAAAACAATCCATAAACATACACACCCCACACAGTCAATGTATGTACACTAAACTGAAGGCAATATTTGCTGGACAAATATGATCTCACCGATAGTGTGTGCCACCAAATGCTGAACTGACTATGATTTATCAAGCTGTTGCCTTTATTATTTTGATTGCTTCATGTAGTTCATTATTTAATCTTTTTGCAAGGGGCTCCTGTGGTTTTCTTGGTGTGAATGTTGCCAATCCTTCCATAGATCATGCAACAAGAAAAAAAACAACCTTTTCTCAGTAATTGTGTGTTTCAGGATTTAACCTAATGAGCATCAACCTAAGGGTACATATATGTCTTTTCCTAATCAAACACAGGAGACACAGGAGATGTTGGATCCCAGTAAATGATGCAAGTGCGATGACATTTTAACTTGTCAGCTATTTATGATTTGTATAATGGGAAGTTCAGAATACAGGATAGATCAGATCAAATAATTACCTCCAAAAAAAAAGTGGGGGGAAAAAAAGCCTTTTGCTTTATTTAATTCTCTACCCTACTTAACCGAACATGTAGCTTTAGACATCCACATTTACATTATTGAACTTCATTTAAGGTGATCCAAGTTCTCATGGAGTTTTTGTGGTTACACACACTGTGTTAAGGATCTCTTCCCCCTGTGCAGTACACTGATACTGCTCATGACAGTATTGTTGCTCACTATCCTTCAGGAAATATGCCCCCTCAAAGCATGGGAACAGAAATATGGCCTTGTAGGAAAATATTTTAGCTAAATGCCACTAGTATTCCTTCTGATGCAAAATATTGCTTGTTTGGGGTGATACTTACATGGACAATTATAGCCATAAGTTGGATAAGAAAAATTCAATTATAATTGCTTATATTTTCATAAGTTAAGGTTTCTTAATGTTAACAGCTCTTAGCTATTGGTCTTGGAATTCAAAGACAATGCAGTAGGAAAGAATGGACTTAGAATTCAAAGACAAATAGGAAAAAAGCTTGTCAGCTATAGTCCTCTAAAAGCAATTAATAAATGCAACAAATTCTGGCTCTTGTAAAACAAGTCCCCCTTCCTTGTTCCAATGATAGAAGATGAAATAGTGATTAGTAGGCTCTGCTGTGGGTCCCTGTAAAACCTCTCCCCTTATCAGCATAATGGCTCTCTCCAAAACTCAGTCTGATGCAGCAGGAGCTGGGAAATCCAAAGGGAGAAGAGGTTTCCCACAAGTAGCAGAGCTGTGCCCTTAACCTTTGTGCTCAGCACCAGGTTGTGGACAACACTGACACAGTGGACTTGGTCATCTGGGAACCATGACAAGAAATATCTGTCACCAAACAGAGGAGTTGATTGCTTGGGCGGGGAGGAAATAAAAAAGTCCTAAAGGTGAAATGACCTGTTCACATGTATCTGTGGATCTGGCATAGTGCTATTGCATGGGTGACTGAAGCATATCTGATTACAGATACACTGGGAGAACTCATGTATTTTTCTATGCTCTTTACAGCTCCCAAGTCTACCTTTTGTCCCACTGAAGAGACCTGGTGGCCAGGCCTGATTATTATCATTGCAGTATGCTGTGCCACACTAGTGTTCCTCCTCGTAGTTGTCATCATTTGCTACAAAGCCATAAAAAGGTAAGATTCCACACACTTTTAATTTGTTTAGGGAAAAGCAACCCCATAAAGGTTGACCCAAGACTTGCTTGACACCCTGTTTTGTTTAAAGACATCCTAAAGGCAAAATGCATTCCATAGTTAATGTGTGTTTTTATTGGGCAGTGGCTTTTTTTGTACTGGATCCTTCTGGTGTAAAGGGTGAAGTTCAGTGCACAGTCATGAGTGTGAGGAGGAAAAAACTAGAAATAGAAGAGAACCACAATATTCAGATTAATAAGAACTTCTCCAAAGTTAAATTGCTACAAGTTATTGGGGAATGTTGATAGCTTTGTCTTGGCCAAGTGTAGAGGCAGGAAACACTGGCTTATCCACTTCTGGTAGTATTCAAATTTTTCATGTGGGATGTGAGATTTTTGGCTCAGACTCATCACTGTAGAGGTAGGAAACACTGCCCTATCTGCTTCTGGTGGTATTCAAAATATGCCTGCTGAGGATATGCTGAGGTTGTTTAGCCAGGAGAAGAGAGGCTCAGGGGAGACCTATTGCTCTCTACAACTACCTGAAAGGAGGCTGTAGAGACAGAGGGGGGGAGGAGGGGAGGGCATTGGTCTCTCCTCCTAGGCAACCAGCACCAGGACAAGAGGACCCAGTCTCAAGCTGTGCTATGGGAAATTTAGGCTCAAGGTGAGGAGCAAGTTCTTCACAGAAAGAGTAATTGGCCATTGGAATGTGCTGCCCAGGGAGGTGGTGGAGTCACCATCCCTGAAGGTGTTCAAAAAATGATTGGATGTGGCACTTGGAGCCATGGTTTAGTTGTCAGGTGGTGTTAGGCAATAGGTTGGACTTGATGATCTCTGAGGTCTTTTCCAACCTGCTTGATTCTGTGAGTCTGTGATATGAGATTTTTGGCTCAGACTCATAGCTAATTGTAGCATTTTAAATTGATGCAAGCTCTTCTAACTCAAGCTGTGTACTTTTTCATTTGGGGACTCCACTTGCAATTTTTTCTTGCTTCAAAATTATCACCCCCAGAATCAAATCCAAACCCTAAAATCCAAAACTGTGTGTGGAAACTATTTTGAATACTCTGTCTTTGCAAGAGACATGCTTGCGTAGGCCTACAGTACTTACTGACTTTGGTTACACTGGAAAATGGGAGTGGGAATAATTTCTTCACCTAAATAGTATTTCATATTTCTGCTGGAAAAAGACAATATTTGAACATTTCTATGTGAAGGCTCCAACTGCAAGTCACTGTTTTGTACCATGAGGGTCTTGAACAGGAGCTGTTGGCACAGCTGAGTGACGCAGCCTGCAGCATTCCAAATCTTATCTGCATGCAAAACAATTGTAAGATTTTTGATATGCCTCAGTCAGAATATCATAACAGTGGAGCACTGCACATATTTTGTGGTTGTCTGAAACATTTATGCAGGATTTGAAGGATAATGCATCCAAGATAATAAAAATATTTAGAATTCAAACAAGAAGACAGAAGTCTGTATTTAATTTCTTATTACATCTACTTAAGCATCTTTGCTATTCTAGTTTAGCTAAAATGAATGCTTATTAGTTTGGTGGAGTTGGAAAGCCTTCATTGTAGTGGCTGCACTTTTTAAAATCATCTATGGAAGACTGAAACTGGAGTTCAGTTGAACTGGGACCACAGTGCAAAATCTCTTGTAATTCCTAATCTACCATTGGCTGCTTGTAGAGGGTTGATCCAGTTCCATGAGGAAAGCTGTATTAGTTTCAAAACCAGCTATTATATTAGTCTGCCTACTGCCAAAGAGTGAATTATTTCCGCCAAGGATGCAACATATATGTACAGGAGCATCAGCTCTCCAATTTGTGCCTACTGAGGAAATACTCTTCAAATTGGCTGTGATGCTGGTGGATGGAAGAAACAAAACAGAAATGTAAACAGACACATTTAGAGCTGCCTTGAAAGGTTTTGGGAATTCACATAACAGTCTCATGCTTGATGTTAGTGAACAATAATACCAATACTCGATGAAGACACCTGTTATTTATAAACAACATGAATATCAATGTACAAGTCAGCTGCTTGAACAGACATTAGGCTCAGGGAAAAGAGACATTTCCTCTTAGATCTTCTCACTGTTGAAATTCACACTGCTGGCAAATGCTAAGCTGAAAACTGCTCAGATGTCAGATAGACAGCTATAAAAGAAAATCCTATTAATTTTATTTTAACACAGCAACTAGAGCATTTCTTTTCATCAATGAGTCCTTCCTAAAACAGCTCTCTTAAAAGGATGCACTAAAGTGCCTGGCGGCATTCCCCAGTAATTCAGATTCCTTGATCTGCTGTAAAAGATACTTATTGATAAATGCTGGGAAATAAGATGCTTCTGTTGTGAAGCATCTCTGCCTTCAACACAGCATACTATCACATGCTGTTGAGCTGAATTGGCTTAACTGGTATGAGTGAAAAATCATTCACTCAGTTTTTGTCTGGGAGGTAGAGGTGGCTAGAGAAAGAGTAAGGGGATTAATCTGAGTGATCCTGAAGTTAAGAGTCTCTCCAGTGTGTTGTCAGCCTCTTGCTCCATAACCATACTCTGTCCTGTGCTTTTTCACACCGCCATCCGACCACCTCTCCTCTGCTATCCTCCTCCAGGGTCTTTGTTCCCATGTATCTCCTGGAATTAGGACCTCTGTCCTTGCAGCATCTCTGACAAATCTGCCTCCTGCCTCCACTGAAGAGACGCTGGAGAGTGAAATAAGAGCAGTCCTCTGCTTGCAGGGTATAGCAAGAGTTAAATGTTATAGTAGGAAATTGCAGTCAGAGATTTATTTGCACAGAGCTTGGATCTGTTGTACTAATCCCTCACACAAATTTAAAGTAGAAAGAAAAAGAAAAATCCTATTGTGCTTAATTTAAAATCTCATTTAGTGGTTTCAAAGGGCCAGACCCAATCCAACTCCCTCATATCTGCTTTTCTGTAGCAGGAAGAAAGGGAGTGACTGTCTCCAAGGTATCATAACTCTACTGTAGTTTTATTCAATCTATATAAAAACTGCTTCTTCTGAGGTGGTTTGTTTTCCCTTGTGAAAGCTAAAACTTCAGCATATCACTGATTTTAGGCACTAAGGGTTTCTGTGATAAAAAACAACCTAGCAGATCAGTGCTTTTATTCATCTATCAGAACTAAACAAGCGTGCTGCTACCTTCACACCTGCGTTTCCCCTGGAAATACTCCGGATCTCCCCATATGAAATGGTCATAAGAAATGCTGAAATCCATTCCAATGGATGGATTTGACCTCTTTCATTAGGCAACTAATACCAAAAGGTGACAATCAGCTTCAATAGTCAGAAAACTGCTAGACAGGTTAAATTCTTGGGAAGATACTGTAACAGGTTAAAGTGCTATGAAGGGGTTAACCAATGATATAATAGCCAATGATATAATACACAGTTACCTTAGCTTAGCCAATTTGCATCATAAAGCAGACAAGCAGTAGCATAAAGCAGAAAACCAAGGAACTAGCCCATTCCCATCTGCCTTTCTGCCATTCCCACAAAAAAGAGCCAACACCCAAACCCTGGAACCCAAAACCAGCAACCAGAACAGGAAGCCTCTCATGTTGCAATCTGAACTTCAAGCCCCATAATACTTTGCTCCAGCCAGCACTTTCATTTTGAAGCTGGCATGAGGCAGGATGGTTTTGAATAACAGCAGCAAATATTCAACTTAACCCATGACAGTTTTATATGGGATGGTTCTTCAAAGGCTCTTTAAACATCCCATGAATTTCCTGTGTGTGATGCTGGTGTCTGCAGTGTTGAACCCTGCACGGCTGGTATAGAGTACAGCTGCGTGTACTGCTGCATAGATCAAGCACCAGAGGCAATTGCACATGATAATGTGTTGTGCTGCAGCAGGTTACACACATGGTGCCAGCACCCTCCGCTTGGTAGTGGAGGAACAGCTATTTTCTCTGGTCTTGGTGACAAAGAGGTATTTCTTTTTTTTTAAAATAAAAAATTCCTCTTTAAAAAAAAAACTTTTCCATGGCACTTTAGAAAAAAATTAAGGACTGGTGCTTACAACTGGGAGCAGTCATGGTCTGTGACATCTGAAGATTTCTAGGACAGGCTTAATCCCACTGTCAGCAGTGGGACTTGCCTGTTCCATTTGTGTATAAGTTTAGGCTCGAGGTGAGGAGAAAGTTCTTCACTGAGAGAGTCATTCATCATTGGAACGGGCTGCCCAGGGAGGTGGTGGAGTCGCCATCCCTGGAGGTGTTCAAGAGAGGATTGGACGTGGCACTTGGTGCCATGGTCTAGTCATGAGGTCTGTGGTGACAGGTTGGACTCGATGATCCTCAAGGTTTCTTCCAACCTTGGTGATACTGTGATACTGTGATACTGTGAAAGCAATCTCACAACCAGCGAGTTCTGCAGCACGTAACAAGAGCAGAAAAATAACTGGTTCAAAATCTGGAATACTTCCAGGTATTTCTTTACCACTTCTCTGTCTGTAAATGCCTACCATTCTTTCTTTTTCCCTGGATGACTGCTGCCAAGAAGTAAAAGTAGGAGGTCCAAGGACAAATCATAAATACCAAGGGTTAGGGCTGGGCCAGCCACTAGACAAATGACGGATGCTCTCTATTAAGCTCTCTCCTTTATTCCTAAAGGGGAAGATAAAGGGAATAAGGGAGAGAGACCTGTGGATGCTAAAATATAAAAAAGCTTTAATAACACTAATTTAAAAATTAAATATATACAAATATATACAAACCCAATATTGAACTCAGTCCCCATGATGGCAATTACATCACTATCATCACTGGTGCTGGTGGCAAGCACTGGGGAAGTCCCAGACTAGGCTCAGCAGCAGATAGGAGCCAGATTCAGGAGCTGGATTCTGGAACTGGGTTCAGGAACCGCTGGATTGAGATTGAAAGCAGAGCACACAGAGTCCTCCTCAGATGCCTGCTATTGGAGAAGAAAGCTTGACCCTCATAATCCCTCATATTTATACCAAACACAACGTATATGGGATTGGAATACCTTGTTAGTTTAGGATCACCTGCTGGGTCACAGGTGTGGCCTTTTATTTTCTGCATCCCCAATGTGGTACACAAAACTTAGCAGTGATCTTGGTCTCCATAGGAGCAAGTACATGCAAAAGCCTCTCTGCATACCAATCACAGAATTGTTAGGGTTGGAAGGGACCTCAAGGATCATCTAGTTTCATCCCTCCTGCCATGGGCAGGGACACCTCACACAAGATCAGGTTGCCCAGAGCCACATCCAGCCTGGCCTTAAAAAACTCCAGGGATGGGACTTCTACCTGGGCAACCTGTTCCAGTGTCTCACCAATCCTTAGTAGTAACTATTAACATCAAGTGTTATCACTTCTAGAAGCAGACACTGTCTGCAAAAATATGCTGTTCACCTCAGAAAATGTAGTTACTTTGAAGAGACTGAGCTGAACAGTAAAACCACTGAAAAGAATTAGTTCTGTCCTAACTCAAACCAGGAGAATGAATCAGTACAGGCTGTAGGAAGCTGGATTGTATCAGTAATTACATGGTTTGTGGACTTGTGCAAGTGCACCATGCAGCTCTAACAAATATTAATCTGGTGTAAATCAGTGTGGATTCAAAAACAGTCAGCTCTGGAGGTGACTGTCTCTTAAGCCTTTGCTTTTAATGTCTCCAAGCACCTGAATGAATAACAGTAAGAAAATAAGGCTGGAGGGAAGTGGAAAGTAAACACAGTAAAATGGATTAGCGAGAGTGGTTTGGTAAATACGCAGCTGGGAGGGAGGAGAGAGGGACCTGCAGTCTGTAATCCTATTTCTGCAGCTCACTGGTGTGCCAGTGTCTGTGAGGGAAATAAGATATTTACATAAAAAGGATAAATAAATCCCTGGCTCCCTGTATACAATTAAGATACTGGAGCCACCTCTCAAACCTCAAAGTGGAAAACAAAGCTGAGCATCCCAGTCTCTGTGCCAGCTGATACGACAGCTATGCAGCTTGGCAGGACATGTTTCAGATGGTTTTCCAACATGTGAAAAACCTGTGCTTAATATCTCCAGAACATCCATATGGTCTGAGATGGTTCATGAGTCACCCACCGTGCTTAGGGATGTGACTTCTTGGCTCTGCTGGGTTTTAGGCAGGATGGAGACCTCTGTTCTCAGGTGTACCACAGGGTTTGCAAACAAGAAGCGCTCTTGCTAAGTCAGCAGAGAAGGCAGGCTGATGATAGCAAAGTTTTGCATGATATACCTTTTACTTAATATTCTGATTTTGTCAAGCCACTGTTTTGCATGTGTCCCATAGTCTAAGAAAAAGGTACCACAAGTGCCTACATATGTATTTTCTTAAATAGACACTGAGTTCACCTTCAAATGCTCTCAATCACGGCAGCATTGTACTAAATAAAATGACAGACCATATTTAAACTGTCCTAAAACTCTTTGCTGAGGTATTTTCTAGGGTGCCTAGCTTTAGTGTAGCGTTCTCAATTTGTCCCCCAGTCTCTGGACTTTCCTGTTTCCTGCAGAGCTGTGTTTCCTGCACTGCCCCTGCATTGCCCCAGGTTTGACCATGCAGAACAAACCCTCTTGCTGCCTGACCTTTCAGCACACTTGTGGCCAGCGACCTTCACTTGCTGCCACCCTTAGCCCCTCTAATCTGTAGCTTCTGCTGACTTTGATATAGATGCCTGGCTCTAACCTGGACTTCTGTGCAGTAAAGGCAGAGCTTAGGGAACAAATGGCAGGAGCTGCACTTGGGCACACTTCCTCCTCTTTCAGGGAATCTCAGCCAGATGTAATGCGGCATCTGACCACGGCAGTGTTAGTTCCCACTGTAACTTATGTGTGTTAGTTTCACACCTTTGTCTAACTAGTCACAACTTGGTCCATGTCTTAGGTAAGAGAAGGTGTTGATAAAGGAAAGCTTAGAGGTGGCTGTATATACGACCTGGTTTTGGGTGCACCCACTGCTCTGAAGGGAGATTACATCACACACTCCCACACTGCTGTGCTGTTTGCTGTTGTGCAGACACACTGTCTCAGGTGAAAAGGTACAGACAAGGTCCTCCTTGGCAGAGCTCTGATGATCCTCAGGCACACATCAATCACTTGCAGTCACCTTTGAGCCTCTGGCAGCTGTGCTGCTGCCATTGCTGTGCTGCACAGTCTGATTTCTGTTACTTCTGCCCTTGCTTCTCTGTACCCCCTATACTTACTGATAATTATTTATCATACTGTGGGGTTGCTAAGCAGCACACAGCTTCCCCCTTAGAAGAGCTTTGCTGTGAAGGCAAGATATGCAGGAGGTCAGCATGGACAGAGGTGGGGTGTGAGATCTGCTGGGGTGGTCCTGCACTGCCACACACTTACACTACTCTGACTGGTGTCCCCTCTGTCAGCAGAAAAGTGGCCACTCCCTCTGGTATGGCTGTGCTGGAGTATTATGCTCCTGATTTGTCAGGGTTGTTTCCTACATAGCCATGTCAGACAGCATTTGTGGAGATGAGCATTGCAAAATTCACTGCTCAAGCTAATGTGGGAGTGAAACACTAACAGGAGTTCTGATGTAAAGGGTCTGATCTCAGGTGTATGCAAGATGAGTCAGAAAACAGGGTCATTCCTGCCACACAAAGAGGTCCCAGGTAGAGAAATGATGCCTACTTTGGTGTCAGCTTTTTGAGACAGTAGCATGAAAACTTAGGAAAAATGTTAATACACTCCAACAACAGAAACTGCAGGCTGGGTTAGTTCTTCCCTCCAGTTGCTCTGAACCCTGGGAAGCCAGTGTGGAGACTGGCTGAACTCAAATCCTTCATCAGAAATTACCTTCAGTTGCAATTGTCTAAATCTTACTGCCCAAAACCAAACATGTGTGTAGACATCATGGTATGCAGGACTTGCTAGCTGCTCTGCTTCTGTATGGACCTGCCCCATTTGGACACATAGAACACAGGAAGGCTGGGACCAACCTATACAGTCCACTTACAGTGGGTTTGCACTTATCACTCAAAGAGCAGTGTCTGGCTCTGCACTCTTCTCTGAGTGAAGGAAGTCAGAAATCAGCTCTTGGAAATCAGTGATCTTAATCTAGTTCCTGGAAGAGACAGGTTACCTTAAATTCAAAGTGATCTAGATAGTTGAGAAACTCAGTTAATTTTACAAGTTTTAATTTTCTCAGCTTCTTGCATTTATTTGTGTTGCAAAGAGTCCTCTATTAAAGGTATTTCTATAAGAGAAACTCTGCAGAGAATTGTGGTTCATCTACATAGAAATTAACCATTGCTATTTAAAGAATTTTGTAAATTCTATTTTAATAATTCAGTGAAACAGCTATAGCCTTGTTCTGCTGCATGGATCAAGTCCATCATTCAAATTGCTGTCTATATTTGTAAGAATCAAATAGCAAGGTAGTTATCTACATTCAGAAAAAAAATCCAGTCACAAAGTAGCACAGATGATCAACTTTGTTATGGGGATGGAAAAATCCATTGCCTAAGATATCAGTATCTACAGTCATGTAGCTGGTGAGAGCCATACTATCCATCAGAGACAGCAAGAGAGTAGTGAAGAGCATCCCTTGCTCATCTCCTCTCTCTGCCCTTATTATTCCAACCCCACAGTTTTTCTGGTACTGATGCCCACTCTGACCCAGAGTACAGCACCAATGTGCAGACATGGTAGGGGATTCCTGCACCTTTTCCCTTTTTATAAGGACAACTTCTAAGTGGGAGCCCAGATAGTCTTTTTTAAACGTCTTTTTCTGGCCTCACTGTAGCTGAGTAGAAGTAGATAGGTAGTTGTCAAGTTTTGATCAAGATGTATGTTTTAGATGTATTGTCTATGTGATAAAAAAAACAAGGCATTGTTTTTGGTACAGATGGTTGTTGTTGGTACAGATGGACACTTGAAGATCACATTTCTTGAGATTTCCTAATCAATGTCTGCTAAGCTCATTGAAGATAGAAAGTATTGAATAGTATTAGGTGTTGTTCAATATGTTCCTGAAGTGGTGAATTTTAAAGGACTAAAAGAAAGATGTTAGTTTGAGCTTCCACTGTTGTTTTTGCACTACTGAGTGGCAGAGATAAGCAGGTCAGTGTTTGTTGCCTTCATGCCAGTACCCTTGAGAACGCTTGTGTTTCAGTTTTGTTGTGAGACATAAACAGCTCTCACAGATGTACACAGAAATGAAGGATCAGACGTGAATGTGCATTCATAGAGAACATGCAGAGTCCAGTTTGGGGACAGCCTTAAACTTCTGTCCAGTGTTACGCAAGCTCCATGACTGATTTTAGTGAGACAGTAGCTTAATGCCACCACTGCAGTAATGCATCCAGACTGCACTAGTCTGGAGAAAGTTTACAGGAGGCCTCTGGGGAATGATGCTCTCTTCCTCCTTCTGATCTCCATGAAATTGGGGGAAAAAGCAGAATGTGCTGCCTTCATTTTTAGGTGTTACCTGTTTTGAGCCCTCAGCCAGACCTGGGTGCCATAGTAGAGCAGCTCACCTTGTATCCAGCTCTCACCATAGGTATTGCCTTGATTGCTGAGAATCACCAGGGAAGCAGAGGTTGCACCTCAAGTCCAGGGAAATTATTTTTCCCATAACATTGATCATTTTGGTTCTCTGAAGCAGTCAGTATTCCTTCTTTGATACTTCAGAGTGGCAGCCTAGACATCTTAGGAATATGGAACTGGAACAGGACCCTTGGGTGACCCTGTCTGTCCCTGATATTGTGAGTATTGTGGCATTTGATCCTTTTCATAAACATCAGTTTCCTTCTTGAAGCTGTGTAGTTTTCCCTCTCTCCCTGCTTCCTCCTCCAGCAGTCCCAGTTCAAACCATTATTCTTCTGAGATTTAAAAACAAAATAAAAAATACATTTTTTTTGCATCTCCAGCCCAAATTCATCTGTGCCTTTTCTCCTTTTATTCCTTTCAAATGCCCTTTTCTTTTCTGGTGTTCCCTGAGACCAGTTCCATCCCCTGTTTTCCTTTTGTTACATGAGATTGGTCAAACTTGTTTATCATTTTCTGTAAGAAATTAGGACAGATATTGGAGCTGGCTACTCTCTGTAAGTTACTGACTTGTTAGCGTAGACCATGCCCATGCCATGGAGTTACATACACTCCTAGTTATCTGCGTGCTACATATATCCCATGCTGTTTCTGCATTGCTTGGCAGAGAATGGTGTGCCTTGAACTGAGCTCCATGGGTGTACCTGAGCTGCCTACACTGCTCTGTGGCAGGGCAGGGCTTTGAGGAGCAGGAATTTGGCCAGGACTGCCAGTGTGTAGCACACTGCTAGGCATGGCAATGGCCATCCTCTGGATATGTTTTGGCTTTGTTCAAAGCAAAGTGGCTTAATTCTATGCATTTAATGTCTTTGCTGTTGTTGTTTTTCATTTAGTGGCTTTTTGCCAGGCTGGAAGGCTGGCAGCCTGAGCTCACTTTTTTACATTAGACCTATTCAGTTTCTGCCTTTTCTCATCAAAACATATCAACAATGTACTGAGAACACCCGACAGATAGCACACATTGTAATATCCCTCCAGTCAATAAAACCTTTCAAAGATCATTAAAGGGAATGTAAAGAATGGGCTGTAATGAGAAGGGTCACTGAAAGTACTTTTATCTGTTATGTCAGTTAATAGTCCAGTGTCCTAAAAATAAAGCTGCTTCTCTTCCTTGACATCAGTTTTGTGTTGGAGCATAATTCTGAAGTTAGCTTTATTGAAGACCTAGTAGGAAATGTGATTTCATCACCTTAGTCTCCCAGGGACAGATCTTCCTCTGTAAATGAGAACAAATCTTCCTCAAGCCCAACAAAGACTGTGGAATTACTCTGACTTTGCACTGCTGAAAATAAATGAAGGCTAAACTCCACTTCTCAAATTTCACGTGTGGCTCAGCAATCTACTGCAATTAACTTGCAATCTGAACATGCTAAATCCTCTCCAGATATACCCAGAACAGCTTCAGCAGGCTGAGATGTATGCACCTCTGCAGAAAGAGATCTGCCCACCACATTTTGCAGCTTGAGCACACCAGGTCGGGAACCTCTAAATGCTGATGAATGGCTGCAGAGCAGGCCCATATGGATTTTTTTGTTTCCCTGAGAGAAGCACTCAGCAAAGGCCAGATCTTCAATCTGTGCACAGCAAGGGGAATTTGATTGTCAAAGGGGAACATGAACCACTCCAAAACAGAAATCGCCCACATGCCTGCAGGGCTTGTTTAAATGTACTCTAGAAACTGGTCAGCTAAAAATGGCTGTGAGGGAGAGCTGAATTAGCCATAAATTGCAGGCTGGAAAAATGCTCATGTGAACAGACAAAAGAAGAGACTCTTCATAGGAGATGGTGTCTCAGGGTTAGATCAAAGCCTATTGATACAACATGACTTCCTCATTTTGCATAATGGTCCTAGCAGTGTGCTCTTGCACAGATATTCTCCCTTTCTCCTCTCGTGGAAGACAGAAAAGGTCTGAAGATGTTAAAAATTGTATGCTTACATTCTTTTTAAACCTTATTTATCAGCTGACCACTAGCTGACTATCATCTGACCTGGCTAAGACAGAAGTATTCAAAGATCTCTGGGGAAAGAACAGTCTTTTCTGATTCACCAAAGACACACCTCATTTTTCATGAGGAACAAAGTGGCTATACAGCTTGATAAAGGAGACCTCCATCAAATGTCCAAAGCAGAAAGCAACCAAGTATACATAGTCATAGAATCATAGAATCAATAAGGTTGGAAAAGACCTCAGAGATCATCAAGACCAACCTATAGTCCTGCCAAACAATGCAGGTGATATCACTCAGGTTACCTGTAAAACTTCCTAGTCTGGAAGAGCAATTCAAAAGCATGACATATTGGGGCAATAAGTAATAACCCCTAGGGTATGACAGTTCGCCTTTTAGATGCCAGACTATCTAACTTACCAGTCTGGAGATGTAAACACAGAGAATATATGTAAAGGCTTTGAGCAATTCAGAGTATGGAAACTGAGAGTATTGAACACTGGTCCTCAAAAAAAGCTGAGTGATAGTGAGTGTGTTGCCGAAGGTTGACCGGATGGAGCTGCTTATTATTCTAACTGTAAAACATTTGCTTTGTACATGAGATGTAGTTGAGCCGGTAACCTCTTTCAACAAGTCATGAATAGTATGCTGCTTGTTTGCTGGACAGATAGATGCTCCACATATGGCTGTGATCTGATTTAACAGAGGAAAAACAGAGGTTTCAGAGAATGTTCATCATTAATGTTTCTTCTTTCATTTCTGTCTTTACATTGTCAAATAAAAAATATCCAGACTGTTGTGTTTTTTTCTGGTGACTCTCTCCATTACTCAAAACTATCTCCAGGAAAAATGTCCTTTAACATGTGCTCCATATAACTGGGCATTAGCACCAGGCTGGCCATTAGGCCACCAGCTTGCTCATTGTGGGCAGCTGCAGACAAGTTCAATGGCTGTACCCCAGAAAGCAATTGCTGTCAATGCATTGAACCCCTCTAGCAGGAGTCTAGCAGTCTTAGAAAGCAAGTTTGATTCTGCCACCAGTTGCTGTTGTGGAAACTGATTCACCTCTGGTGGCTGATGGCCAGCATGAATCAAATGGCCATTTGTTGAACAACCTCAGTACTGAGATGTAAATAGCCTTCATTCACCTTCTCTGTGTTCTTATAAACATTCAGGCTGTTTAGAGACACAGTCTAGTAATTGAATAACATTAGAAAATTAATTCTTCTGTTCTGATTCTGCATCTGCTAAATAAAGATGTTTTTGAAGTGTGACTGTAGCCCATATATCATCTTGTCTGGGCCTCTAGCAGTGAAGTCTAGCCAAGAGCTCTAAACGTAGCTGCCTCAGGTACTGCTAGCATCCTAGCTCAGGAGATGAAGCTGAGTAAAAATATATTTACCAGATATTTACTCTGTTTCTTGGACAACTTTTTTAACCCAAGAAGATGCTTGCTGCAGTTGGATGTCTACTGGTATGTAGGTAGCTCAGATGTTTCTGCTGTGCACTGGCAGCACATCAGGATAGACCAATCCTATGAAGCAAAGGGGTGTGTCATGTGAGACCAAATTTTACTGAAAATCATTAATTTTTATGTGTTGATAGATGGTGATATATTCATCAGGATGGAGAAGAGCTTTGAAGCTCAGTTGCACATATAAACAATACATCTTCAGCTCTCTGATTTGCCTCTTCCCTTCTGTCACTCTGCCCCAGGGGTCAGCAGCTGCACACATGACCCAGCACAGGCCATTACCAGCACGGGAGAACTGCAGTGATGCTCACCAGTAGAGCAGCTCAACGGCTGCTCATCATTCCCCCTCACAGCTCTGTGCTGTAACATGCAAAAGTGGGGCTGTCCACAGAGTTTGGTAGTAGCTTTGTTCATGGTAGGAGGCACCTAGAGGGGAAATTGCTTTGAGAGGAGAAACAAGTTCTTTACTTGTTCTTAAAAGTGCCTTCATGAGAGGAACTGAAAACACACAAGGATTTTTGGCACAGGTACCTTGTACATTGGCACAGGTAGAGGTGTGCAAAGGCAGTAGAGAGATGCCTCGTGGCTTTCACTGTTGGTAAAATACCAGTTGATGTTGATATTCATACAATGTAATATCTAATTATTTTCTAGGTGCATTTTAAGTAAGCTTTACAAATTTGTATCACTGCTCACACAAGAGTGGAGCTGCACTGTGATTTTGTCATCACTGGGCACCTCTTCCAACTACACACAGCAGAGAGGATGAAATGGCCTTTCCTCTTCTAACTGCATTTTAAAAGAAGAATGACACTCTATTCCCATTTTGTGAGAAATAGGCAAGATGTTTCTCTCTGAGGATAATCCAGGACAGCAAATCCCAAGTGGAGACAGCTGTCTCCTGGCAGTGCTGAGTCAGGCATGGGAGCCCAGAAGGAGGTGAATTTAAGATCCTTCAATTCTCTGCTACCAGCCCAGAGCTCACCCCCTCCTAATTGGATGGGTTTCCCTGGGGCTTGACATTCACAGATGCTGGCCATGGTGCACTGGCTTTCAAAAGAGACATTGCTATGGAGGTAGAAAGTAAGAACCAGGTCTGCAAGGCTCAGGCTTGTTTTATGAAATCAGGTTTTATTCTTAGCTCTCACCCCTTCCAACACAAAGCACTTGAAAAAATATGAGTGTGTGGATAGTGTTGTCTTTTAAACTCTGTTGTGGTTTACTCTTCTGAACCAAACTTACATTCCCATTTCCAGGTGATCTTGAATGGCTTCAGTAAGTCCCAATTGCAGGAATAGTTTTCCCAGCTTTTGCTTGTTTGTTTGTCTGAAAAGTCATATATAGAGATTTTCTTAAGTGTATACAAGTGAGCCCTCCCCTAAGACTCTCCCACACAACTGCCTTGCAGACAGTAGGTCTATGCCAAAATTGCTTGAGTAGCCAAAGCTGGCAGAGCAGGTTTTCTCAAACATTCCAACTGAATTTTCTGACTAGACATGATAAAGGGTCAAGAGCTGTGTTTCCCCTAGGAAATTTTCTAAAGACAGAACATACAAATTCCATTTGAATGTGCATCATTACATTGATCTTTACACAAGACTCTGCGGAGAACTGGTACAAGCCAGTATGACATGCTAATAGGGGTTTCTTTGATAGTAAGAGTTATACTAAAATGAGAATCTCATTTGAAATTTAAACTTGATGTATGAAATACGCTATTAAATGGGTGTTTGATGATTTCTTGATTTTAGGACTCATGCAGATTAATGCATGCATGGTGGAGAGATCATTATGGACTCTGACGCATCGTTTCAGGGGCGTACTAAGCTGTACAAAGTTGCATGTGTCATTCACAGATGTTTGGCATGAAGAGCATGCCAAATTGTTTGCTAAACATCAAATCACAATGTGTAGCAAGCCATACTGTAAAGCAATGCAAACTACTTAGCAGACAGCCCATTTCGACTGCCACCAAGTGAGTATATCACAGATATGAATAGTTCCCTATTAATTCCTTCACTAATTTGAAACTTCCCTTTTACCAATGTAGAGCAACTCTGGAATGGAAATGCATAAATACATGGCCATAGCACTTCATCTGAAAGGGGACTTGGAGTACTACATGTAGGAAGATCTACCTGAAGAGAGGTTGTGGCCAGGTGGGGGTTGGTCTCTTCTCCCAGGCAACCAGCACCAGAACAAGAGGACACAGTCTCCAGCTGCACCAGGGGAGGTTTAGGCTGGCTGTTAGGAAGAAGTTCTTCACAGAAAGAGTGATTGGCCATTGGAATGGGCTGCCCAGGGAGGTGGTAGAGTTACCATCACTGGAGGTGTTTAAGAAGAGACTGGATGAGGCACTTGGTGCCATGGTTTAGTTGATTAGGTGGTGTTGGGTGATAGGTTGGACTTAATGATCTTGAAGGTCTTTTCCAACCTCATTAATGCTATTCTATTCTGTATCATGCATAATTGATCTTGTTAGGTAGAAAATAGGATAAAAGGGTTTTCCTTGTTGTGTAAGAGGAAAACTTGTATGCTTGGATCTCAACAGCCAATGAAATTTAAGGTAAAAACGAGCCAGTGATGCACAGAGCCGGTGGTACAAAAATAGCTAGTGCCCTAATGCAAAAGGGCAGATGAAAGGAAGCAAAAGGCCAAAATTATTTTGCATATATAAATAGACAGGTCTATTTTGATCAGTGGGACAAGTGCATGTGTCTGACAAACAAAGAGCCGTTTCACTGAGACTCAAGAAAATACTTGCTCTGCTTTACTAGCACTATCCCTTAGCCACTGATAAGGCAGAAGCATAACCATGATAAAATTTCCATTCTGGTGTTTGCAGACTCTGAAAAAATAAACATCCAATGCATGCTTGTGCCAGTGGTGTAGTATCACTGTCAGCCTCTCCAGCAGTGTCTGCAGAGAAGTCTCACCATCAGAACAGAGTCTCTAAACTCCCCAGATCTGTGCTGGGAGACCAACGTGAGGAGGGGAAAGAGCAAGCGGCAGTTCTCAGGGAAGAGAAACTGAAGCAAAAAAGAAAGAGGAAAGAAAAAAGTGTTTCAAGAAGACAGCAGAAGTCAGTCTTGAAATCATTTCTAGAAAAATGAAAAATGTAGAAAAGCAAGGAGAGGAAAAGGAAGGCTAGATAACAAAAGAAAATTCAACTGAAGAGGTGCAGAAACACATGGAAGGCCAAGATAAAGCAAGAAGGGGTTTAACAGGACGCAAGTAGAAGTGGCCAAAATATCTTCATTTTTTGACCATTTTGACCTGATTGTCAGGGTTGGAACTGGGGGGAAGGAATATATATATGTGTGTGTGTGTGTGTGTGTGTATACTTTTTGAAAGCAGCAGAAGAGTTTAGACAGCCACATCATTTTTCTGCCCAGGAAAATATGAAAGGAGTATTGCCATCAGATTCTCCATTCCTGTTGTCACCCCCACCCTTTGGCACCTGGGTGCTTCACAGTGTCATGAAAGACAGAGCCACAGGACCTCGTGTCTGATTCAGACAGACACAGCATGTTAATGGCTGAAAAATGGTCAACAAACCTTGGTCTCAACAACTCTTCATCTCTCCTTCATTTCCATTCTCTAACAGCTGGATTCATGGCTAATATTAACAAGCCTTAACTCCTGTCAGCTCAAGAGAATCATAAGAATTATTTTTCAAATTACAAACAACATAAATCTGTCTTCCTGTAATCATTTTTCACAAGTCCTTCATTAATACTTTGCTGAAATTAAATGTCATTAACCACTTTTTATTAATTGTTGGGGTTTTTCTTAAACAATGTCAAGAACAATAGCACAGACTGAGTGTTGTGTTGCATTTATCTGGTCCTCTTTATGCCCTCAGAAGCACCATGAAGTCAGGGCACCAATGTCTGAAATATTTCTGTGGAAACACCAAAGCTTTTTCCCTTTACTGTATTTAAAACTTCAGCTTTATATAAAGTTCACATCACTTTTGAGAAGACAATGAGTAGGCAAAACACTTCCATGATGTAACCGTGGTCTGTTACAGGACTTACACTTAGGTCCCCCTTTTCAAAGTCACTTCAAAACCCCCGATAAAGATGATTTTGTTCTGTGATGTGCAGAAGCTTGTTAGTTTTCTGCACTTGCTGGGCATTTTCTGTATTGTCTCACAATTAGCATTGGTAGTCCTAGACTGTGTTACCAAAAGGTACCGGTGGCCACCAAACAAAATAAAACAGGTGGTTGGTGCTGGGGGCCTGATAGATCACAGCAGGCATCATGTTTTAGTTATGAGCCAGATACTTAGAACACGGGCATCTGTGTATGGGCTAGCAAATTAGCCTCCATTCACAGACAGTGCAGGGAAACATGAAGCCCTTGAGCACAAAGCATCCAAATTATTTTGGGTGTCCACTTCAAGTTGTTCTGAACTCTATTTTATAACTGTTTCTCTTCATTGAGTGTGAAGGTAATTTGGGGTGTTCACCACAGACGTACATATCTGCACTGGTCAGATGAGTCCTCCTCTAATGATCAAACATTGTGATTTTATGGTGGCTGGTGATTGAGTCAGGCCCTCCGTGGAAAGACCTGGGTCATTGCCCCAGTTTGAATGATGTGGCACTTTCAGGAGAAAGGCCTAGGAGTGCCCTAGAGCATAGCCTAACCCCACACCCTAGCATCCATTGTAGAGATGAAGGTGGTAGTGAAAGGTTCTCCTTCCAGCAGCCTTCATCTCAGACAACATGCACATCTGTATCTATACATAGACAAATAGCCCATCATGAGGCCTTAAAACCAGACCTCTTGCCTGCCAGGTGAATCATGAGGCTTGACAGACTTTAACTACTAGTTTGGCCTTTGTTCAGAAGAGGAAAAATAGACAAGAAAAGTTTGGTATTATGATGCATCTTGCATGTCCTTGCTTTCAATCTGTATTGAAAAAAAAATGATTATGTCTGTCCTTTCTTCTCCTCATCATCCTGCTTATCTATACGTCGCCAAACCTGGGATCACTCAAGGAAACCAATGAGAAAAGAAGAGAATGGAACCAGTCGGGCTGAATATGCAATGACCTCCTCCCAAAGCAACAAAACAGTTGATAACAATGCGGTCGTATAATCCCTGAAACCCCGCCGAGGCGCAGGAGGTGGTAAACTTTCAAAGCACACATGCGGAGCGTGCAAGGTGGGTCAAATAAGGCAACGAAAGGAGCTCTGTGGCCAAGGACTTCATTTCAGAAATAGCGTACGCATCAGCGATTCAGAAGAGAAAAGCAGGCTGCTCTCCAGGCTTGCTGCTTCTCCAAGGGAGGATAAACTCGCCCACTTGGGCTGCCCAGAGAAAAGGCCTCACAAAGGCATAAGCACTGCATGCTGCATCTCGTGAAAGCGATGTCACGATGCCTCCCACTTCTTCCTCTCTTCCGCCCCACTTTTCAGTTTGCATTGAGTGTCCACAAAAAGCTGCTGAAATAGAATCTTTTGAGGAGATGATCTGCGGCTTATTTAATGGTTCTGAGGGTCAAGGGTGGGAGGTGTCACCTACGTGCTTCGCCAGCCTGTGCAGTTTTGTACGCCTATGCTTCATTCTTATCATTCATATTATTTCATTATTTAAAAGGGAACAAAGGTTTCTGTTAAGCCATCAAGCAACCAAAAATTGCATGAACTTGTGACTTATCCCAGGAAATTAATCTATGGTCTGATGACTATGCAATTTCCATGGCAGAAGACTTTTCAGGCAAAAGAAATGAAAATGTAAGTTTTTGGCAATTAGCGTTGCTGTTGAAAGGGAGAAGTTCAGAGGTGCTTTGGACGTTATTACTTCATATTTTTTTCATCACGCTTTATTTTTTTATCTTTAAGAATGGTTTTCCCTTTGTGAAATTCTACATGTTTCTCTGTGCTTGCATCATGCTGATTCCCTAGGGAGCTCTCTGCAGGAAAGATGGGGGTTTTTACATTTTAGTGTATTTGGTCAGGACAGTGTTAAAAGGACTAGCAGCCCTTTGAAGTTGTCTTCTTTCACTGATTAGTGTTGTTTCCTGAAAGTGTCAAGTCTTCTGAACTGACCTATCAAGGACATTTTAGGTCTGTCTTGGAGGACCACTTTTGGGGGTCTGGTAAGCTGGTTGTAACCCACTGTGTTAATCCAGTCTCTGCCTCTTCTTGGCAGAGACTGCCAATTGTGCCAAATTCAGCGTAATAGCTTAGTGCTGTGCTTTCCATAAAGTGGATTGCAGACTACTTAAAGCAAAGCTGAATCCAGCCAAATTCATTTCAGATAGGATCTCGGGTTAGATTCAGTACATAACCCATGGGATAAAGGCGATGAGGCTAGTCTCTCCCCACCTCCTTGAAAACTTTCCTTCATGTCACATCTCCACGTGTATGTCTCCACTTACCTCTGTGCTGAGAGTAGTGATGTAGTGAAAGACAAATTTCCACCCTGGCTTCTTGTCTGAACATTAAGCTTCAATACCACTCAGTTTCCATGTTGGTGAGTAACTCCTAGGCACTGACCCAGTCTTGCTCCAGGATGTGACAGTGCTCCGGCCATCACATCCCTCAGTACTGCAACACACCGATGCTTTCAGTTTTATATAAGGATGTGCCTGAACTGCAGGAATCAGACCTCGATTTTGAATGCATTCCTGTCTGTGACTGGTCTGTCACCGGGATGCAGAGTATGGCCTGAAGGTAGAGAAAGATGAAGTTCTGCAGACCTTCACAAAAAAAACCAACAAACCCCAAACCCTCCAAGATGTTTAAATCAGCAGTTTCAGCTCAGGCCCATCTGTAGTTTTCTATGGCCTATTGAACAATAGGGTGTGTGTAAATAGAAGTATCTTCTTAATGATAAAATGAAATGCTGCTATATAAGGCTGTTGAGGAATTTATGGAATTACTCATTTTGCTTTTTAGCCTGTTGTCACTATGTAGAAGAAGTTTAGCTACATACAATTATTTTTTAAAGGCTAGATTTTCTGGAGAAGTGAATGCAATTACAGAAGTGAAAGGGAGTCAGTGACCCTTTGCCCAAGAGTATTATCATTCTCTGCCATGGTCATGTGGTGTGGCTGCACATGAGACAGTGATACACTCCTAGATCCAAAATGGGAGTAAAATGACAGAATTCACACTTTGAGTCTAGTATCCCGAATGTTGATTGCCTAAAGCACTTAGCCCCTAAATACTATAGTAAAAATATTGCAAGTATATTTCTAGAGTACTTTTTAAGCTATAACATTAATTTTGGTGTAGTTACCTATGTTTGCCTTTCTTTTTTTTGCTTTGTTTGTTTCTGCCTAAACATGGCATAGTCTGAGACTGGTTGCATGTTTAGCTGAGAGTATAAAGTATAAATGAAAACGAGTTTAGCATGATACAGGCTCAGGATTAGCACTTTCTCCTAAACAGTTGTTGATTTTATTTCTCTCCTAATACAGCTTTAAAGGCGTGTTCTGTATGGCCAAAATCACAAATGGGATTTGTATCTTATGTCCATCAAAATGTGTCTGTTTTTGCAAGAAAAAGTCCAGAGAGATGGTCACCAGACACTGTCAGATTTTCAGTGATGTCAATGGTAGAGTGTCCTTGCTAGTGAAAATCTTGGCGCATGACTTAACTCACAAGCAAACTTCATGGAGAGCACGGAGGCAGGGCATAAGGAAGAAGACATGAGGGCTAGGATCTGTTCTCAATTCTCCTGCTGATCTGATGTTTACTAGCAAGTAATTTTGCCTCTCTGTGCCTCAATTTACCCACCTGTATAATCAAGATAAAAATACTTACCAGCTCTATGGCAGTATTTTGTGAGATATAGATGTATCTTATTTGCATAGACAGATATATGCTATTGTTATATCCAACATGCTGATATCAAATGTGTGTACTTGGGCACATCACCACCATACTGTTTCTTAAGAAGCCATTCCCCAGTGTGCTTTTATAATTCATTGGGCACAGAAGACCTGCAGCAGACAGACTGAGAGCTGCTCCTCTGCTTGTCCAGAACCTTTTCTCTCAGCACTCACAGAGCTGCACAGCAAGGAAAGATGGAAGATCTTGCACGGGGTAGCTTTATCTTTAGATCCCTACAGTTGACTACATTGCGCCAAAATTTAAGGAGATCTTCAGAAAGGCACTTGCAAAAGTGTAGTGGAAGCAGAAAAGAGAGGCTAGAAAAGCACTGGAGGAATGATTTCTAAAGTTTACTGACGTGGTTTAAGGTTGTGTTTAACACTCTAGAGACTACTTGCAAAGCTTTTATAAAGAGGCTTCTGTGCTTCATTACTGTACTACAATTCAGGGCTTCACTAAGCAGTGACCCTGGATCTGGGGAACTGGCAATCAAAATGCAGCTTTACCAGTACTTCAGGTTTGGTTTTAATCACCAAAAATACCAGGTGTAGAAAGGTCCTGCATAGCTCCTTTCACAAAATAGCCAGATCCCCAGCAAATGCAAAGGTGGCCAATTTCTACACAGAAGTTAACTATTCTGCTTTGACCACCACCAGAGAGACTCAGAAAACTGCTGTGTTCAGTCTGAGGGAGAGCATCAACTCAAAATGTCTTCTCAAGGATCACTACTAGCAGACACAAGCAGGGAATGCACTTTAAGAGCCTGAGCTTCAAAGTGTTGAGTTTCCCCAGTCCTCAGCAGTGCCAGGGAAGTGGAGCTGAAGCCTTCCAGTTTCAGACCTGACACAATGGTGTGCCCAGGAAAGCACCTCTATCTTGGATAGATGCTGCAAAAACAGACATGGAAGGAAAGAGAAAAGTTCAACTAAGTATAAGTTATAAATATATTGATATATATCTGTACAGAGACCTAATTGTCCAGGTCCTTGCATGCCATATGGTCACAGTATGTGAAGCAAGTGTGGTCCTCCTGCTCCAAGCAGGACGTGACCATAGATGCTGCCAAGTGATGGAGAATCAGGTCTATGACAGATATGTATCTACAAGACTCCCTGCACCTGTACAAACAAAAATATATTATTTTAAACTACAAAATAGTGTGTTTAAATCAATGCATGAATGTAAATATTCTGAGATCTGCCTTCTTGACTGTGTACCACATGTACAGATAAAAACAAATATTGTTCATAGGAAATCTGTATCAGTGGTTAAATGACTAAAGAGAAAAAAATATCAGAATTAATGTTGTCATGTCTCTCAAAAAAGCCATTAATGTATATTTAGTATTTAAGGATATTGCTCAATAAGTATGTTCTGTACCAAAAACTGTGTTGCATATACAGATTGTGCAGTACCCTATTTTAAGAAGGAACCATAATTAATTTTTATTTTAAATAAAAATGTACTTGTAAAAGTTTCCTGTGTCCTGTCAGTTATGTAGCTGAGAACAGTCTACACATTGAAGAGAAACTGAAGAGAGGAATGGCTGTAGTGCCTTTTGAGGCACTTACTTCTCTTACTGCCCAAATTAACCCTGCTTTCTTGAACACTTTTATGTTTTAGTTTTGGAGAAGCGTGTGGCTGCTGCTCTCACCTGTGTTCAGCAGGGTTCTGGCTCTGTCTCCCCTAATGCTGCAGTTTTAATCCTAGATATGTGCACTGCTGAAGCTTCATAAACAAAGTAATTACACTTCCTGCAGCCCCCCTGCAGCTCAAGAAAACCCATCTCTTTATACCAAAGATGCACAGTTTCCCTAACAACATACTCAAGTTTTAGAGTGATTTCTTCATCTTTCACATAATACTCTGTTCCTTTGTCTATTTGGGGGCAAGAGATAATTTGCACCATTTTATATTCTAACTCCCTATGAGGACTTCACCCTCCCTTTTCCACACAAGAACAAAAGCAAGATTTTGACCAGTCCTTTAGCAGATGAACACTGACTTACATTAGCTAAACCTGGATCCTTTGGCCAGGATTCACCTCTCACAGTTTTGTGCCTTTCACAGACAGGTGAAGAGCACAGTCTGTGTGAGATCCTCTGAAGCTAAGGAACCATCACAACCTGAACTCTCCTTCACATCAGGGATTTTCCTTCCCCAGCCACAGAAGAAGCCTGAAGTAACTGTCCTGGGACCACCAGGTGCCTAAGCGAGGTCAGCTAAATACCAGACAGAGAGTGGGAGGATTTTATTTCAAATGGAGAGGCATCTTGATTGCCTTTTATTCCCAAAGCAGTATTCCCAAACAGTTTTATTTAGTCCCTTGGGAATGATTTGATATTCAAGTTTAAAGAAGCCCTTAAACAGAACAGGCCAACATGAATGGAAAGGTATCAGGTGGCAGTTTAATGAATTATAGCAATAATCATTATGCCATCTACTATGATACTCAGCAGGCATCAGAATGTTTTGCTGAAGAAAACTTCCAGATTAAAATCTCCTTGTGACCACTGAGAAAGAAAATGTCTCTGGAAGGCATTGGACCCTGCTTCAGGCATCAAAGTTGCTGTGTCAACATCCATACCTCCAATCTGCAGGAGAGGAAGAAGGATATCACTTTGCAGAGGAGACTGCCATGACTGAGAAGAGACCACTGGGAAACCAGTCAGCAGAAAAAGATAGGGCACAGCCTTGGTGGAATTCAAGTAATGTCCCTCAAGTCCTACTAAGAGTAAAAATATCAGCCCAGAATTCACTGTCATTTGGCTGAGCTTTTGTCATGGTGAGATCATCACAGGAATCAATGCACAAGCAAGTCTGAAGATGATCCAAGTGTCACTGCTCTCAGCAAGCAACGTGAGTATTGGGTGCACATCTGGTTAGACCAGAGCCCAGCTGAAGAGCTCCAAAGCTAAAACCAGGGTTATGTCTTGAGCATAGCTGAAAACATCACTAAATAATGTAAGACACAGCAGCTTGCCATGCTGAAAAGCCTGGTGTTGCCTAGCGTGCTCTTTCTCCACTGCCCCATCTCTGGGAAGCAGCATTGTAATGCCAAGAGAGAAATTAGATTACTGGATTTTAATATTGTTTGGAGAGGGAGCAAGAGATTTGTAATGAGAGCTATTCAGTGTATTCTGTGGGTTTGATAATAAGCAATCATTATCAAGTGCATTTCACTGGTTTCATCTGGACATGTGCCTTGCCAGGGTCGACATCATTCTGATAGATGTCCAGTACAATTAGTTTCAAACTATAGCTTTCTCTGCTGCTGAAAGAAGCTCTGATTTACTCATGCTTGTCCTGCAGGTGTCATCTTTGACCTCAGAAGAATCACTTTTTAAAAATCCCCACAACTGATGTTTTGGTTATGTAGTAGTCCTTCAGTTACTAAATTGTTAACATTCTTAATATTGAAAAATTCTTTTCTATCAAGAACAACCCACAGATTTTGTCTTCCATTTAATAAAGATGCTATCTAAGCCATTCCCTTAAGGTTCGGTTGTAACTGTTATGTCTTCACCCATGTTTATAGCACAAAAACAATTGCCTAACTGCAAGTTAGCAAAGAAGTTGCCCTTGAAAGTGGCCTGAATCTAGTTAACATTTTTTTAGTATTCTGGGGAAAATACTGGGAATATTAATACCAAGATTCATGGCATGTTCTGAACTTGGTTTATTTTTGGGTTTAGTTAAAACAAAAGCACTCATTGCCACTTTTAAACACTTGTCCTGCTGCTCCTGTCTTGCAGTGTGGCATGGTTTGGTATATCCATGGGGATTAGCAATTCTCGTGGTTAGACTGAGCATCTGAGCAGTGCCTGTGCCAGGCTGGTGCTCTCCCAGCCCTGGTCATCCTGGTGTGAGCATCCATACACTGCTGTGAGCTCTAGCAAGGGCTCCTTACCTGAGCAGCTACAACAGAGCACATGGGAGGTTCTGGCAGCCATGAAGGGAGGCACCAATGCCTGAATCAAGCGTGCAGGCCATGAAATGGTATTTTCTGGGGAGAGGGAGAGATGTAGCAACTCTGGGCACAGGATGCAGCACCATCATTCACCTTGTGTCACTGGTACCGACGATCACTGAATGAGTTACAGTATGGCAACAAAATTATGGAGGCTGGGGCTAGGTAATTAAACCCCTCTGACAATATATTATAAAATGATGTGCAAATATTATACCCATGAAAGATGCATTATTGCACTGGCCAGAGTTTCTGATTAGCCTCCAATGCTGCTGGAGAGGGGGCTGCTCAGGCCCAATATGATGCATGGAAACCCAGCTCTGTCTCTTAACAACTTGGAAAAAAAAGAAAATCCTACAAGCTTTAATTTCTGTGCCACTGTATACATGGAAAGGCTCTAAAAGAAGCTGATTTTATCATGAGCGCTGCACAGATATATCAAATCTTCTTTCTGCCTTGTTGGTTTCCTTTATCTGTGAGCTCTCACTTAAAAAAAAAAAAAAAGAAAGGGAAAAAAATGTCATTTATATAGATCAGGCTGGAAGCATTTTATATTATATATCACTGTGGCTGAAAGAGAAAGGAAGTTGCCTTGTAAATAGCAGCTGGCTGTTTTGCTTTCCTATGCATGGATATAATTTTCATGAACTCGTTTTTGTGCAGCACAAAAAGAACACAGAGCCGGAACGTGAATAAATTTCCTTTTACATTTGGCATCGCTTCCCCCTGCACACGCAAACAGAAATGTTTGCAGTATTTAAGGTTTCATTTAACACAGCCATCGTCGGAAGCAGAAAGAAAATAAAGAAAATAAAGGAAAGCAGCAGTATGGCAGACACATCCCAGGGAACGAGCCTGTGAGTCAGAGACAGCCTTTCCCTTTTTGATTTGTAATTTGAGGATAATTCAATTAGACATTTCAAGCAATCTAAACACTCATGCATTGTCCAGCACCAAAGCATGAACTGTTCAGCAGCAAACTAGACTTGACAGCCTTAGCAGGCCGAGTAAAAATCCCAATGTTTAAAATGGAATGCCCTCACCTAATTGATGCCTACCACCACATTGAAAAAAAAAGGGGGGGCGGGGGGTAAGGGGAGAGAGAAGGGCAGCACAAGGTGGGTGAAAGAAGTACAAATGGAAGAATGAGTGGCATAACCTTGACTGAATGCTTCACACCTCATTTGCAGCCGTTTGCTTAACAGAATATTTCAAGGCCTGTGTGTTCCTTTTACAGAGAGATTTAAAACAACAGAAAATGCACCTGATCACCCATCTGCTCCACCTCTCTGTCAGTAGCTGAAAAGCGGGCAGGTGTTTAGGAGCAGAATGGAAGGGAGCTGCAGCTGTTTATGAAAGCCAGAACCTGCCTGCCCACCCTCAATAGCACTGAGGCGTTGGAAGGCATCACCTGATGATGATGATGTCCAGGCACTGTACCCACACAGCAGGAGAAAATCCTGCACAGACTCATGTCCTGCTCAGGTATGGCCAGGAGAAGCTGGAAAACTTGAAAACCTGTCAATGTGCCCATTTCACACACAGCAAACATTGTAGGGGCCTTTCCCTGGCATCATGCATGGAGCCTCTGAGGGCTCGAGGGCCAAGCCTGTTGCCCGCTGCCCTGCTCTTGATGGATGTCTGCCAGCAGCCAAATCCCTGCAGGGGCCAATCATGGGGTGCATGGCTCTCTGTGCCCACAAAACAGAGATTCTGGCTGCTGGGGTGAGAGCTCAGTGATGCTAAACCATTGTATATAATGACAATGCAAGAATTTCAGGGGAAATTTCAAACAAGGATGTTTCAGAGCCTTGTTGACTTCAAATGTGCTTTCTCTTGTGACACTCTGAGTCCAGCGGAAGGAAAGCTATTTATCTTTTCCCCAGCGAGCTACCATGGAAGCAGAAGGTCACACTAACCTATCGACCAGCTGGCTGGCAGGCAAGACTGCTTTGATGGACACAGACCTGGGCTGCCCAAAGTAATTCTTTTGATAAAACTTTTAAAGACAGGTGATGAAAGCATCATGAATCATCAAGTAAAATGCTACATGCCTTTGGTGTCCCTTCAATGGCTCCTCAGGGAATTTCTGGAGCAGAAAACTCAACCACAGAACTTTTCAGGAACATACCACACCTATCCCCTCATCACTGTAAGCATTGTATGGGACCAAGTTTGGATGGTAAAACCCCCAAAAGTGCATACAATACACATGGATGCCAGGTAGAGTGGTGATTTTCCTTACCCAGTGCTCAGTGTGCTTATAACCTATTCAAGTGTGAACAGTTTGTGCTGAAATTTTCCATGCAGAGTTTCTGCTGTAAGCTGACCTTTGTATTTGTCTAGGAGTGGCAGAACAATTATGTTGCTTGCAAGACTGACGTTTGGGGGAAAGATACTGAAACAAAACCCAGCAGGAACTTCTGACTATTGGTGTTTGTTTTTTTCAGTCTCCATTTCTCCAAACCTTTGGAGAAGGGATTAAATTTGACAGCAGATCAATGTTTTTATTGCCAGTTACTCATGGCTTCCCTTCTTTTCAGGTCACTTAAACTGGACAGGTAAATCCTGTGAAAAGTCTGTCTGCAGGGAGGCTGCTCCATCTCTGACTTCCCTACTAAAATTAAGATGCTGAATTTCAGTCAGTTCTTGTCAAGAACTAATCAATTCAATATCTGTGAATAAAGTCAAGGGTAGAGCTGAGTGAAAGCAATTCAGCTAATTCGGTTTTGCAACTACAGTTTTGGAAGATAAAAACTATTTGCAAATTAATTTCAAAATTAGCAATGAGTTTTACTCAAAATATTTGTAATAGTCAGGTGCTCTCATTAGCAGAAATAAACAAAGTCTCGTCAAAGAAGACTCTTCTTACCTACTGTGTTAGTGGGAATAAAGGATATTTTCAACCTTGCCTTGAAACAAGTGGATGCTGATCGTACACACAGGTAAACACCTTCAGCATGAGAAATCCCTCAGATGAATGACCACATGAATCTGCTCCACCCTCCTTTTTCCTTAGGTACTTTGAACAGTACTTAGATAAAGCTACAATTCAGTACTACTCAGATGGTGTCCACCTATATGTCAGCAGCAATTATCTGCAATTCTCCATTGCAGTAGATGTATGAGAGCATTTTTGAAGCAAGCCTTTCTCCCTGCCTGAATCACTAAAGCAAAATTGCTATAATCTGATTCTCCTTTGAAATATAACAGGAGGGAAATGGAGTGGCAGATATCTCTGGTTTGCCCTTTTTATTTTTTTCCCCTAACTTTTTAAAATACTGATGATGCACATCTGAAGTTACTGAGGCTTTACAGGGCTAGAGGAATGTACCTGATTGAAGAAATTACAGATTCAGCAGCTACATTGTTTTTATTATCATACCTCATCACCTACGATAGGAATTTAGGTCTCCAAACTGGGCATTTGGCTGGATTTGAGCGACTCAGCATTTTCAGATTATGATCTTCCCAATTCACCACTGTTTTCCAGGAGATTGTCCAGGGCAAAAAATAGTGTGAATTTAGCAAGCAGGTCCCTAGATGAGGCATCAGACTGCATGGTACCCCCAAGGTTACCTGCCAGTTTCACTGGCCCTACTAAAAGCAGTAAAACTACTCCATAACAACAGGCATGGGGGAAAGCACCAGGATTTTATTTTGGTAATTCAAATACAGAACTAACCAGGTTGGAAAAGACCTTTGAGACCATCAAGTCCAACCTATCACACCATCTAGTCAACTAAACCATGGCATTAAGTGCCTCATCCAGTCTCTTTTTAAACACTTCAAAGTGATGGTGACTCCACCACCTCCCAGGGCAGCACATTCCAATGGCCAGTCACTCTTTCTATGAAGAATTTCTTCCTAACATCCAGCTTAAACCTCCCCTGGCGCAGCTTGAGACTGTGTCCTCTTGTTCTGGTGCTGATTACCTGAGAGAAGAGACCAACCCCCACCTGGCTGCAACCTCCCTTCAGGTAGTTCTAGATGGCAAGAAGGTCTCCCCTGAGCCTCCTCTTCTCCAGGCTAAGCAACCCCAGCTCCCTCAGCCTCTCCTCACAGGGCTTGTGCTCCAAAAACCCCTCACCAGCTTTGTTGCCTTTCTCTGAACACATTCGAGCAGCTCAACATCTTTCTTGAACTGAGGGGCCCAGAACTGGACACAATACTTAAGGTGTGGCCTAACCAGTGCTGAGTACAGGGGCAGAATGACTTCCCTGCTCCCTTCACGTAGGATTTGCATTGTTTGGATACCACAGAAGTTGGAGCCAAACACTTTTAGAATTAAAATTTATAATTTCTGAGCCAAAATAAATCTAATCTGAAATGCTATTTGCTGTACCAACAGAAAACTGATCCACTACAGGTCTGAGGGATGCTCTAAATTCAACATTCTCTTTAACAGAGTTTTAACTTGCCAAGATGTACCTTGCGATGAAATCCCATTTCATATTTCTACTTTGCTGGCTCCTGTCTCACATGGTGAGAGACAAACTCTGACTAGCACCATGTAATCTGAACAGGCTCCACTTTTGCTGTCAGGACCTTGAGAGTTATCAATAACATTTTAGTTTCATTTGTCATATGAGAGAAGAGGTTTACTCTCAACACCTATGATGTATTAAGGCTGACTTATGAAGCCACTGAATACCCAAAGCAGGATTGCTCCCCTAATTTTTACCAAACAAAAAATGTGGTGTTTAATCTGGAATCTTGATATCAGTGGAGGAGGATGGCACCTCCAGATGGCAACTCGCCTTACCCTGAAATAAGTGCCTATGTTTGGTTGCACTGGGACAACTGCTGTAACATGGGACGTGGCTCCCAGGCTTTGAATTTCTTGATGGTGGGAGGGCAGATGCTGCTGCACACAGGCATTTCAGCAGGGGGTTGTCATACAGTCCAATGACATCAGATACCCATCCTACAGGAGAACAATGCAAAATTAGTAGTACTAATCAATAGAGTAGGAGCAGTCCATCCAAAACTGGACATATTCATACAACCTTGTACAGAGAATTCAGCCTAATTCTGGGGAAGAAGGTGAATTAATTAACACAAAAGAAGACAGTAGAAAATTTGAAGGCAATCACCATGTGTGTGTGTGCGATTCATGTGTGCACATGCATGCAGTTTAGTTCAGCCTGACTACAAAAATGTTATTCTGAAAATAATAATTTTTGCACAGACAATACCTTTGTGGTCACTCGCATAGTCTGGGCTGAATGGGACAACTGAGAAGCCTGTTGTGCATCCCCCTCACTCCTAGATAGCAGCAGCACATTCAGGGCAGGCTTCCACAGAAACTGTGGGATTGTGGCTGCTCATAACCTCAGCTTCCCACGTGGGAGACAGAAACCCAAACTAGGACCTCAGGTCCCAAACTGGGACCACCCAAAGTCCCAGCTCAGCTCTCTGTCAAAGCAATCTCTCCAGTGTTGAAGTGAACATGGAATTGCAGGTTACAAACAGGAAGCTACTCTCCCCACAGCTAATTTTCATTTTAGGTTAAGAAAAACTTCAGCAGCCATAGGACACCAGCAAATATTTTTTTCCTCCTGTTTTTGAGCTATTTCTTATACCAGGGAAAACTACTCAGGTGTGTAAGCAAGGTACAAACTGAATTGACTTTAGGTCAAGGGTCTGCAGCATCTGTCCAAGCTGGCTGGTCACACACTGTCAACAAGAATGACTGGAAGAGCCCAAAAAGCCAACTCATCCCTTCTGATGCCTGCAGCCTGTCACTGCCACCTGGATGAAGCACACATTGTACAGATGTGCCCTTTCTTCAAGGGAACTGAGCAGCTGAAAGCAACATGACACTCCATCAGCTTAGGAAAGCTTAAAAACAATCAGCACTGAGTTTGTGTATGGATTTTCGTGGATTTTATGCCTTAACTTACCTTTAATCATCAGGAATAAGAAAAAAAAAATACTTTTAAAAAAAAAAATCTAGAATATACTATTTACCAACCCATCTTTCAACCTCTTAAGCCCTGTTTTCTCCAGAAAAATACATATTTATTCTAGGAACATTCCTAATTGTGTTATTTGTAGCATGAACAGATTTATTTATTTTAATAGCTGTTTCACAATTACTTTTCAAACCTGTCGATACAGAAGGAGACCTGCTTCAGAACCATGTCTCTCAGTCAGAGTTTGCCTGGAGAATGGCTCTGACCTGTATTAACTCTCAACTGTAACTGCATTAAGACAAGGACCAATAAACAATGTGTACAAATGATATGGATTATCAGCTGAGGCTGCAAAACCTTGATGCTAGATTGGGGAAGGGGATCTCAGCTATCAAAGGCATCGCAGAAAGTACGATGCCCAGCAGATGATCCTGGCTGCTAACAACTAAGGATCTGCTCAAGCCACTGAATCTGAAGTGGGGAGGGGAATCAGAGCTGTGTGATCAATGTTTTTTAATAGGGTGGTGCACCACATGTACTAATTTCAGTGGTTAGGCTCCCATGGACTTGGCTGGTATAGAATCTGGCTGCTAGTGGGTTCATGCTCAGGCTTTCAAGACCAAAGAAAATGCTGCTACATTTTGTGCAGAGTTCTGGGACTTGAAGTAGAAAAAAGGAAGATTGTTACAGCCAAAATACAAAACATTTGCCTGAAATTACCTTTTGCATAAAGGAACACATTTTTGAACAACACAGGAGACAAAACCAGTAATTCCATATAACATTCTGCACATTTTATTCCATACTTAATGTGAGGAGATGCATAAGTAATGAGATTCTTATTTGCAGGAGAAACCCTTTCAGTAATGACGGCAGAATTCACCCACATATCAGATCATATGATAGTGATAAACTAATATAAATCAGACATGACATCTGGATACTGAAAAATAACCTACATTTCACATTTGTTGTGATGATTCACAGCAATGAACTTGACCCAAAAAACACCACTCAACTGCTCAGTGTTATTAATAATAATCATTATTCAGAGAATTCCCAGATGGATTAATTCAACTTCCTTTTTGAAACAGCTCTGATCTCCTTTTATTCAGCATGTTCATTTTATTCCCTTCTAATTAAATGTGATTTTCTCAGCAGATGCCCTTATTTTTTTATTCAGATCTTTGACTCAGCAGAGCTGAGCAATGGGCATCCCATCCTGCTCACCAACTTACTGCTCCAGCTCTTCATCACAGCCCCATGCACTGCATGCAGCCATCCCCAAAGAAAGTCACAGCCCTGGAACTGCACTGCAGGGAAAATTTGTCAGGTGTTGATCAGGTCCACAGTGCAGACCATGCCCTCCTCTCTAGATTGATGTCAAATGATAATCACAAGGCCAGCCTATGCATTCTTGATACTTTCAGGGAATCAGCCTTACCATTACAATAACTGAAACAGGGACCTTGAAAGCACAGTCTGAAACTGTTTTGGAAAATTTAGGTGTTTTCCTGGTTCTTCATCATCATGATTCAAAATAACTCAACAAAAAAAGTCATATTTTTAGCTAAGAGCTACATTCTCAGGCCAAGTTTAAAACATCTGCTTTTATAAATGTAACTGTACTTTGATGAACTCCACCTGCATCCATAAACCAGCTGTGAAGGTTTCCCAGCAGCTCAGCTACCATCACCAGCTGTGTGGAAACTGAATGTACACTACTAGTGCCTGCAGTTTTCCTCCATGACATCTGGCAGGCTGGGAGGACCTATGGAGGCTATTTTTTAGCACAAGAGCCTGTGGATGTTGTCAGGTGCTCAGGTTCTAAAGAGATGCAGGTATCCAGACATTCATCTCCAGATACAGCACTACTGTCCACACAAGCATTTGCTGGTTGCCTAGAAGGATCTCATATAAGGCTGCATTTTTTTTTGGTTGGTTGGTTTCTTTTGGTGGGTTTGGGTTTGTTTGGTTGGTTTGTTGGGGTTTTTTGGACATAGCTTGTACCTTAAAGCTTTAGACAAAGGAAGACTCAAAGCCTCAGTTTCTCCGGGATGATGGAGGTAAAAGAGGCAAGAAGCAAAAATCACTAGCCTTCACTGCTCACGAAGAATGTGACTGGTTTGTCTCTTAGCAGGCATCAGTGAATATGGTCTCAAAGTTGAGGTATACTGTGGCAAATAATTTGGAGACATCAATACAGGGACTGCAAAGAGCATTTGCTGGAAACAGGAGGGCCTGAGGGAAGCAGAGGTCTGTATCTCCGTATGCACCTATCACCCCCCTCCAGAAAAACACAAGTAACTCATCAGACAGAGCCCCTTCAGCTTCCCAGTGGGGACATACACTCTAGGTTTACTAGCACTGATTCCATTTCTGAGGCATTAAGTTCAAATGATGGAGGTAAGAGAACTGACATTAATCTTCAAAGTTTTGTCCTTCTTTGTTCTCTCTTTTCTATCTTTTATTCAGTTTTTTTAATTATTTACTGTTTTGTTCTTTCTCACTGCATTTTTCCCTAACTGCCTGGGTTTATGATATTTTTTTCCTCCTCAAAAAACAAGGCAATGAAAGAATGAACTGTCTCATGAGTAATTTACCAATTTCTGATGAAAAGGAGTCACCCAATAACAGAAATAATGCACAATGTTGCTCAACTTGTGACTGCATGCTGCAATCTGTCCCTTGTGTAGAATTAAACTATTTCATGCAAATAGAGCAGCTGCCATAAACCTGTTCCATTTATAAGAATGGTATATAGTCATAGTCCCACCAGACTCAAGGAACATCACATTTATCAGAAGCAAAGATCCATTCCCTTTGCTCCCCTCATTGAGCTGCCAGGCAGGAAAAAAATGAAAAGGAAAAAGAAAACACACACACACCCTTTTGTGAGCCAATATCTGCCTCATTCCCTCTCCCCAACTGTGTTGCCTGTTGTTCCTGCACAGCACTATGCCCTCTGCCTGAAGCTCAAGAATGGTTTCCAGACTCCCAGAGCTTTTCATTACCTTATCTCCATTACTTAGTCAAATGCAGAACACTTCTCCAGACAGGTTGCAGGGCGCCAGTTTATCTGCATTATTACAATAATGAGCTTTTACCCACAGCAGCCAGCCTCTCCTCAAAAATCAATCACTGACTGATTAATGTTCTCTAAACAGGGGGATCTCCATACTACAGTACTAGATGTGCTGCTTTTCTTTTTTGATCCGGCTCCACTGTGTTTAACTGCTTGCTTTTGGTTTGCTCTTCTGACTGGACACTTGCCATCTTCATGGGACCTGTGTCACACATTCAAAGGAATTTAGCTTTAATGCATTTACCTGGCTGGGCAGGGGCAAAGGCTCGGTGTCCTGAAGCTGTGACACACTAATAACAACTGTTATCTTTGTCTCTGTGCTGCCCATGAAATCTTGCAATGGTCAGGAAGTCCCAGGGCTAAGCATGATACCATGTAGTTATATTGAAGGAGGAAGGACATGACATTTATTTTATCTTTGGAATTATATGAAGCTACCCTGTAGCAAACCAGTCAAGCAATACACAACTTTTTTGGGGTGACACGTTCATTTTAACATGAGCCAGCAGTGTGCCCAGGCAGCCAAGAAGGCCAATGGCATCCTTGCCTGTATCACAAACAGTGTGGCCAGCAGGAGCAGGGAAGTCATTGTGCCCCTGCACTCAGCACCAGTTAGGCCACACCTTGAGTACTGGGTCCAGTTCTGCGACCCTCAGTTGAGGAAAGATGTTGACTTGCTGGAACATGTCCAGAGGGCAACAAAGTTGGTGAAGGGGTTTTGAGCACAAGCCCTATGAGGAGAGGCTGAGGGAGCTGGGGTTGCTCGGCCTGGAGAAGAGGAGGCTCAGGGGAGACCTTCTTGCCATCTACAACTACCTGAAGGGAGGTTGTAGCCAAGTGGGGGTTGGTCTCTTCTCCCAGGCAACCAGCACCAGAACAAGAGGACACAGCTCAAGCTGCACCAGGGGAGGTTTAAGCTGGATATTAGGAAGAAATTCTTCATAGAAAGAGTGATTGGCCATTGGAATGGGCTGCCTGGGGAGGTGGTGGAGTCACCATCACTGGAGGTGTTTAGGAAGAGACTTGATGGGGTGCTTGGTGCCATGGTTTAGTTGATTAGATAGTGTTGGATAAGTTGGACTTGATGATCTCAAAGTTCTCTTCCAACCTGGTTAATTCTATTCTACTTTTTTTTTTTCCCTTTTGAGGATTATGTGTTTCTTTTAAATGCCAAATTATCTTTAAAAAAGAGTCAAAAATGAAAGTTTTCTATTTTCCTTATGCTCTGGTTTCCCATAATTTTATGAATTATATTCCTATATTCCCAAGTCCCTATAATTTTATAAATTATAGGAAGGCTTCTCAGAAACCTAATCCTATAAATATAGCCATGTGTGTAAACAGCATTCCAAATACCATTCTCTAGGGGCTCTGCTACTTAAAACAAGATATCTAGAAGCCTTGGCAAGAAGAACAACAATGTCTTCCACTTAAAACAGATATGGGTGCTAGGATATACAAATCTAATATAGACAGTGAAATAAGATGAACATGGCTTCTTTCTGAGCCTAACTGTGACCATTTGAGGCTGTGCCTTTAAGAAAGGCAGTGTTGGGAACACTCTGGCTGAATGTTTAGGTACCAGAATGAAAACACTCTGATATTCTAAACGAATTTCATTGGTAGATGGGCAGAATGCAACTTTAAGTTGCAGGGCAGTTGGAATTTTTCTGAGTTTCAGCCTGTTCTGCTTCTCTGCCTGCCTGCTTCTCAGAAAACTAGACAGAGCTGAGCTGGAGATAAGCAAACTAATTCCTGCATGTGCTTTTGAAGACTAATAACATCTCCTTTCCTTACTAACTGCCTTTCTTTCTCTCTCTAACCCCCTTTTTGGGAAAAAAGGGAGGTAGGGGGGGAGAGAGGGAGTTACAGGGAGGGAAACCCTCCTCGAGGAGGGAATTTTGTTATGTTATTTTTCTTTGCTGGATATTTCTGTATATATTTTGCAAATACTGTATGAATTGTGTTATATATAACCTGCAATCTATATATATGCTTGTAAATATAGCTTTGCTTCTCCGACTGAGTTTAGCTGTGGTTTCTTACTCTGTGGGGGAGGGAGAGCTAGGCCCTCTCTCAACCTACCACACTAAGTCCCAGGAAAAGGGACTTAGGAGAGTCAGTTCCCATTTCCTGACTTTTCTGTTGAAATAGAAGTTCCATTAACTGCAGAATGATAATTATCTTCTTTTGGCTCCATCCAGCTACAGACTCTACCTACGCTGGGCACTGTGCACGCACACAACAGGAGATACTCTGTCTCCAAAGAACTGGAGAGACAGCAAAAGCTAGGAGAAAATGTGAAATTTTACTCCCGTATGAAACCTAAACCCCCAGTGACCATCTTTGGTGACAGCTGAACTCTGAGCCACAATGACCCATATTCTGTCACTGTCTGTGGTGGAAATCACTGCTTTTGAATACATTTTCCTTTTGAAAGAAATGCACTTTCCTTGGTCTCTCTTTCTTCAGTAGAAGGCAGAGTGTCTGTCCCTGACTTTCTGAAGGGAAAAAGGTCTTTTCCAACCTGGTTAATTCTGTATTTCTGTATGAAGGATAGGTATTCACTTGTCACCATGTCTATTTCTCAGTGATTCTTTCTGTAGAGAAGTCTGACTGGATTTCCAAGCCAGCTTGAACTTTTTTTCCTCTGCATTTACCACCAGGAACCATAACCACAATGGAGAAGATGCAGTCTTTTCTTGTCTGTTCTTTATGAAATTTGTCTTGTGATTCATAAGAAGTGATTCTCACTTTCCAACCTGCCCCTCTTCATGAGGGCTTCCTGTTCAGAGTTGATTGATAAGTGAATGTGTTTTCCAGATATGCTTTATTGCTTTTTCCTCTCCTTTCCTTCCTTATTTGTGAAAAGAAGCAGTGAGGGGAAAGAAATGGTCTGTAAATGAGGCACAAAAGCAGAGATTTATTGAACAATGAGAGCAGAGTCAAGGAGCCTCCAGGTAAAAATTGTGTAATTAGCACAATATCATCTGACTAAACAGATTCTGCTCCACCACCACCATTTGTGCACCCATCCCAGAGACTGGGGCAAGACCCTTACCAGCCAAGATACCACACAAAGGAGGATATTGGAGTGGATATCAGTACTCTTCCTACCTAACCGGGGGGCCACCAGGCCCCCCGGCCTTTGTTGTCACCACCACCATCACCCAGTGTGCACCATGGGCACTCACCAGTGATGAGAGGAGGATCCTCAGCCCAAATGGGCTCAGCTTAGGGCTCCTGCCTTTCCTGGGGGGGATTAAAAAGGGGAGTGGGTGGGGAGGGCCAAGTGGCCACACCTGGGGTGGGAGGAGACTCCAATAGAGCCCAGGTGCTCTGGGATTTGAGGAGAAAAAAGGGGGAAATGGGGTGGGGGAGGGACTTCAGGGGTGTCAGGTGGTGATAGGACTAGGGGGAATGGGAAAAAAATAGAAATGGGTAGATTCAGATTGGATGTTAGGAAGAAATTCTTCACCATGAGGGCAGTGAGACAATGGAATGGTTTGCCCAGGGAGGTGGTAGAAGCCCCATCCCTGGGAGTTTTTAAGGCCAGGCTGGATGTGGCTCTGGACAACCTGATCTAGTGTGAGGTGTCCCTGCCCATGGCAGGGTGGTTGGAACTGGATGACCCTTGAGGTCCCCTCCAACCCAAACAATTCTATGATTCTAAAACAATTTTGCAGTTTAGGCTGGATGTTAGGAAGAAATTCTTCACAGAAAGAGTGATTTGCCATTGGAATGGGCTGCCCAGGGAGGTGGTGGAGTCACTGTCCTTGGAAGTGTTTAAAATAAGACTGGGTGAGGCACTTAGTATCATGGTTTAGTTGATTAGATGGTGTTGGGTGATAGGTTGGACTTGATGATCTTGAAGGTCTTTTCCAACCTGGTTAATTCTGTGATTTTATATATACTGGCATTTTCCTGTAACCACTTAAAACCTTTGTAGACCTTCACAGTTTCTTATCCAAACCAGACAGGACTAGAAGGCTTCTATTTTTTGTTCTAGCTGGAGGAGAAAGTTCATGAAAGAAAAGGAATATCCCTTAGAGCATCGTTTCAAACAGAAAATTATCTACCCTGAAGATGTGAAAACTCATTTTGCTATATTTATCAGTTTCATAGCAGAAAAAGGTCAAAATGTGAATTTATCCAGCAAAATCAGCAAAGCCTCCTAGGCTTCCACTGTTTCAACTGGCATAAAACTAAAACTGCAACTCATGATTAAATGTTGGTGGGGCTTGGCTTTTTGTGGTATATGAGAGTGCTCTATAGAAGGTTTGGGGTATTGAGACAATACAAGGTCAGAAAAAATCAGTTTAAAATTAGCAGTCCACAAATGTGGAATTTAAAAACAAAACAAACTAACCAAACAAAAACAAACAAGCAAACAAAAAGCAAAACCAAGACAACAATAAAAACCAAACCCAAACCAACCAAACAACAAAGAAAAACCCAAACAAGCAAACAAAACCCAAACCAAAACAACAACAAAAAATCAGCCAAAAAAACTTAAGAATACCAGGGAATATTATGCAGAACAATTTCTACTCCAGAGAGATCCAAATCCATTAAACAAATTAGTTAAGCAGCTGATGTCCTGATCTGACATGTTTTCTTCATTTAGGATCTTTCAGTCTTCATCCAAGAAGCTCTCATTATTCTTATCTAAGCAAACACCACAGTATGGGCATACTTTTGAAAACAGTTCACTGATAAATCCTCCTCTAAACAGTCATGATCTGGAATTTGAACACTGTGGCCCCTCTGACCTATTATATAAGTGCTATTTTCTCTTCTCTTGTAAACCCAGACTTTATAAACAGCTTCCTTTATCCCTCTCTCAACAATTACTTTCATGCCAAAATAATTTTCCTTTTAAGGTCTTTATTTTTGAAAAATAACAGAGAGATGGACGAGAGGACACTTTAATGTCAGTCCCTGTGCTGTCAGTACTTCTGGTAAGACACGGAGACCACAAACAAAGCAGATCCCCAGAATGCAGCTGACAGAGCTCTCACGTGTATCTTCAGCTGCTGCCTGCCTTGAAAGGGGCTGAAATTCACAGGCTGCTGGGATTCCCCCAGTAGAGTAGTTGTGTTCCAGTACTGCACGACTCCATCCATCCAGTGAGTCCTGAATCTCATTAGGAATCACAAACCTGCTGTTTCTTCTGCTGCAATCTACCTGGGATGTGCAGAGTAACTGGCTTTAGTGTCTGGGCTTAGGGCACTGGGCAGAGGTGGGAGGAAGTTGTAAACACTTGGTACGGTGCAAAGAGGGGAGGAGAGGCGTGGGGAAGGGAGGGGAGGGATATTCCTATCTTGCAATAGCAGATCCATTATCCCTTTTCTCTATACCATATAAAAAGCTACCACTGAAGCCAATGGATACTGACCCACTTTATACAACAGAATCACAGAATGTTAGAGGTTAGAAGGGACTTCAAAAGATCATTTAGTGCAAATCCCCACCAGAGCAGGACCACCTAGAGTAGATCACACAGGAACACACCCAGAGAAACAAATACCTATCCTTTGGGATGACTCTTCTGCACCACACTGATAGCACAACAAGCAGAAAAGCAAGGTAGGCCCATGCCAAGCACTGGTCTCACACACCAGACTTCAGCTGGGTGCCACTGTCTCCATCGTCAAGACCATCACCGTGACAGACCTTAAAAGATTTTACTGTCTCTTCAGCACATTTCTGCTCCTTACCTCCCTGAGGGAAGTTTCTGAGATTAAAAGCTTCAAATGTGTTCTAGTCAGGAAAAGTGGCTGCATTCCGTAAGGTCCCTTTAGCTGCTCTGTCAGGATCAGAGGAGAGGAGCCTACTCCTGTTGAGCCCTGAGCTTCCCCTCGGTGAAGCACATAGCATCCCCTGCAAAGTTTCTGGGATGGGTAATTTAATTGTTCCAGAACTGGCTCACACATGTCCTGGGGCTTGCACAGAGGGGATTTAGCAGGAAACCAGGAGCATGTCAGGGAGTGGGGTCTTCAATGTCCAGAGAGCTCATTTTCTCATGCTTTTCCTACTCCGTCATGCTCTCTAGCAAATGAATGCTGAAGCTTGACTTTTAACAAGTTGATTTTCTGTGTGTGTTTCAGCATTGACCAAGCCCTCTTCTGGACTTTAAGTGATTGTCTCTGAACTGTTATTCTATATACATGCCTGCAAGTGAGGTACTCTGTGACATTTTTGCTAAGCTAATCAGTTCCTACCACTGAAGCTTAATAAATGTTATTCCTCTGCCATGCAAGGCCTGAGGTTGTTCTGCTGAGAAAAAGAAGTCTAGGAATTGAATTTGAGGATAAAACATTTTCTGCAGGGTCAGAATTTTATATAAGGCTAAAGCCTTGAATACTTCTTATTAACATAGCTCATCAAAACTAAGAAAATGAGAACATATTCTACTTTTGTAAGCAGCAATATATTTAAAAAAATTAATATTACATGTCTGGAAAAAAAAATGCAGACTGGATTGCCTTTATGGGCCAGATTCTGACATCCCTACCCTGAACCCGCCCCATTGCCAACCCAAAGCTGAATAATCATTGCTGATAACTGTAAAAGGGCAGCACTGGATTTTGTTCTGATGTTTGGAAAGTCCCCTCTTTAAATTCTTTAGGGGTGTTTGATGATTACACTTCAAAGCTTTGAAGGAGTGAAAAAGCTTGGATTTTCAGCAGAAGACTCCCTGAACAGCCAATCCAGCCCCACAGGCAGGACTGCATGCACCACTCCTCTGTGGGAAGATGGGCTACAGCAACACTTTAACATACCTCTCTTGCATCACAGGTAGACATCCTGCATGCACTGCTTCAGGGGTATAAATTCCCCTAAAGAGATTAGACGTGTACTGTGAGATTCAGAAAATTAAGGGCCATCTCTCTAGACCAAGTACAAAGCATTCCAGCAGCTTGTCATGCTATTGCTTAGAAGAACCTTTCTTTCCAAATGTTGCCCATTGTTTAAAATTAAGAACATCTCTTTGCTTCTTAACAGGAAGAAATATTTCATCCCATAAATGTTTATAGGTCACTGACAATGATGTGTAATTTGTGTTTTGCTCATAAAGGACTTCCTAGGCAAACTTCGGCTCTTTCCTGTCTGCTGCTTCAATTAATCTTTCACATGGCATTTGGCTGCCTGTTAATGCTAACAAAGTATTGTTATGAAAACATCAAGCTGATCTTGTTAGGGTATAACAGCACAGTCAGGTTCAATCTGGACTTTAAGTTCACTTCTAAATTTCAAAACATGATGCAATCTGTAAGAGTTCAATAAATTAAACTTCTTCTGCTCTATCTAATATGTGAGGTAATCTACATTTTCATTTCATTTTGATACAACCTCAAAACCAGGTATCACATCTAGAAAAAAGCTGTATCTGAAATGTTTGTTGAGTGGGTAATTTCACCTCCTTGAGAGCTGGAATTTACTAAGATTTGTCAAGCAAACTTTGAGTTTGGCTTTTTTTTTTTTCCTTTTCTTCTTTTTTTTTCTTATAGGTCTATGTGGAGGTTCTTTCACTGGTCTGTGGAGACCCCATAGCTACCTCAGATCTCCATCTCTTGGGCTCTTCAATTTCCTTTTGAATCTGCTCTTCATATTTTGTGCACAGAAGATCCTTACACAGAGACAATGGGGGTGGGCAAGTTGCTTTTACCTTTCTCAGAAGGCTTCACGAATGCAAACCTCATTTTCAAAAAATTGCTCTCAAGGAGGTTGGTTTCACTTCCCTCACAGAATGATTGAAGGAGCTGAGACACAGACATTTTGTGTAAAATTGATCCCACTCTGGGACTGAGAGGAGGGAAGTCAGATCTCTCTTCTCCACATCCACAGTGTCACAGTATCACCAAGGTTGGAAGAGACCTCAAGGAGGCTCATTTTGTTTCAGGTAATTACTCAAGTCAACACAATCACTGTATCTCACTTAATGAATACCATGGATTAAATAAAGCTTTTGTTTTCCTATGTGTATTTTACTCAGCAGATCTATACAAGTCTCAGATTTTGTTTGCCTCACAAAAACATAAAATGGTTGTTTCAGTACTTCAGGGACACTTAGACCTGTGTATGATGGAATTTAAAGTAGTATCAAAATGCATACATTTGAAATTATGACCCTTTGTGATGGCAAAGAAGATCAGATAATCTGATGACAAACAAATTTGATTACCTAAATACTGTTTCTTTTATTCCAAATGTTTTGTTCCTAAGCATTAATTTAGATGGGATTTTAGTTTAGCTAATCCAATAAAGAGCAATGACTTGGAATAAACCTAGCAAAAATTACCACTAGTCTTCTACTTTCTTTTGTTGCAAGCAGCCTATCCCACCATTAGCTTTTAAGATTTCAGACACATCTTTTCCATCTCACCCACTGATGACATTTCCCAGATTCAATGTTTCTGCAAATAATTGTCCTCTCCAGCCACAGGATATCCTACAGCTGTCTTATCCAGTGAACCTAATCAGCCTGCTGGGGAGACCTGAATTATTACCAATGCAAGACTCATTGAAATTGGTGATTCCCTTCACTTAATCCTAGCGTGAGAAAATGAGATTTTGTGTATATAAATACCCAGCTATCTCAAGGAAGGTTGGAGCAATAACAACCAGGAATATCTGCTTTGTTCTGTCAGTACTACACAATTTACTGGAATACTTGGTAAACCAGTGGAATGCTGATTCCAAGTTTGTTTCAGATTCTCATCCAGGGTAAAGCTTTGTATATGAATGAGTCATAACAATTATGACTTACTGGATTTCTTAGGAAAATCCTAAGACTCTAGCACAAATTTGCCACATCTCATAGGAAGTTTTAAATAAGTCTTTGCAGATCTGGCCAAGAGCTTTTTTGTGTTTCTTTGTGACAGCAGCTGACACTGAAAGAAAAGCCTCCAGGGATAAAGGCATCAGATTCCCAGCCTTGGATATGGCACCCTGGATCAGGAATGGAATGGAACGGAATAGAATAGAATAGAATAGAAATGTTTAGTTGGAGAGATAAACAACAATCATCGAGTTCAACTGCCTGACCTCCTCAGGGCTTATCACAATTTAAGTGTATGTTTCCCACAAGTGTATGCCATTCCCATGGCAAAAGGAACAGTACCGTGAAAGTCAAGGAATGCTGCCAGACTTCAGAACAAGTCAACACCACTGTATCAGTCATGGAAGAGAACTGGCCAGATTACTCAAATAAACAGCTCCAGTCTGTGGGAGGGAATAACAAGAGTACCCTTTAGTCTAAAACTGCCCTGCTGGAGCAGTACTACTGATAGCCACAGGTGTCCTCTATCAAATGAACTCACTTTTTTTCCCCCCACATAGGAGGGGGAAATGACCCCACCCCAGCACACCTAAGACAATGTTCACCATTGCAGAAAGGCAATTCTGCAGATGTCCCCAGGAGATGGAGATCATGGTTCCAGCCAGTGTCCTTGTAGCTACAGGGATGCTATTGTTTACAAGATTCAAGTCCTCTGAAAGCACTCTGTGTGTGTTCAGCAGGTGTTTGGATTTTGGTTTTTAATTTGTTTTTTTAATCATAAAGACCTTCTATTTTCATCATGAGTTCATTCTCAGAAAATACTCCTCCTTATGGTTTCTAGTCCTTGTAGGCCAGGTGGTGAAAATCTGTTCCTGAGAAGGTTTCCTGAACCATGAAACCAGTGGAGGACCATACTCCAGTCACCGTATTTGCTCCAAGCAGTGCCTTATATCACAAGGGACTGTAATGAAGCCATTAGGCTTATTGGAGGAGAAAAGAGCTATTTAAAGTAGATCTAGCACCAGAACTGGTCTGAAGTGGAATTTTCCATTTTATAGATATGAAAGATTAGGCTGCAACTGCACCATGCTGTTGGCAGAATTAGCCCTGGATCCAATTATGGCTTTCACTTCAGCCTTGTAAAGCTCCCTTTCAGAATTCACAGTCAGAAACAAAGCAGTCAATGTTTAAAATGCTTATAATGCTTCCTTCTCCTTGTCTCCTTGTCAGTTTGTCCTTAGATTGCAAGAAAATATATTGTTTATCCACCTTGCAAGCATTTTCCAGACATCACACATACCAGGTGCTTCTTTAATGAGTAAGGCTTTTAACTTTCATAGCTATGGTGTCACTATCAACATTACTATTTGCTGCATGCTGTGCTGTAAGGGTAAGAGTGAAAACTCACAACAAAAATGACCAACTAGAGTGTCTGCTTAGCACGCAGCTTCTCCCTTTCCTGGGCTATTGCAGAGCAGAAACTCTCTGAAGGTTACTACCAGCTTCAGATATTGACCTTGATGTCCTGTCCTTTACAATATTCTTTAAAATCCATCATCTGCAAAATAAGTTTAGGTCAGAAAACCTAATTAGTAACAGAGACAATGACTAACAAGCTTAAGGAGAGGGAGGAGAGAACCCCGTGCAGGTGGCCAGCTCTTAGCTGAATAATTCTCTGTGCAATGGTCATGCTTCAAAAATTTAATTCTCTGTAATTTCATTTAGGATGGGAAAAACAAAACAAAATGAGCAAAGTGATATAGGATTCCATTTGTAATCTGACAGGTACATTCATCTAATGTTTACCTATAAAAGCTGCAGTTCTGCACCTTTCTTGCAAAGCATTTAATGGTGTGAAACAAGTGGCAGTAAAGAAAGAAATAAAGAGAGGACCTACTTGGAGTTGCTATTTGCTATTTTTATATATATTAAAGAAAAAAAAAAAAGAAGACTCCCTACTGTCAGACTGATTGTATTAATCTGAGATTCCTATGGTCCTTCAGACTTGATTGCTTCTTGATTCATGTTTAGTAGAAGTGGCAATAAAGACGCTAAAATCATAATTTCTATTTGGAAGACAAAGTGGAGGCCACTTCAGTTTTGTGGTAAGTGCTGCATTTTGTTGCTTTAATTAAAAAGTCATTCTGAGAAGCTTAACTGCTTCTGCAGTATTCAGAGCACAAAAAGGAAGGTACTTACAAAGAGACTTTGGGGACCACCCTTGCAATTTTTCCTAGCTATGTTGATCTTGTTGCTTAGGCATACTGAGGCAGAGAAGCAGTCTTTGAATTGGAAATATTCTTTTTACCTTGAAAAAAAGAAATCGGTCCTCTCGATGGAAACATATTTTCCCTCATGCAGTTCTTAAAGTGCTATACATCTCTAGTAAGGCTCCTACAGGGAGATTATCAGCAGTAGGGCACCCTCTAAAACAAAAAAAAAGAAACCCACAACACTTAAGTATCAAGCAGTAATTGAAGGCCTTTAGCCCAGAACTGCAGTGATGTTCAAGTGGCTGCTCCCTTTGAGATGAATGCACAGAAACCTCCAAGGGTCAGGATTTTTATTCCCTGAGAGTAAGCATCACTTACAATCATAAGCTACCATTATTTTCTGAAGACAGCAGTGGCTGATGGATTCATCAGTGTATTATGCAACCCTCCAAGCTATCCAGACTCCCCTGAGACTCACTTTTCACTTTTAAAAAGCCAATATGCTTCACTGGTACTTTCAGCTTTTTATATGACAGCATTAAGAATTAATATTTTACTGAGATTAGTAACAGTGGACTAAGGAGGATGTGTAAGACTTTTGTCCATTTCAGAATCACAGGAGAGCTTGGGTAAGATGCTGTTGGCCAAGAGATATTAACTTAAATCACATCTAGGGTTTTTTTCTTTGATAATGCCAGGATTCTTCATGTTGTCTGTGACTATAAGATCACCTGTTCCTTTTGCACTGGAGCCAAAACAAAGCACCCTGCTAGCTTTATATCTAAGCTACACAGATGTATTTGAGGTGCCTCTGTTTCCCTCACCTGTAGGCACCAGCAGAAATCACACTCATGTTGAGCAATAAAATTAGGTGCAAGAGATGTAAATGTCCCAACATCCACAGTTCATTTCCTAATCCCCCAAACTTTTACTAGAAAAAGTGAGTTGCAAGTGAAGCTCATCACCACATCTTTTGCTACAGGTTAGAGCTGTCCAAACATACAGATTCTACTTGCCAAGATGCTGAACAGGGAATGAAAAAGCCCAGTCCCACACAATTCTTCCAGTGAGACCTTCAAGTCCATCTCCCTAAACAAAAAGGGCAGTAAAGACCCACGGCTGCTCTCACTTCCCTGAAAACCAACCTCTGGCTAAAATTTAAGATCCAGCTTCATCAGTAAAACAAAAGCTGGAAAAGTTGGTCAGGGAAACCTCAGACTGGCACAAGTCTACCTGCAGATCCCAAAGCATGTAAGTGTGGCCTCTCCCACACATACCAACAAGGAACAGCTCCTCCTTGGGTCTCTATAGGCCATACCCTGTGCATTCATGAAGAGGTAAGCGAGACTAAAGTCTCACCAAACCACCTCTTGCTTTGCTGAGTGATGAAGGAGTAGCATTATATCACACTTGGGGCTAGTCCATCAATGGAGGCCATAGTGGGAACCAGTTATTTACTCCCCTCTCCTTTGCACCTTCTAACTAGCACACACTCACTATGAAGCCCAGGAAAAGATGTCACAGTACACAGGAAAACACTCTTGAGCTGGGACCAAGAGCCTTGAAATGCTGCTTTGGATTTAACTTCCTAGTCATGTCATTTTGCTCTGTTTTGTGACACTTGATCTTACATTATTAAATTCCCTATTTCTAATACCCTCATTTGAAGCAAAGCATCTTTAGCAGCCCTAATGTTTGATCTCAGCCTCACAGCTGGGGAAAGCTAGCAGCTGTTTTGTGATTCAAAAGGAACAGAACAATAACCCACTGAGGCTACTTCTTCTGCGTGTGAATGGGTGAGTCAGATGAATAATTGGACAATGCAGATCAGTTAAGACTAATTCAATTAATGGGATTAATTTGCAAATTAGTACACATTAGGTGAATCAGTTGCAATTCATTGTGACAGAAACGTTAAAAAATATGAAAGCAGTTGCAATGAAACATAAATATTGCTGCTGAAAAGGTTACAAAGAAGGCAATCAATACATGGAAGGTTTTGTTTATAAATTCTGGGGGAGCATAGGTTTGATTTTCATAAAATCAGCAGAAAGCATATTTTCTTGATGACCTGTACAGCTTTTATCATTAGAGATAAGCTACGTAAGTTCTGACTGGGATTCAGGCATTGATATTAGAACTTACATAGGGGTCTGGTGCAAGGAAAAGGAAATAAATTGTTTTAAATTTGAAAGCTGGCCTAAAAAATTCAGTTGGTAAAATAATCTGCCCCTCACTCTTCCTAGGAAAGCTTAGAAACATGTCTGGAGCGTTGTTATTGAATTATACATGCTTAGAACAGATGAGCATCTGATATTTGAGGTGGCTTGGTGTCTTCAGAATGGTGATTACTGGGAGGAAAATATGAATAGTAGTATTTTACATGTTACTGAATGGCTGAAAAACTCTTTGGTCAGATAGAGTTAATAGGATCTCCTGAGCCAAAGTAGGGCTGCAGCTACTGGAGCACTGAGATGATTTAGGAAAATGCTGAGCTCTGAGGTGTGTATGCAAACTGAAAAGGTGAGATGAACACAGGAGAACAAACATGCCACTCACCTGGTAACAAAGAAAACCTCCATTGTTGGCTTGATTGTGCAATGATGGCAAAACCTGGTGTTGAGTAAACGTATCTGGAGGAATAAGATCAAACTATGGGTGCATCAGTTTAGCAGTTAAATCTGACTCCTTCCTGCAACCAACTGGCACCAGAAACATATTGCTGTAATGCTCAGTTGCTCCACAATATCAATCCTTGTTCCTTCTGAGCTTTGATCCTTGACAGGTGTAAATTGTGTCTCTCTCTAGATTTCAGTACATTTCTATCAGTGTGCCCTTGCTTTGGATCTCACTGATCAATACCATGTGTAAAGGATTTCCTCAGCAGTGCAAAACAGGTAACAGTTTTAACAAATCCTGTATTTAACGATGGTCCTTTATATTCTGTTTTACTGACACTTTCCTGCAGAGCAAAGATTCATAGATTTAGAAAAACTTTTGTAAGGACTTAACTACAATCAGTTTGCCTTCATATGACACCCGTGGAGCTACCAGAAAAGCTGACCTGTGTAAAGAAACTATTAGCTACAAAAATTTGTGTCTGTGTGTGAAGTTTCACAGGTACCTTTTTGAAAGGACTGAAAACAGTAAATCAGGTGTAACCATTATGTCATCCAGCTTCTCAATTACACATCAAGAAAACTGACCTAGCATTATGTTATGTCTGTCAAACTTAGAGCCTGGATCACAGTCATGGCTTGTCAGGTTTGATGGGGAGCTGGTTAAATGCAGTGTCAGAGTGGGTTACCTGGGCTGCTGCACAGAAGGCAGCTCAACAGTCAGCTGGTGGCCCCGTGGTATCCATCAAATCCAGGAAAATACTGGAAAGCAATTAATAGAATTACGGAATCATAGATTGGTTTGGATTGGAAGGGACCTCCAAAGGTCATCTAGTCCAACCCCCAACTCATGATGTAGACTTCTAGTGAATGTCACAGGTTCTGCTTTTCCCAGTTAATGCTTCATAACTTTGCATGAGAAACCAGCCATCCTTCCCAAGCACTGCCTGCTCTTCACCACCTCTCGCCCCTTGCACACAAGTTACAATGCACAAATTACACACAGAGATAGCTGAAAGCTTCCTTAGCTGCAGGATTTAGGCACCACAGCAACTTGTCAGACAGGCCAGGCCTCATCATGATGTGGCTGTCTGTTATATCACCTGAGGCACTTCCAGTGATGACCCCTGGCTCCACATCAGTAAGAACAAGGGTAGATTCAGGTTCTCTGCCTGATCCTTCTGCAGTTGGAGAGGCATTAGGACACGTTCCCTCCAATTGTTTTTCTCACTGCCATACTTTGATGCTCAGCCTCCAGCTGAAATGATGCTCAGCAGGGAGAGGCAGAAGTGGATGGAATCACTCAGAGTTATAAATCAGCAGAAGAATTCAGAGCCCTTCCTTTCACATTTGCATCAAGCCAAATAAACAGTGTGTCAGCTTTAAGCTAACTGCAACGCTGTTGCTTCTGTTTGATTTTGGGCAACTCTTAAGACAAAGACCTGCATCAGTGACTGAACAGCTCTTTTGAGATCAAGATTCAGATCCCGCTGAAAGAATACAGTCCTGGGCCCTGGTGAAGAGTCACGTTAAGATGCAACAAGAAAAACAGTGCACAAGACTCTGCCAGAGCTGCGTGCAGCAGAACAGCACAGGAACCTTTCCTGCAGCGCTCTTTTCCAGGACATGCTAGCAAAGACTAAACAGCCCTGGGCTCTGGTAATCTTCATCACGCTTGAAAGGAGGCTGTGCAGGCCAGAGTTCAGAGAGATCTTTGGGCCCATAACATTCATCAGGCCTAGAGCACGTCAGCTGTTGTCATAGCACAACAAAACAGAGCCAGAACACTGACTGTGTGTTTTTAGGGCCTCTGACCTGCCACAACTTTAATGAGATGTTACAGAAATGTTACGTGCAGGATAAGGCGTGTACATGGATAGTAACTGACGTGCTGCAGAAGCCTTTTGTTTCTGTGATCCTGTGTGTAGCTTTCTCAGTAGGCAGCAGGAAAGCACTCTGAGGTGCCCAGCATAGATGTGAACCTTGTTTTCAGGACACCAAGTTACGTAATTCAGTGGTACGAGGCACCACAGTCAGTGTGGGGTTTTAACTGTCGCTTCATCCAAAGCCCCCCATGCTGCTGAAAATTTCACAGTTCAGCACACAGTAAATTGATTCTTTTACTAGGTCAAGCCTGGTAACAGGCGTTGATTTAAGCAGCTTATTGCAACAGATGACTAAATGCTGCTCCTAAACAGCAGCTCTCTATGATCAGACAGAGGATGGGTTCTACCCCTGGGGACACATCCCCAGAGACACAGCTGTGCTGGAAGCATGGCAGAGCTGGAAGCTTAGCCTCTGCTATTTGGTAGGATCTTCAGGGAACACCAAATGTTGTTTACTTCCTAATCTTTCTGCAGAATATAAAGAATTGATGCTCTGGGCTATTTCAGAGAGATAATGTGAGTGACTCATTTGAGTTGTATACTGACCTCAGGCCCTGTAAAGATATATATCACAATGCTTTTAAAAAACAATTAATGCAGATTTCTTCTCTTCTGAAGATGCCTAGAATGCACTTAGAGATTTTCATAAGGCGTTAAACCATGCACATGTAGCCAAGCCCCATGTTATTTATTAGTCGACATACCCCTAAGCATTGGTCATACCATCCTCCAGGCTGCATTCTCTAGGCTAAAGCAGCTTCTCAAACTGTATTTTCAGCCTGAAGTTGCCTATGGATAACAGCTCTATAGGTACCATATTAATTATAATCTCTGATAGATCTATACCCTATATTCAGATGTAGATTTTGTGACCAGCACTTTTTGCTAAACCCTGAGCTGAAATCAAATCTAAATTTCCACAGAAGTCTTAAAAGTGTTTAGTTACAGACCTGGATTCAACAGTCCCAGTTTTGGCTTGTATTTAATTCTAATACTGACCCATCACTGTATTTTCATCTTCTTGTCTTTCATCAATCTGAATACTAGATACTTTGAAGAGGAGATTTTGCTAGGCAAAAAGTGCTTGTGCCATGTTGCCTGCATTCATTATCTACTGAGTGAGATGCCCAATCACAGCTTCTGCTTTCCAGAAATTATTTTTATAAACAAACTCTGCTCTTCCCAGCAAATTATCTGTCTTCATCCTTTAAGTTTCCACAATTCCCATTACACCCATCTGAGTTCACTCACCTCACACCCACATTCCCACCCTCTCTGTTTTTCAGTTGTCTTTTGGGTTCCCCAGATAACAGCAGATCAAACCACAAAAATCTCTCTCTCCTATGTGTCCCACTTTCATAGGCCCAATAGCACTCCAATTTCACTAGGGTGACCCCAGATCTCACAGTAAGTGAACCTGGGCTCTATTTATGTGGTTGTAGACACAAGCATGAAGAAGACACAGCCCAAGCATAGAAGGAGTCAGTCCTCCACTGAAAACACTGTTCACAGCTCCTTTTTGCCTGAAGTCCAAAGTTACAACTGCCTGCTACTTAGTTTTGAACTGTACTCCTGTTAGGCAGTAACAGATTTGATGAACAAAGAGCCTGGGATGATGTGATAGGAAGGAATCACAAAATCAACAAAAAAGTTGCAAAAAACAAAACAAAACAAAAAAACCCAGGATCAACACCATCACTTTGCATAGCAGCAAGAAAGTGCCTACAGGGCACCATTATGGAAAAATCCTCAAAAACCTTTCTGGGAAATCAGTGTGCTGCAGGTGGGGAGGGCCTCTCTAAAGTACCTGTACATTGCTGCACACAGTATGGGGATTAAACCCCAGCCTCTTTGGGATCACAAAGGCACAGTGGGATGGTTCTCACGACTGGAGTGCTGAAAGAGAGCCAACTGAGAGCTTATAGGTAAGGATTAAAGAGAAGACAGCTAAGGGTGACATTGTAGTGGGTGTCTGCTACAGGCCACTTAATCAGAAGGAACAAGCAGATGAGGCCCTCTACAGACAGGTGGGAGCATCCTCATATTCACAGGTCCTGGTCCTCATGGAGGACTTCAACCACTTCATTATCTACTGGAGAGACAACACCACAGGGCATAAGCATCCAGGATGTTCCTGGAGTGCATAGATGACAATTTCCTCACTTAAGTGATAGAGGAGCCAATGGAAGAAGTGCCTTTGTTGGACCTCATAATCACCGACAATAAGGGGTTTGTTGGGAATGTGAAGATCAAAGGCTGCCTTGGCAAACTCAAAGCCCTAAACTCCATAAGAGCAGGAATTGCAATCTTCAAAGATCTGCTCAGAAGACTTCAATGGTATAAGTCCCTGGGAGAAAAGAAGGACCTAAGAAAGTTTGTTAATATTCAAGAATCACCTTCTCCAAGCTCAAGAGCAGTCCATCCTAAAGAGTTAAAAGCCAGGCAAAAAAAGCCAGACCTGTGGAGACTCAGACAGGAAGCATACAGAGGATGGAAACAAGGATGGGTACCCTGGGAGGAATACAGAGACACAGTCCAGCCATTCAGGGATAAAGTTACAAAAGCTAAAGCCCAGCAGGATCTGAACCTGGGAAAAATGAGAGATGGGAACATGTATAACCATTTCTCTGTCATTCGTTCTTTCTTCCTCATGGCCAGTCAAAAATTGGAGAAAGACAATGCTGTTTCTCACTCTAACTACCATGAAAATTTGGAAAGAAGCCCTCCCTTATCACTGCATGAAGGTCTGCACAATCTCAGTTCAGCATGACAAAAATCAGTGCCTGAAACACTGGTAAATTATCATCTGGTGGATCTCTTAATAATCTTCACATCAAGACAGAAATGTTTTCCAGAAACTCAAAATGCAAGTCATTCACCTCAAGCAAATACAAGCAAAATTAGTTTCAGTTAAATAGCTTATGATGAATTTCAGATTTGTTGTTGGATAGACCAATCCAGCTTAATCTTAGACTCTACTAATGTGTGAATCTGAGAGGGAAGGAAAGCCAGATCAGTTTCTCTCCACTGAGAACATGGAGAGGGGTATCTTTACGGTATCACACAGTATAACTAAGAAGCAAGCCATCACATGCTTTGCTGGTGTTTGCTTGGTTTGTGTTGGGTTGGTTTTTTTTCAGATTTGGGGGCTTATTTTAAAACATAATGAGACTTCAATGGTCTATCTGCAAACATTCTCATTTTTACATTGTCAAATGCATTGGAATGTAGACAGGCAGAGCTTTTACATGTATGCCTTTCCACTTCCATGCAATCAGGGAGGAAGGACATCGATTCTGAGTGGTAATAAAGACCAGGAATTTAATAACATTGTAATACACAACTTAAATGTGTGCTTAATACTCTTCTAATCAGTGCATTACAGGAATAAATTCAGAAAACAAAACTGTGATCTTACAGATTTAAGTATTCATTACAAGAGATGGCAAAATATGGTGCTCTCAAGATTTTATGTAAAATCCACTGAATTAATTGAGCTTTCTTAAAATCCAATGGGCTTTGGCCAAGTCCCTTAATGATACTAAAATCCACCTGTTATTAAAGATCATGTTTAATACAATATATGCAAATGCTGTGGTTTGCAAATACCATTATGCAAAATTCAAGTCCAATCATGTGCCTCCTGGAAGTCTGCAGCATAATTTCTCTTGACATCAATAAGGGTATGCCTGGGATATTTGTTTTTAATTGCACTGTATACAAGTACTGATGGAAGAATACAATACAGGAATCACAAAATTAAAGAGGATTCTATGAAAACTACAAAGAAGAGTAGCACAGAATCAATAAGGTAAAGGCAATAATTCAAAAAAACATAAATCAGACTTGGCAATTTTGGAAAACAGTACTGAAGAAAAAGACAATGAATTGGCACAGTTTAATAACCTAATTTCTAAGTGCACTTTATAATAGCTCTCCTTACAAGCTGCTGTTTTCCCAGAAGATGATGACAACAAGCTTCATTAGTACATAACTGTTTTATAGTGACAGGTTTATTGCATTGCCACCTGTGAATCTGGAAAAGAAAAAAGAAAAAGACACTTTCCCCAAAAAAAAAAACCTCCTACAAAGGTCCCTAAAAATCCTGTTTTCTCTTGTTATTGTCAAAAAATAGCAATGTAGCACTTCCATATGTTTGTGAACACTCACAATTCTACTTTAAAAAAAAACAAACAGAAGTTAAAGAAAAGTGATTTTTGTTTTGGCTCCAAAAATAATGTAAAGAAACATTTAAGAACAAGATATTTCAATGATCAGAGAGATATGTACAATGTGGTAGATTTGAGTCAAATCCTGCAGCTATATGTTCAGGAAAGCAAACTTGAGAACCTGTTGATCCTGAGTAAGCACAATTATAGACTGGCAGGATCAGGCCCTTAGCTGCACCCACTATAAGCTTTCCCACAATCTGTCCTAGGCTAAAAAGTATAGATACAGTATATACTCTGTATACTGATTTATACAAAAGGTCTTTTACAGCACTAACCCTGTTATTGCTAGGCTAAAAATGAACATTTGGAACAAATTACATGAATCATAAAGGATAAAACTGAGACGCAGCTTCTGAAGACTGAATTTCCACTTGAGCCATTTTAAATTGGGTACACTGTAGCCATTTGCGGAGCACAGATGAGATATTGTTCATTTGTCCTGACCCTTGCAACATCCTTAGGCTGTGATGGTTGACATTGCTCTGGATGGCTTGGAGGCGTAGCTGGAGTCCAGCAGATAAGTGCTGTTGAAATAATGCAAAACCTTCAGTATCTTTCCTTTAATGCATATATTAATACCGCGCTGTGAAAGGTACTGAATGCTGGCCAGGGAGAGCTTCCCCACTGCCCCAATGTCACATTTGGCTCTTTCACATCCTGCATTGTAGTGCTCCCTGAAAGGCAAGTGTGTTTACAGAAACAACTCCATACTGAGACCAACACTTTAATTTTCATCACCAAAACTATCTTGACTAGCAAACTGCACTGATCCACCTGGCGTTCTCCTACAAACAGGGCCAGATGGCAGCCCACAACAACTGCTATAGAACCCAAATCCATCTCATGAGTCAAGAGTCTCAAATCTGATTTGTCTGAAGACTCTCATGCCTAAAACATCAAGGAAACCACAGCTCAGGGAGCAATGAGTCTCAGTAAACAGGGAGGAAAGGCCCTGCCACAGAACCTGGTTAGAGGAAAGCATTTCAGAAGGGAAAGGGAGAGCAGTACTGATTACAGGGCAAGTATCTTAGCTTGATGATGCTCTGTGTATGCTCTTACTTGGGGCCTTCAGTGCTGAGCTGTCCAGTGTGTCTGGATACACTAAAATTATCTATTTTCAGCAAATTTGCATCTAGTGATCTTATTTATAGAGTTTACAGAAATGTTTAACACTAGGAATAGCAGGATAAGGTGTTAGAAGCAACTTACCTTTAGATTTGACTGTATCATTGGCAACCACATTGGTATGAGCTGCAAGAAGAAAGGTATATTATCATACAAGTGACTGTAAACATGTTCCATCTAACACACTTAGCTGTTACAAAGGACATATCCTCAGCCACAAATCTGAAAAGGTGGTTAGTTTTAAATGATTCTTATGCTTTGGGGCAGGTAACTCTCAGAGCTAAGGAAGCCAGCTTCCTTTATGTGCAGCCTGATGAATCACCGGTAGCAATTATTGATATCCTGGTTTAAGGCAATGATGAGAGTACAGAATAGAATGTTATGAAGGGAAACAACTTATTTTCTTTCTGAAAGTGCTTCTGTATGAGTAACAATGAAATAAAAATAGTAAACATTCTGTGTAGTGAGATACACATCAGGAACTGAACAAAAACATGCAGTAGAAGTTCCTAACAATTGCCTAGATTATTTAAATAGTAACCAGCATTTTATAAGGCAGTAATCACATCAATGTTTTATTGAAGAAGGTGACCCTTAGACTTGGGAGCATAAATGAAAACTCTATCCATTCAGCACAACAAGGTGAGGAGGTCTGTGAATCTGTCACTCTTGATTAGATTGACACGTTTCAATCTCCTGCTCTTCAGAATCACAGAATCGACCAGGTTGGAAAAGACCTCAGAGATCATCAAGTCCAACCTATCACCTAACACCACCTGACAACTAAACCATGGCTCCAAGTGCCACATCCAATCTTTTTCTGAACACCTCCAGTGATGGTGACTCCACCACAGAATCACAGAATCACCAACCTCCCCCTGTCTACAACCTCCTTTCAGGTAGTTGTAGAGAGCAGTAAGGTCTCCCCTGAGCCTCCTCTTCTCGAGGCTAAACAACCCAGCTCCCTCAACCTCTCCTCATAGGGCTTGTGCTCAAGACCTCTCACCAGCCTTGTTGCCCTTCTCTGGACACATTTAAGTATCTTGATGTCCTTCTGAAACTGAGGGGCCCAGAGCTGGACTCAAGGTGTGGTCTAACCAGTGCTGAGCATAGGGGAAAGAGAACGTTTCTTTCTGAGTAAGTATAATATGACAAGCTTATGGAAGACAGAGGCATTTCTAGCAAAAGTATTCATGTTGTCCAATATTAATTTAACCACTGAGGTTATTGTTCTAAAATGTTCCTCCAAATGGCATTAAAATTTGCAATTTGCCAATTATGCTACTGAGAGCTGCAAGTTAAACCTAATCACTATTGACAGCATTAGATAAAGTGCTGCTTCCCTTGTGCAAGGAATGATAATTGTTTCAGTGCTGTTTTGCTGGAGAATCATATGCAGCTCTGTCAGGACTGATTACTTAGTCTACTGCATGAAGAACCATACTCAAACCTCAACATCTACTGATAGATGAAAGCCAAAACAGCTGGAATGCAGCCAGATGCAGCAGAAGTGCAAGTGCTGTGGACTCTCATGCTAATGAAGTGCTTAATAAGATCCAATGACCTCAAGTCCTGATGTGTTTTTTGGAGAGGAGGGAACAGGTAAGCATACTGAGAAGCCATGCTCTGTGCCCCACTACCGTGAGCAAAATGTCACTGAAAATTTCATCCAGCATTAATGAAGCTCCTATGGAGCTAGCCAGCGGTGATTAGAGTGATGTCAGAACAAGGAGGGAAGCTGGGCAGAAAAATCAGGGTACCCCTGAGCATCTGAACCAATACACTGCATGTCTTTTACAGTCAAGCAAGAGAATCAAGCACGTTCCACATCCGTTTCATCTCATCCTAAAGCAGGTATCTAAAAATAGATCAAGATGAATCATGTCTAAAAATACCTGCTTATCTCCACTCACAGAAACTACAGATATCTATGCTGAAGAGGTCTAAGGTTATATACAGATCATTGTCTTCCAGTGCCACTTCTGTCTTTCAAGGTCAGGACACATTTAGGGAAACAAAACAATCTGCTGAAGGCACAAGCAAGCAAACCCTCTACTCATACAGCTTCCAGTTAGATAAACAAGACAAGACATTTTTATGGAAGCACTTGAGGTTTATCACATAATCCCCAGCCAGACTTTGCTTCACAAAGGAAGAATACATAAAGCTACTTAGAAAAAAACAGCTAGAAGAACAGACTGCTGTCAGATTGACAATTGTTTTGAGTTTATATTTTCTACAGAATGACATTTATTCCAGTACAAGTTTTGATGGAAGCCAAGCTGGAGAACAAGTTGGTCAATGTCCTTCTCTGGCTCCCCAACTCTGCTGCCAGACCAGTTCTACGTAACTCTACCCAGCAGCTGCTGGAGCTTCCTAAAGCCCTTGGGTCTCTGGAAAAGCCAGAGTGGTTTGTTGAGCTGCTCCCTTCTCTGCTGTAGGCTCCCAAATTCCCCAGACTGCTGATCACAGCTCTCTGTCTCACAATCAGATGGCCTACATCATCAGTGGCTGTCCTGCAATGACTAGTTGCCCAGTTCCTTTGACACAAAAAATGGGAGGAAAGTATAACAATCATTTCAGCCCTCCTAAAGAAGAATTCTCCCCCTGAGAGGAAAACATAATGAATTAAATGTATATGTGGGTATGTATGAATCTCTGTAGATGTAGATAGATAGATAGATAGATAGATAGATAGATAGATAGATATTGATCTAACTCAGAAATTAAAAACAAATGTTTAACTATTGAAATATTGTCCCAGGAAAGGAACTTTGCTTTCCTCACCAGATTGGTAAGGATAATTTAACATCAGATTGAAAAAACATCCTCTGAAAATACAGAGAATGGCTCAAAGACTATAGGAAGCAATCAAGACATGTCTCAATGCTACCAATGTGAGTACCAGGAGGAAGAACAGCACAGCACCAACATAAGGAGATGAAGGCATGAAGAAAGCTCTTCTTTCAGTGGAGACCTGAAGTCTTCTCTTCCTCTCTCATTTTAGGATGTATTTTCCCCTCACTTGTCATACAAAATCTGGTCACCTAAGACAGCTATCCCATAAACCATCTGCCATCATGTGACATGCGCCACCACCTATGGGTGTTGAACCATGCAATGACTTCATTACAAAATGAAGGGTTTGCAGCACCTGGTTCCTTAGATGGAATAGAAGACACTGCAGTTAAATATGGTTATAATTATATGATAAATGGCCAGGACTTATCAGAGCTAGAGTCCTCAGTTCCAAGAGGCAGTCACTGAGAATTACAAACTTCGCTGAATATATCACTGAGATAGCGCTAAGAATGTTCTATTTAAAACAAAAATATCTCTCACTACACTATGTCCTTTCCTTCAAGGAAAACTAAACTTTGTTTGAAAGGCTTGTATCAAAAACAAAATAATTTTTTTTTAAAAAAAAGAATGGCACAACATTAAAGCACCAGATAAAATTGTTTCATTATCAAAGGCAGGGCAATAAGATTGTCTAGAGTAAAACAAGCTACCAAAAATTGCCCAGTCAACTAATATTCAAAGAGCTGCCATCCTTGCAGACTTGTGAAGTAGGAGTAGCAAAGTTCAGATTTTCTGCACAGCCTCTGGAGAAAGGGAAAGTCTCAAAGTTGATCTTCTTTAAACTGTAGTGATGCCACTCACTTACTGGTTCCTGTGTGAATAGACTTTACACTTCTGCCTCTTTGAAGGACTTCAAACATACAGTAAATCTTTCCACAAATCATGACACTTACTTTTCAAACCCACAGTAAATATTTTTACAATTAGTTAGTTCTGAAAAAGAAAAATTAGCAACCTGGGACTGCAAATCCTATAACATATTGTTCCTGCAGGATTTCATTTCAGGGCTAAGCAAAGGGGATTTGGTCACCCAGATCCATCTCTTCCATCTCCCATCCACAGAACATGTAAGAAAGCCTTTAACTCTGAATTCCACAGGTTTATGAGCTTAATTTTGTAGTAGCAACTATGTCCTTTTAACCTGATTTAGCATATCCTTGGTATGTACTCTCAAATGTAACTCCCTGAAAGCAACGATCTGAACTGATTTGGCACTAAAGGCCTAATTCTTTCACAACTACAAAGCTATTTTTCAGTCTTGTGAAATTCTGGGTATCTTGAACTGTCCAAAAGAGAAGCCCATGTATGTTCCAGGGACAGCCATGATCACTTTAACATCCCATAGTGACAGAGTTTCTCTAGTAAATAAAGTCAATTACTTGATATAATAAATACAAGGAGTGTGAATATTTTAATGCCAGCTGACATCAAGACCACCTTTTAATTTCAGTTCCTGCTTGACCATGCTTTACTCCAGGACTGGAATAAAAATTCAGACATTTCCTGTATGGCAACAGAAAAACTACATAAATCAACATATTTCACTTAGATTCAAGTGCATTTAAGTACTTGGTTTGTTGGTATTGCACGTCAAAAAAGCCTAGTTAAGTCAATTTATAATTTATACTTGTGAGACTACCCCAATCCTTTGGGAATCTGTTCTAAAGATACTGTGGTGACCCACAGGAGATTGGCCATAGATTTAAAGAAAAAGAAAATAAAAAGTAAAAATAAGAGTTTTACATGGATGAAGCATGCAGGATTTGATTCTTTAACCAAAGAATACCCTGTAAACACATCCTAGGGGAAAGAAAAGATTTCACTATCAAATAATATTCGAGTAAGCCTAATACACAGGTATATGATAACAAGAAAACAACTCTGTCACAGAATTTTTATTATCAAACTAAAAAAATGTGAGGCTCAGAACACTGAGGTGATCTGCCAAGGACCTACAGCAATGAAAAGTTACATCATGGCTGAAAATTCACACAGTGCTTAGAGGTTCTCAAAGTCAGTAACACCAGTTGAGCCTAGCAGAGGAACAAGACCACTGCAACAACAGAAGGAAAAAGTAGATCAGAAGTTCTTTTTTTTGTGTTTTTTTTTTAATCTGAACTAGGATTTGGGATTATGGCCTGAGATTTTACTTTTTGTTATGCTCTAATAGGCTTGATTTCTGCATTAGCATTCATCCTCTTCTTCCACTTTCTCTGAGTAGGAAGGGAAGAGAGCTGCCAAACAGAAAGGGACCTGGGGGTACTGATTGACTGCTGCCTAAACATGAGCCAGCAGTGTGCCCAGGTGGCCAACAACACCAATGGCATCCTGGTCTGCATTAAGAATGGTGTGGCCAGCAGGAGCAGGGAAGTCATTGTGCCCCTATATTCAGCACTGGTTAGGCCACACCTTGAGTACTGTGTCCAGTTCTGGGCCCAGTTTAAGAAGGACATTGAGACACTTGAACATGTCTAGAGAAGGGCAACAAGGCTGGTGAGAGGCCTTGAGCAGAAGCCCTGCGAGGAGAGGCTGACGGAGCTGGGATTGTTTAGCCTGGAGAGGAGGAGGCTCAGGGGAGACCTCATTGCTCTCTACAACTATCTGAAAGGTGGTTGCAGCCAGGTAGGGGTTGGTCTCTTCTCTATAGCAACCAGGGGGTTGGTCTCTTCTCTCTAGCAACCAGCACCAGAACAAGAGGACACAGTCTCAAGCTGCACCAGGGGAAGTTTAGGCTCGAGGTGAGGAGAAAGTTCTTCACCGAGAGAGTCATTTGTCATTGGAATGTGCTGCCCAGGGAGGTGGTAGAGTCACCGTCCCTGGAGGTGTTCAAGAGGGGATTGGATGTGGCACTTGGTGCCATGGTCTAGTCATGAGGTCTGTGGTGACAGGTTGGACTTGATGATCTTTGAGGTCTCTTCCAACCTTGGTGATACTGTGACACTGTGATGCAATAGACAGACAATATCATTAACTAAGTATTCAAGGTGTGGTATGCTTACCTTTACAAAGATAGTAGAGTTGCATTCCTGTAAAGCTTCCATTAAACTAATCACATGCAGGCACACCATTTCAACCATCTTTAAAAATAAAAGTAATAAATAAATAAAGCATAAAACCAAATCACTGTCCAGCATAACAGTTTTTTTAAGGTAAACCAATGGTCCCTAAAAAGAATCTTTCTGTATTTGCTTGGCAGTCGAACTGAATTAGTAACTGTGCATTTACTAACCACTGACAGGTAAGATTAAATGAACACATAAAAGAATGTTTTATAGTTTTCCTCTGAGGCAGCAACACCTATCTGTTAAATATTTCAAATTGCTTGATGTATTTTAATTCGTGTCACATATCAAAACAAATTGCCTTCAGCTTTGTTCTTTTCAGACATCATAAATCCTTCCACATGCCTTTGCTGTGTAATTCTCATCAACCAGTGTGTCAGAAGTTGGTATTTGTATTTACCAAATCCTTGCAAATTAGCATACCCACCAAAACCATCCTTTCCCTCCTCCCTCATCAAAAGACAATTTAGTGTTCTGAACTGGCAGCTAGGCCATAATTCTTCCATTTTGTACCATGAATTATGACGGAAGCAAGTATCAGTGATTTCACAGTAGACAGCATTTTATGGTTTACATTGTTTAAATTCATAAGTACAAGACAAATACTCTGAGCTGGCAGGGAATATTTATAGTGCCAGTCTGAACAATGTGGAACTTTCCCTATATAATAATAAACTCATGTTTTATGTACACTAATTAACCTCACAAAACTGCTGTGAGATGGGCAAGTATTATTATCTGCATTTCACAGAGCAAAAGCTGAGGCAGAAAGTTTATAATTTGCACTAAATGAGATACTTTCAGAATAAGGATCAGTACTTAGGACTTCCAGGTCTTATTCTTGTCCTAAGTCTTGACAAGAAGCCTTTGTGTCTGACTAACTGGTTATTTGGAAGTGTTACAAGTATTTCCTGTTCAGCCAAATGGAGGTTCATAAACTAGTGTTCCCAACAACAGCACATCAGAGGCTGAAATAAGTTTTAAAGACAGCTTTAGGTGGTCCTTGCCTGATATAGACAAGGCACAAGGGAATAGTAACTGGTTCAAAGACATCCAAATGCTACCCATGCAAGTACAATTGAAAGGGCAAAGGTCCTTAGCCACCTGGGGTGGAAGATGTTTCAGCATGGGGAAAGTGGAATTACACAAAATAATTTCCATATACACAGCAGGTCTCCATTTAAAAGCAAAACAAAACCCTACAAACTTTAAGAGTACCTTACCCAGAGGCCTGGGCCACATATAAAGAATCTTTGTTGCTCAAAGCTGGCATCACATTCTCCAGAGCCAGAGCTACTAGCTAAGTTAAAGCTACCATCTCGGCTATAGGTAAAAAGTTTTGACAAGTCATGATAGAGGAAGTGGGAAACACAATACATCTTGCTCATAAGAAATGAGCTCTCAACCCTATGCCTGTAGGCAAAGAGAGTCATTAGTCAACAGGAAGCAATGGTAGCACCTATGAAAAGGCTGCTGGTTGTAATTGTGCAAAGTTGCTCCAGCAGCAGTGGAATAGATAGTTGAGATAAATAAGTGCTCAAAGATTATTTCCAGAAAATGTCTGAACAATTTCTGGACAAAGTGAATGTTTACTTTTTCAAACCTTATCTCTGGAGGTGCTTCTTCAGGTCATTCATGACTCAAAACTGATTCCAGAAATATTTATATGCTTTATTTTTGATGAGTAGCTAATGGGCTACAAGTAATCAAGTATCATCATTTGTGCATTTTTTTCACCATCACGTGGTAAAAAAATATTCAAACAGATATTCATGTAATTTTCCTACAACACTTAGTTGCTCCTGTAAGGTAGAGTCAGATAGAACATTAGAACCACTGCAAAGATCAGGAAGATACATGACACCTGATGCAGGGGTCCTCAATCCACCAATCAGCAGCTCCAGCTTTTGATTCCTTTTCAGACAGGTCCTGGTTAGATTCTGTTTCAGACCCACTGTGAGGTTTAACCACCACTAACTAGCTTTATCTTTTATTTCTCTAAAGCATCAAAGTTGCTTCATGATGTTGTTTGGAGTTTGATGCATTCCACTGAAACACCAAAGCAAAGGCAAGCCCTCTGAGTTTAATCTGTACTAAAGCTGTACACAGCAGCCATATACACTCACCACTTTGTTATGTGCCATCAGCTGTAAGATGCTAGGTGTTACTCTGCTCCAGAACTCCAGGGCCGTAAGGATTGCTGTAAAGCTAAATTCATTCTGATTCTGGACTGTTGGAGCCACCGCTGTTTGTTCACAATACACTGTCCAGAGCTGAGCAAATATGAATGCATGGAAGAGGGAACACATGTGCAGAACAGATGTCTGTAGAAACAGAAAATACAAGAAAATGTTCCTTTAAATGAGTGTATTGGGATATGGGGCAGAGGCTTTCCTCACAGCACTCCTCCATCATGCAGCCCACTATGCAGTCTTGTCCCTCACGTTCCCCCCCATTAGGAACTAGCAAGCCAAGCATACTTGGTAACATCATCCTGATGTTTAAAAACTGGGTTTGTATTTACTAACTAAAAATCACATTTGCAAACACACACTCCCACGCAATCTGAAGTGTATGCCATTAAAGTCAGTCCCTTTAAAGAGAAGGATAGTTTTACAAAACAGCTATTCAGGACTAGTTGTGAGGCATTTTTGATGGAAAACTCCTTCGCAATCTGTAGAGGGCCTGGAGGCTCTGGCACTTAACGACTCCATTTCAAAAATGCTGCTGGGCTATGTCATTCACATTCTGGTTACCTAAAAGAAAGGCTATCATACAAAACACATCATCTTACATTTGTTCTGTTCACCTGTTGTCCATTTCTACCTTGCTGGGACAGGACTGCTCACAGTCAAGGTAAGTTTTGAAAAGCTAACAGAGAAGACATTTTGGACGCTCAAGCACGATACTTTGCTAATACATGCTATGTATCAGCATCCGAGCCTTCAGGAGTGCTGGACTTTATATGCTTCATTACTAGAAAGATGCTTCTGGTCACTGATGCTTGCTCAGTTTGTAAATGCAACAGTGATTTATGATCTGTGCCATTATGACTGCACCAAATATTGCAGTCGTTGCTTGGTAACTGGAAAGGTATTTGAGAGAGCCAAAAAAAGGCCAAAAGAAATGAATGGGAATCATCAGTGTTTTGGCCAGGTATGGGGAGGGATGAAAAGAAAAGGAGTTTTTACATACAAGATGAATGTGTGATCATTCTGCTTCTGTTGCTAATGAAAACCTGGTTGGTGTCATAGAGAGCTGCTTTATCTGTGTTAAACTACTGTCACAACTGGCTTGTGATTTGCAATAATTCTTCTTGCCCAGAGCACCCTGAGAAAAAATGTTGTGCTTGAACCATCACTGTTTGTAATTAACTTTTGATCATAACATTATTAATAGATGATCCAATTCTACTATGCAGCTAGATTAAATAACGTTCTGAGGGATTTGCTACAGAGATGGTCACTGCTAAAACTTTAATTTGGAATTTTTTCCTTCCTCACTCTGGTATTTTGAAAGGGTTGAATCTCAAACTTACTTGCAGTGATTTCATCACCAGTTTTCTATGCATGAACAGTGAGCTATGCAATAAAAACTACAGAGACTTCTTCCCCTAGCTTTAATACAGTTTTACCTCTCCTTTTTTCTTACCAACAAATAAGTGTTGGTAATAATAATGCCAATACGTAACAAACCTCCACACAGAGTTCCTTACCTTTGATTGCTCTGGAAACCCAATCAGAATAACAATAAGGTGGTCAGCAATTTGTGAACCTGCATCCAGCGGAATAGGCATGCAAGATGATGGAGAATTTGGACAGACAACATTGTGTGTCAGAGACCCCAGAAGCAGCCAGGACAGCAAACGAATGTGAGAGACACATTCTATGAACTCTTTGGGCCTGCCAAGAAAGAGTGGATTTTACAATGATGCTGACTTTTCTTCTTTTCCCAAAATACAGAGTCTCCTTACACACACTAGGCAGACGTGGTCTCAGTGTGCTGGAGGCACAGATCATTAATACATCTTACAGAAAGACTAAAACCATGCAGAACTTAGTGGGCTTGACACATCATTAACAAGTCCAACGGAACACATCCGATGAGTCTAAGAAACAATCTCTATAAAAAGCTAAAACATTCAGATTCACTCATTCCACACAGGGTGAATTTTCACACAGAAATCATCAGATGGGAAGGGCTGCCCAAGTGGAAATGCTCTTCTCAGGTCCTAGGACAGCAACACAGCTGACATGGTGATAGCAGGAGATCCTTCATTCCACAGTGAGCTCTGAAACCGGCACCATGACTTACTGTGTTCTACTTTTCCAGAAGCAGAATTAACTTTCTCTTTTCCTTAGCCTCTCCTTGGACATTTGGACTTTTGAGGGCAAGGAATATGCTTTATTCATCCCACATCTGGTGTAATGTCTAATTGTAAAGCAAAATGCTTACATAATCTAAAAAAGGAATAATGCTTTACTGGAGTCATCGTGTCTGTCCTCTTGCTGCTACCAAGTTCAGATTACATAATCATTTGAATTCATAGCCAAAGGAAAAAAGAATTGGGTTTTGATCAATAAGCCACTACCCACAGGCCACTCTCTCACTACTGTTTTTAATTTTTAATTTTATGTCATTGACTGACAAGGAATCACAGCACCAAAGAGGCATTCCACTAATTTATTCATTTTTAAATAGACTTTGATGCTCTTTCTTAACTTCCCACAGGGTCTTCAAGGAATTCACTACCTTCAACTCAGAACACATAGTCCATTTTTCATTTTTACATTTAAGAAACTAATGCACAAGGAAATAACGACTCCATATTTCCAAAACTAGATCTACTCTACAGGAAAGTACATGCAGATATAGCTACAGGACGGGAAACAGAGCCCCTTAATCCCCAGAACTCTGGGGCAGGCAGCCTGGAACAAAGATGGGACAAGGATAAAGGTTTGTTGAAACACAGTCCAATGGCCTTCACTCAAAACATCTCAGTAGTAGTTGTAAGATGACAGACAGTATGTCCCTTCGTTTTGACAACAAAATATTGGCAGATTGAGATTTCCCACAGTAAAAATGGAGGAAAAATATGTCTGGAAGAGCAGAATTTCTCTCATCTAACTTTAGTATTTTTATCACCCTATCTATTGGTTTACACCTACAGTTCTTGCTTATTTGCACTCCGAAATTCAAAAGGACATTTTCCATTGTACACACCATAATTCCTAATATATTTTCTATAATTCTAATACTCCCATCCTTTCCACTGACTGTATCTAGATCAAGAATCAAGTTAATTTCCAAGGTAGCTCCAGTCAAGCTGATGAAGTTACCTTCTCTGTCCCTTTGGCATGTACCTTAAGTATTACATTGATGAACTCCTCAGTTAAGGCTCAGGGAGATTCTGAGCAGCTGTATGAACATCTCAAGCCCACCATCCCCAACTGCAGGTCTTATCTATGGAATCTAGCAACAAACACAGAATCTTGTGAAGATTCAAACTCATTTTAATATTCCTGTTTGAGGAAAAGCATTCTCACCCTTGTTGCATTGCAGAAGGAGGATGGTAAAGCCAAGGCAAATAGCGGATCACAGCTTTGTTGTCTCTGTGGTTTCCCCGTGTGATTTCCATAGCAGCAACTTGAGCCAAACCAACTTTCAGATGTCCACCAAATGTATCTTCATGCAATGGCTGAGAACAAGTCTTCATATGGCTCTGCAAGACAAAGATCTGATTTCCTACCCCAAAAGAGTATTTCACTTGAAATAAGTTCTTCCATGCAACAGTGTATTCTACTTTATTTTCCTTCAATTCCTTTCTCAGGGTTTCTGACTGTCTACAGACCTACAGAACAAAACTCAGAAATAGATTTAATAGATTTTTTTAAACTTCTGTAGTCTCTATATTAGTTCCAGCTAAGATAAGCTATTATCCTGCTTTGTCAACTCTATGGAATGCTTCATTGGTGCTTTTCAGGATAATTCTATACTTCTAATTAAGCTAACTTTGGATTACCTTCTGTTCCTAGACTAACAGGACATGTCAACTGCATTTACTTTCTTAAAAGAGAGCCATATGCTTTGCACAAGAAAATCCAGGCCATCAGTTATTAAATTATTGTAACAGGATAAAAATCAGTGGGCTGATAATATTTTATTGCAGGTAAGTATCTGACCCCAGTAACTTACATGCTCAAAAATAATTTGCTTAAAGTGTCTTTCATGAGAAAGAAAGGGGGGGGGGGGGGAAAGAAAAACAACAAAACAAGGGAAGTACCAGAATGAATATCTAATGCCTTTGTTACAGTCAGGTAAAATGGATAGACAGGTATGCAGGCAGACACACTGTGCTGCTTAAAAAATGGTGGAATTTCCTAAATAAAACTTTGCTGAACTTTACCAAGTAAAAAGTTATCCCAAAGGGAAAAAAATATCATAAACTGAACAGAAACAATAAACTGGAATGTGATTCTCTTGAGAATTAACATTTATACCCTTTTTATAATGCAGTGGTTGCTAATATGCAGGACTGAAAGTAAGCAAACTCTTTCAAAGACACTGTTCTCAGACACACAAAATAAGACACTGGAACTGAGTCAACAACTACCTCTGTTCACTGAATTTCCACACAGAGTAGAAATTTCAAAATTTGAAAACCAAGATGAAACTTTTGCTGTTGGGATTGCTATTTGTCATATAAATCACACAGTATTGTTTGTTTTTGTTTGGTAGTTCAGATGCTGTTGATAATGCATACTTGTAGTAGGAAATTGTACAACCGGACAATTTTAGGACTCCCTGAGAATATCTCTTGCTAATAAAACTCAAGCAACATAAGTAAATATATTAAATGAGCTTACAGGAATTTGAATTTACATGTGGTGAATTTGTTTAAAGTTCTGGCTACTTGTAAACTTAGAAATGCTTATAAATATTTTCCCAAATATGGTAGAACCAAAGAATAAGTTTATGTGGTCTGGTTAAACAAGAACTGACTTAATTTTCCAAAGACAGACAAAGTTTTTGACTCTCTATTATGTTAACTTTGTTCTGGGATTACTATATTACATGGCTAAATAAAAGCAAGATGCAATTTTAGACCACCTGGTTCTGATTTTGTTTTAAATGGCCAGACTACACAGTTGGGAAGCTTTTTGTCTAATTTCAAAACACAGAAGTCAAGAACTGGTTAAAGTTTTAGTTCATATCCTACCTGTATCTGTGTATAAAAAATAAAAACTTAAAATAGACCTACTGAGCATAAGATATTGTCACCTTGTCAGACTTAGGCCTGCAAGAGCATTTCTAAAAACCAGACAACAGTTCAAATAAGACAGGCAGAAGGACAAAATGCAAACCACAGAAATTTCTATGGAAACATTATACACAGGAGAGAGGTTACCTGCAAGCATTTTCCCTGTTCCTGGTTTCAGGTAAGTTCATGTTTTTCTGTGGAACTGGCAAACTATCTCTCTCCTTCATTTGCCCACCTATTCTGAAAGCAATTCTGAACTGTGAGAGAAATGGGTGAAAAACTTCTACTCTACTCCTACTCTAGCACAAAATGCTGCTCCTCTTACTATTTTTTGTAAAAAACTTGATGGGTTTCAAGGTGCATGGCCAACAGGGTAGAACTTAACAAGAGGGAAATTTTGTCCAGTAAAATAAGGCTACTCCAAGTTTCAAGAGACACGAGTTTCCATTAGTTGAGATTCTTCTTCCTTCGTGGTATTACTAATGTGCAATAATGTCCCCTCTGAGATGTTGTCTTCTAGAGAAGGTTTTTAACCAAAGTCTTTGATTTGTTTCTACGCCCAAGAGCACAGAGTGCAACTGCTAATGTAAGGGTGTTGATGGTCTCTTTTCCTGATAAATCAGTATAGCATTTCCTCACCTCCAGATCAGTGCTCACTCAGTACTCAGCTTCAGATGACACAAGAAACTACCTAATGTGATAGTACATAGAATAAATACTGTCCTCTCCACAACGTTATGACTATTAGTGATATATTAGCTGAAAATCCTTTATTAACAATAGATGCTACTTTGCTAGCAATTGAAACAATTACATTTCTATTATTTCCTATGAAAAAGCAGCAATATAAGCATAACTTAGTTCTTTTATAAAACCTCTTTACAAATTTTCATTTTGTAGGAAATTTAATAAATATTGTCTTTCCCCATGGAACAGAAATTCCAGGTTTTTAACAGCTAATTATTACTTGGGGTGTTTGCATGAAATTGATTTTCTAAATAAAATACACCGCATTGACAAAAGTATTTTCTTATTGACCCTCTCAGAATTTGGTATCAAACTAATGCATAAAAATCAAAAAGGAGTTTGGACTAGAGAGGTAAGAAGTGGACTTCTTTTTTTTATTACTATTTTAATAACCTCTGAATTTCCAATGAACTTAAGTGTCTGTCTGTGAATATAAGAGGCAGGGGATTGTTCCAGAAGACTGTAATCAGTTATACAGGCAAGGAGTTTTATGTTTCCATGGGGTCTATTGAACACGACTACTTCTCACAGTGACTTTGCTATGACATTAGCTTATCACCAAGGTTTCAGAAAAACTTATCATTAGCTTATCAACATTTCAGAAAAATCAAGCCTGCATTGTTATTGTGGTCACTATATTTGAACCAGCCCACATTTCAACACTGCTTTTTACTGATCGCCCAGAAGTGCCTAATCCATAATAGTACTAACATGTTTTTCTAAAGCAAGAAAAAAAACCACTTATTAGTCCTCAAAGACTTACAACTATTTGTCACAGGCAGGCTCTTTACAGAAAACATATTTTTGTTAAAAAAGCACATACACTTTAGATCAATGTATGCCAAGAACTAACCTTTAATTTGGTTAAGGTATGCATATCTGCAATGAAATCCAGCACTTCCCCAACATACTGCCTCATGCATTCCATTGCTGCTGTTCCACACTAGAACATAAAGGAAAAAAGTTTAAATACCAGGGTTTGAATATGTTTGTGGTTTTGTCTTTGCTTCTTGTTCACCAATTTGTCTCAAATTCTTCATTTTACTTGATAGTTAAGATTATTTTAATGAGGAATAGGTATTCTTTGATGTTTTTCTTCTCACTGTAATATGACCTCTTATCTGATGATAGTAGAAAAACATAGCCCAGTCCCTGTAGCTTCTTCATGCTTCATAAAATCCTCTTATCTGTGACAGCAATAGAAGATTAACTGATTAAACTTTCAGGAATATCCTGAAATTTACAGCGATCCAGAATCAAAGCCTTGAAGAGTCCATTAGAATTTAACAACTCAGTTCTCCAAGCAGCTGAGCATTTCAGCAAGTGGAACCAATCAGCTACAATCCCAGAAAACAAAATTCCGTCACAGGCACAGATGTCCCTATGTACTGGTTAATCATGACAGAAAAAGATAGTTTAAAAGACTGGCTTCAAGTATTCTATGTGTAAACATCACTAAAATGAACACCACTGACATTAAAGTGTTACATTATTTTTATTATGTTTTTTTAACTAACAAGTGTTTCTGGGACATTCCTGAAGCAAAACCACTCAAAATACAGCACTCTAATGGCACTTAAGCTAGTTGCAATTTTCCAAAAGGGGGGGAAAGGATTAAAAGGGATGAATTAAATCCTTCGTGAACTGCTCCAGTTTGACCATAACGATGTAAACACTGAGAAGCAACTTGTGCCAGAGTAAGAACCTCAAAGGGAAAACAAAAGGACGCTGTGTGTTGTATTTCCATGGTACAAATTTTCATAATCCTTTTCTTAGAGCACAGTGAGAAATGAGAATCTGGCTTTTGGCTAGTACAAGATGTGCCCAAGGTGTGCAAAACAATCAATGGAGCAGAGCTGTCAGATTAAATAACGTCTTCAAATAGACCAGAGAATCCTGGAGAGAAGCTTACAGAAGGTGATATGACTGACCCACTAGGTGTCATATAAACTTTTCTTTGCATGTTAATAGTCTGAAACAAAGATAATGCTAGCTGAATTCAAAGAGAACTCATTCTCAGGGGGCAAGTAAAAGCAATGCTTAACTTTAGAAGTTAAAAGATTACATTAGGTATCTTTTTGAAGCCACTAAAAGCTACCATATCCAAAGTCACAGTCTCAGGGCAAAACATTGTAGTAAAGTTCACAGGGAAAAACTACTCTTCTTTGACCTTTATTTAATTACCTACACTTTAAAACACAGAAGCTGATTACCCTATCTGAGTATACGATGAACTAGATTCCGTTCTGATCACAAAATTATTAAGCCATAGCTGAGTTTTAGTGGCTGCAATTTGAAAAACTGCTAGCATTCTATTTCTACAAAACTGACCTGGGCATTTCTCATTTTTGTATGTTAATAGCAATCTACACGGTGCTGAACTATGCCACCTTCTGGCTTTTCAAATGCCATGCCTGTCAGTTCCATTCACAGGAAAACAAACAGTAAAACAAGGTCACTGTCAGCACTGTCAGCATATCCTCCATCCAGGTCTAAAATATTGAATAGTAGAGTTATAAACCAGACTACACTCAGGCCTCTGAAAATAACACTCAGTTACCAAAGACTGCTCCCCAGTCATCTATTCCTTTTCATTCAAGCTGCATGCAGCCTGATTCTCTATGATTTCTTCTGAAATGATCACTTTCCTATCATGCCTTGCTAGTCTATCTATTTAAAGCAAGTATAAATTAAAATATTCTTTTGGGACAAAAGGCATTTTTCAAGATTTGCATTAAAAAAAAAAATCACACACTTCAGAACATGTATGGGTAAGATCCTACTAGGTGATCTCTAAAGCTGACAAGAGATACACATAGGTCAACACATTTTCCTCAGCTCGTGAAGCAGACTGGCCTAACCCTCACTCATCTCTTTCGGGACATGTCTTGGAACAAGTCAAGACCTCCAGTTGTGCAACTTCCTCACACATTCACCAGGTGCATATTCATCACCTAGGCAATCATGAGCACTGGTAATGCAGCTGCAGTCATCAACAGGACATAGAGGAATGCCTTATACATTAAATCCTTTCTTTAACCAGATAATCTTTTGTGAGGACAGAGGCAACAGCTTGCAGCTTTCCTCCCGGCTACCATTTTTTGAGATGTTCAGCAGGCTGGTTCCCCACACAGTCTTACTGAGTGCAGGCTCCAGCCAGTTGCATGACTAAAGATTATCAGTGATAGTATGGGAAACAGCATAAAATGAAGAACTTTTCCAACATTAATAAAAAGAAAGAAGCACCTCAACCTCTGACTGCAATACACCTTGCCAACAAAAAGAGAAATGAAAAAGGAAAGAACATTACAACGAAGCAAAATGAGCTGAATAAGACAGATTTTTTTAAAAAATCTAAACAAAACCTAAGTGATGGAGTTTGATTTAGTACTTACTCCAGGCATAGAGGCAATCATCTGTTTATGCAAGATTGTTGACTCAGCCAGTTTTGTTCCAGCATCTGCACAAACAAACTACAAAGAAACGAATGACAAATTATTTTTTAATTATTTTTGAAGAAACCCCAAAGATACAAAGAAGTTATTCATGATTTCATTAAAATCAGTTCAGAGCTCTTCTTGCTTTTCTTCATGGCAATTTGCCTTCAGACCTCTCTTTCTTTACAAACAACATCGTTATCTCACCATTAAAAATAAGATAATTTTATCAAAAGAAAGAAAAAACAAAATGAGGCTTTCATGTGCCTAACACATATATGCTACGCAGGAGCCATTTGCAGAATGCTAGATAATGAATCAGGCATTCCTTAATAAGCAAAAATATGTATCTTTGCTATTCCTTGCATGTATCAAATGCTCTTCTTTCATTATGGAGTAAATCATGATAGAGGATGATAAGGCAGCATGCCATGCTTTTCATTGTGGTATTACACTACTTTCACTGAAGCTCTACAAGAATGAAATTATATGAACAAGTTTGTAGATCATAGCATCACAGAAAGCCAAGGGTTGGAAGGGACCTCCAGGCATCGGCAATTCCAGTCCCCCAGCAAACCAGGACCACTCAGGGCAGGTCACACAGAAATGTGTCCAGGTGGGTTTTTGAAGATCTCGAGAGAAGGAGACTCTACAACCTCTCTGTGCAGCCTGTTCCAGTGCTCCATCACCTTCACAGTTTCTTATGTTGAGACCAAATTTCCTGTGATTGTGTTTATGTCCATTGCCCCTTGTCCTATCCTTGCTATCACTGAAAATAGACTAGTTCCATTTCCCTGACAACCACCATTCAGATATTTGTAGACATTGATAATGTCCTCTCTCAGCTTTCTGTTCTCCAGACTAAAAACCAGGTGTCTCAGTCTTTCCTCACAAGAAAGATGCTCCAGTCCATTAATCATTCGTGTAGCCCTCCACTGAACTCTCTCCAGTCCTTCTTGAACTGGGGACCCCAGAACTGTACACAATATTCCAGATGTGGTCTAACTAGGGCTGAGTAGAGGGGGAGCAGTATATATATATATAGCATCCTACATCAAGTTCAGTGTACTGCTACAGCACTCACCACATAAGTCAACAAAAAATCTTGCCAAAGACAAACATAATTTATTTCATTTATTTTCTTTTAAGAATGATAAGAAGCAGCAGCAAAATCAGTCTCTACTGGCTTCCTATAAGCTTTCTACACCTTTTGCACAGAGGAATTTGTGTTAAATAACAAATATTAATTTATATGTGAAAAACAGTTGACAGACTCCATTCTTTTTCTAGTGAATAATTAGGCCCTTTTAGGCTTATCTTTCTCATCAGACTGCCAGTTCCAAGGATCCTTCCTAAAACTCAGTGCAGCCAAGAGGGCAGGGAAACCAAACTCAACATGAAGAATTTCTTACAGTTCCAGTCCAATTCACTGATATTTATGTTGTCATCCTCTATGAATACTGTAATACATTAAGATATCACTGCCAAGAGATTTAATGCCAGCCATTAAAGAAGCAAAGAAAGAAAGAAGGAAAGAAAAATACGCCCATGCTGCAAAAAGATGAGAAATGGGCAGTCACCATGTCTCTTACCAGCATTGTCTGCCCAGATACAGCTGTAGAATAATGTCTAAATGGGAATGTGTGCTCAATGGAGTGAATTACCTATATGCCATAATCTATCTATATTATATTTTTAAAACTTTGACTAGGAGGTCAATAATCTTATAAACATATGTAACTTTAAATCCTTCTATTCAGTAATCAGTAGGTCAAATCTTCATAGAAATATTAAGCAGAACCACCAGATATACACCGATTTACATTACCTGAGGGTCTTACCCAAAATAGGAGTCCCCAAAACAAAATAGATCACATATACTGAACCTTAGAGCCTGGCTGAATAAGTAAATCCTAATGAGACATTAATGTAATTTGAAGTCTATGGAAGTGATGATGCCTGCTGGTGAAATGTGAAGGAGAGAAATACTGGGAGGGAAACAAAACACTAGGTGAAGAAGCAGTTCCTATGGAAACCTATGGAAGCAGCAGGTACATGATGTCTTTCATTTCCTAGGACAAATAAAGGAGGTAGACAGACTTTTTGTATCCTTTATCCTCCAGGACACCCATGCAACAATTCTAGCCTGGGATAGTTATCTTAGCACTGGTGTCAGTGACACTGATGGCACCAGATGCAATCTGGATGAATGTGGATGTCAAATGTACATATTCCTAGGAATTTATTAGTCAGCCCAAAACTGATCTGTCATTAAAGTGCTCCTAGCTCCTTTGTTATCTTGAACATTTTCACTGAATCTCTGTATCCTATGTGCAGTGTCTGTATAGAATCTTGTACACAGGATAATATGTCCATGGGGACATGACTTGGAAATAAAAAACATTTCCATTTGGTGCTGCTATAGATTTATGGATTCAAGAAGCTGTTGAATGATTCAGACCACATACTTCTGAGGACTGCCAATTTGCACAGTCAATGGGAGAAGTAGTCATCAAGCCTCCAGTAGGCATCTATGGCAGATGGTCTGAATACAACCCCTATTCTTTACCACTGACTGCATAAAAACAGAAGTTGGCTGCTTTGGATAGCAGGAAATATGAATCACTTCATCAGCCGCTGAAAGCAAGGCATCATAAAAGACATTTATATCCACATTCAGTCCTGTTGTGTAAGGTATGAATACCAATACATCCCAACGTGAATACAGCACAGAGGAACAGTGCTAGGAGAAAAACTCAGGCAATTACCATTTTATCTTCATAAGATAATGTAAGAGAGAGTTTTGCTTACTGTGTCTATCAGGTGATTGACTCAATGTGAAGCACAAATGTTTACCAGTTAAATCCCACTGCCAAAGCTGACATGGCATGTTTGCATTCTCAAATGAGAAATTCAGAGCTGACTAGACTGTGGGATTGCCACCTTCTGGGGTAGTCATAGGACTGAGCTATACAGTGGAGCAATGCAGAAAAACTGCTTTATTTCATAACCCAGGAAAAGTCAGCTCAACACAGACACTGACATGCATGGTACCAAGCTGCATCACTGAAGTTTGTCCATAAGACAGAAAGAGGTTGGTGCTTGTTATGTCATTTGATGGTATTGCCTGGGAGGACAAAAGAAGTCTGGGCTTAAAAAGGAAAATAATAAAGAAGGCAATTTTCTCCCTTTTAAATTAGATTTTTAAAAACAACCCTTTACCATTTGAAAGAGAAAATCCCAAGTGCTATTCTTCCCCGTTCCATCTCCTTTCCCTAACACTGATGGCATAATAATTGTTTTCAGAGTAATCCTAACTGCTATATAATTTTACTTGTCAGTCTTACTTCTCTGTCAACTAGCAACTACATATTTACAATGAGTAATGTACCAATAGTAAAAGGAAAATGAACCCATAGTAAGCTATATGAAGCTTTGAGCCCATAATGGGAGGGGAAAGAGTGATCTATGAATGAGCTGCATAATTTTAACATCTTGCTTGAACCTTAAGGAGTGCTGTTACAATTGTTCCTTATCATTGAGAGTTACTGAATGCATATAATGGTTAGCTCATTGCAATCAATAAGAGTCCACTACCTGAGCTTAAAATTGATGGATTTCAATAAAATGTTTATACAGGTGTCCTGAAGGATCAAACCCCCAGCCATGCCATAGCCCAGACAATGGGCTAAGCACCTGCTAATGTGCTAACCTGGACAGTCCCTGGGGTGCAGATGGCCAAGATAAATGTATAGCACATGTGATTTAACACTGTAAGCACCTGTGAATGTGCAAACCTGGACTCTTCCTGGGGTCCAGGTAAACATGTACCACATGTGATTAACTTTGTGACACAGCTGTGAACTGTGCGTGCCCCTGGCCAAGTTTGGATATGCCCCATCCTATAGGTCCAGTTATCAGGGTTCTGTGTTACCACATTGGAATGGGCTGCCCAGGGAGGTGGTGGAGTCACCATCCCTGGAGGTGTTCAAAAAGGGATTGGACATGGCACTTGAAGCCATGGTTTAGTAGTGATGAGGTGTTGCGTGACAGGTTGGACTTGATTATCCTTGAGGTCTTTTCCAACCTTATTGATTCTATGTAAGGACATTAATTGTCTTGGGACAATATTTAAACCAGCCAAGAAGTCAGGCAACTTGCATTGTCCTCACCCAAACAGCAACAAGAGCCTAATAATGCTGGAGTAGCAGCTGAGGGCCTGCTTACCACAAAGAGACAAGAGCCAAATGCTGCCTGAGTAGCAGCAGAACCAACAACTTCACCCAGGCATTGCACCTGGACCAAGGCAGAAGGAAGAAATCTCCAATGGAATCGAATCTCAGAAGAGGCTGCAGCCCAGTGATGGAGCACACAAGAGAGAGGCCCCTTAGTCCTGTCTGAGCCAAGGGCAAGCTCCAGACCATGACTGGGCACAAGAAGAGAAAGACTCTTAGCCCTCTCCGAGCCAAGGACTGCTCAAATCATAGCCACACCATCTAGGAAGATACTGGACAGAGGAGCAAGTTGTGAGTACCCAGCCAATCTGCCACAGAATCCCATTTGTGGGAAAACAACAGATCACAGCACTTGTATTTCCAATTTGAATTGCTGTATTGTAAATGTTAGATCTGTGCTTAAATCACGTAACTGTCTTTATATGTGCAGTGTAAAACCCACAACCAAATAACTGAACCTGTCAACAGATTTTGTAAGTTGTGGTGGTGTTTGAAGATGCCACTGCCAGGAAATAGTAATTGTAAAATAAAAAATATACATTTTTATTACAATGGGATGGGCCAGTGGTGCCAAAGAGTGCCATAGGTGCATTTTGGAGGCAGAAAGATTTTTCACAAGTTTGTATCTCACTTCTACAGATTTTCCTATTAAGAAAATCTAGCTTAACTGCTACCTCAGCAATCCACAGAATGAAAGTAACAGACATATTGTCTATGTATTCTTTGTTGGAGGATTCCATGCTAAAAGAGAACAACCTTCAGAGACTGGGGACACCTTACTGCCTGCCTAGACAGGCAGAAACTGAGCTCTGGCCCATGATGAATTAGCACCTCTTCCCACACAAACTGCTCACTGTTCATGGGACAATAGGAAGATCAGGTAGCACCATGCTCGTTGATACTTATGGGCCACTTGCAGTGTGAGATATATTCCATCATCTTCAATACATCAGCAGTGATCTGTATGGTTCGTTATGATCCTGCAAAATGTGGATCCCCAGTTTATTTTCTTTAATTTTAGTGTGGGAGTCTAAATGGATGCAGCTATGGTGCCTGCTGGCACTTTCTGCAACCATGTTGGACTTGCTTTTCCCACCCCAAAATTTGAGTTGAGACAAAACCAGTATCAGAATCACACGAGTATCTCTTATACCTGCACCAACAGCAGCAGATTCATGTCTGGTAAGGGTGACTTTAACTTGAGCGCCTGCAGTAACTCCAGTATGACACTGCGTGTCAAGTAGAATTTGTCCCTTTCCTACAACAGAAAAACACAGCATTATCAGTGTCCTGAGCTTCACTGACATACAGTACTAAACCATAAAGATAGTTTTAGTAATTTTTTTTTTGAGAATAAAAATTTACCAAAGTGTACTTGTTTCTTTCTTACACAAAAAAGCAAACACCATTCATCATTTCTGTAATCCAACAGACTTGACAGACATCAATGAGGCTGATTATCCTTTCACATTGTATCAGGCACTGTATCCAATATTTAATATTTCACACATGAAATACAGATAGATTTTATAAAAGATGTTATAAAGCCCAGGCTTGTAATGTAGCTTTCTCCAAGTAGTCCCAAATAAACTAAAAGGGAAAGGAGTAATGATTGACACAGGAGAGTGAAACTGGCAATAGTATTTAGCATTATTCTCTCACTGTATCTCCCAGAAATGGTCTACATTTTATCATACATTGCCATTAAAATAAGGGTGCCTGCACTATGGCAGCTTGGACTTCTATTTGCATTTGTTAGACTAGCAGTACTTTTCCACTTACACAGTTAAAACCACCCTGGCTCCAGCTGCCACAACAGAAACATTTTGAGACATAGGGAGTGGAGATTAGAACACAGAAGCCTAAAAATAGGTTTGTAGAGCTGAGATAGGGAGGAGGTACAAGAGATAAGATAAGCCTGTTATACATCTTACTTAAGACATTCTCTGACTTTAAATGATAAGATAAAAACGTGGAACAAATTCATAGCCTGCTACTGACCACAGCAACTCAAGAAGTTTTATCAGCAGGAAGACTTACACTGAGCTCACTTTCAAATGACCACTAGATGTGAAATAATGTTGTCTAATAAAGAGAACATATCCAAAGTGTGCTTAAGATTTAAACCCTAGGACCCTCCAACTTGTAAATCTCACACGCTTGCCTGCTAACCTAAGCTAAGCCTGCAGGACGTTTTACTCCATCAGGGCCTCAGTTCCTCTGGACACCTGTAAAACGGGATAATACTGTTTGCCTCTACTTCTGAGAAGTCCTGTGAGGTCTGGTTAGTGACAATCAGTTTGAGGGCCACCTCCAGCTGCACACAGTAGCAAATGCAGCTAAAAAGGAAAGACTTGGAGCAGATGAACAGCTGGAAGCAAGAGAAGCTTCAGCTACAGCAGACCAAAAACCCAGTCATCAGCACTTCTCCCCAGAGAGTTGATGTCACCACATTGTATCTGCATAGCATACTGCCAAACAAAATTTGTAGCAACAGCATGCCTCCCACGGCACCCACGTACCTTTTAATGAAAACACACTTTAAATATCAGCCCCTGATTTGACAGAAAGTGCCAAAACAACAGAATGGTATGTCTTTCATGGGCAAACGTTTGTGAGAGCCCAATGACTCCTACTGTCTCAAAACAACGTATGACATACCTGGTCTGAATAGACCTGGTGATGGCTTTGATAGCACTTAATAGCTCAGTAGGAGAGCTGCTAGGTCTGCAGATGGTTTAACAATGGAAAGAGCTAATTTCTGCAGAGGCAGGAACCCCCCCTTTAAAAACCACTGTAATAGCGCCACCAAAAGGCCAATGGAGACATTGCACTGGAGTGCACACCTCACTCATGCACACCTCTGTGATTTGGAGAGACCACACACACCCTGCCCTCTTCCCCCTCTCCACACGCCCACCAAAAGGGTATAAAAGGACCACAACTTCTAGGAGTCCAAGTGTTGCAGGTACCACAGAAGACCCTGCTGGCATGTACATCCACCACTGAAGAACTTGGACTATGCCTGTAAGACATCACTGGATCTTTCTTTTCTTCATCTTAACTCTCTCTCTCTTTTTTTCTCTCTCTTTATTGTTTCCTCTCCTCTTTCTTCCCATTTTCCTCCTGCTCCAGTCCATTACCACGAGTTTACATTGGCTCTAATAGACCTATCTCATCAAGCCACTTGGTGCCAGTTTGCTTTAATTTATTCCAAGGGAATTTTTGAATCTTAGCACAACCTTCCCTGCTGCCCAGGGCTGGCTCAAGATACTGGGTCGTGACAACATTGTGATACCAGTCTGTGAATCAAGAAACCTTATTTCAAGCTCCTAGGCTGATGTTCAGTTACATGGAGTGCGCAGGCAGATTTTGATGATAGAATGAGCCCCAAACTGCAGTGGTCCTTGTTTGACTACATCTCTGCAGTCTTGGCAGCTAAACTCACAGGAAGCTAACAATCCAAAACAAAAATAGAAACAACTTTTAAAAAATCATTCCCTTATGGGAGCAGAAAACATTGAATCAGTTCAGCTCTATTATGAAACCATTACTTGAGGGGACAAGTACTCAAAAGTCATACATCCCACATGCATGAATGGTGCTCTGATAAGAATAGTACAATATAAGAATATCCAGGAGAGGTCAGACCAGAATGAGTGTCCTCAGTAACTTACCTCCAATAAGGACATAAGCAGACGCAAAAGGAAGAATAAAAACAAGGCAAGCATGTATAATTTCCTCTACTACTCCTCTAGCCATCAGCTATTTTCAGCTCAGGGAACTTCTGAGATCAGGGTGGTTTCTGTATAATTCATAACTCCCAGTGGATTTCTCTTCCACATATGGATTGTCCACAGACCTCTTGCACCCATGTCAACTTTTAGCACCCACAGTACTTGGCAAGGTGTCGTACACTATTGAAAAACCAATTCTCTTTACTTGGTTTGACATTGATTCCTACAAACTTAGTATGTTTTTGTTCTCCTGCTGGGAAGGCATGAAATTAACCATCTTCATCTGAGTCATTTGTGACCTTACAGACCTCTCTCACATTCCCATCACTTTTTCTGATTGAATAGCCCTAACAGTTTCTCTGTACGCAGAATTCATCCCACTTTCTGATCAGTCTTGCTACTATTATCTAAACTTTCTCTGATTCTTCTATATTCTGATTGGGACTGCAGAACCAGAAAGGTGCACAAGATTCAAGGTGCAAATAGACCCTCATTACTTGCCAGAATTCACCACTGTCATATGCCTTCATAGTCTGGAGGCACTTGCACAATGCAGTGCCATGCTCATCAATAGTTAACAATCACATCCCTCAAAATACTAGACAGAATTTCCAGTCAGAAACCCAGTACAGTAGCCTGCACGTACTAGGAAAGAGGGGAGTGAAATTCTTTCAAATGCATTCAGCTATTTTACAGACTAACACCTATACTACACAAGATATAATTGGGATATATTAAATTGTTTTGTTAGAACAGTGGAAGGGAAGCACAGGCCTCATGAATCTTAGTTTCCCTTTGCTCTCAAAGAAGTCTCCTATCTCATAGTCTGAACTCATAATGTTTGTCAAGCATTAGGCACAGAGAGCATAGAAATGAAGCAAAATCTAGCAAAATGTTTTTTGACATCTGACCTCTTACTTCCTGCACTGTAAATCAGGAGTGATGACACTTAAGTCAATAGCCTACAGTACCCCTCCTATGAAAGTCTTATTCCTATCATTCTGCTGGTGATAAGTATATACATTGAGTACACATACTTATAAAGAATTTTATTCTGACACAGAGTTGTAAATGGGTATTGGTTGCATAAGAATAATGCCCAGGAGACTGACATGTAAACCTGGTACCAAAGAGTCAAGAATACAACCCCTTTAACCTCTGTTTAGCCAAACTAACCCTCTCAAATGTCTATGTATCCCTATTAAAAATGCTTTGCAGCCTTCAGACTTTGGCTTACCAGAGGTCTGTGTGTAGAATGTGAACCTATTTGTTTCTAGTGGTATCTCAGGGCTCCAACTTAGTAATAAAGATAACAAATTTGGTTCTTTAATGGAGTGGTATAATGCAAAATTCATTCTCTCTGTTGCTACTACAGTAATTACATATACTGAAGATCAGCCACTTCACTTTTCTTTAAAGAAGAAATATAATAGCAAAATCACGTCACATCCAATTCAGTGTCATTCTACATTTACTTAATCAGAGAATGATAGCAAAATACTAAGTTTAGGTTCAAGTTTCTACAGCTCTAAGAGATAAGAAAGCCAAAAAGTGTCCATTTAGGACCTTATGGTACTTGAAAGGAAAACTAAAGATAAGCAGATTACACTCCACAAGAGATACTTGAGAGTTCCAAAGGCACTGAAAAAAAATCAAATTGTTGACCTGGAACAGAAATTCAGACAAGGAAATATCAGATTGACATGAGTCTTCAGGCTCCAAGACAAGAGGAATTGAGACATTCTGGCCACAGGGTATTAGGAAGATGTTAGAGATAAAAAAATATTTGGAGTGGTTGTACAGCACAGACCTCTACAAAGTGCATATCAGAGTGTCTTGGCCTTTGAAAAGACAAGGATCCTCCACAGTTTAGCTGAAAGTTGGTGTTTTGTTCCAGCTAGTACATATAAAGTTGTAAAACAAGTAATTAAATCTGAATAGTTTCAATGTCTACAATCTATATTCCTTCTGGCATTTACTTCTACATGGTATCTCATCATAAACAACATTCTATTTGGGTACAGTGATTTCCACTGTAAAGAAGTACAGATCTCACAACTGATTTCTTTTTTCTATAACAAAGATAATACAGTGTGGAGTTCCACTCATTTAAGTATTTTGTGGCCATAAACTGCAGGAGACCATTCACTAATGGTTCCATTTCTGGGTGATGAGGATGCATCAAACTAAATGAACAAGGAGATTTTACCAAGCACTATAATCCAAGCTTCCTGTGTGCAATTAAGTACTCAGCACATTAATAGGATGTTGGACCAGGAGGCATCCAAGAAATGTGGCTTTTTTAATACCATGGGTTTACTAACATGTTGTGAAATAACCAAAAACTATGGAGCATGAGGGCAGGAAAACATTTCCAGTATTTCACCATTGGCTTTAGCTGGCAAAACATAAAATAGTCTTACCAGAGTACAAATGCAAGGGGAGTGTCTTTGCTTCTGTTTTAAAGAGAGCTTTTTGTTTGTTTGTTCACTTGTTTCAATTTAAACAAAACAAAACAAACAAACAAAAAACCACACCAACATTATTGGACTTTATGGTAACATTTTTCTTACTTTGCCTTCCAAAAGCTGGACAGTCTGTTTTGTACTCTTGTTATTTTTAACTTTCATAAACTTTTCTCTTTCAAATGAGACAAAACAGGTATCATTTGCTTGCTTTAAGTAAACACATTGTTAGTTTCTATTTAATACTTCAAACTGTTGCATGTGGTGCAGTTGTTCTGTGAGAGCATCAGTGCTTCTCTCCTTTCTTCTTCACTGTTCGTGTAGTGATATTTAAGTCTTATCAAGACTGAAGCAACATGTGTTCTAGTTGTACCTCATCAATACAGAAAATGATGTATCTACTTATGAGAGAATGTTTCCTGAGGATTAATTACTGTTTTGATGGATGTATAGAGGATGGAAACTTGTGCACTTACTGGCTGGAGCAACATTCTTGCTCACACTACCTTAACAATCTACGTAACAGAGCATATAGGATCTCGGCAAAAGGTTTGATTGGTTTTGTGGATTTTGTTATTCAACTTCTCACCAACAGCTACAAAAACTGAATAATATCTGATTGTCATTTATATACCAGAACATTCATCCAGGAATCTTAAAAACTTCTTAAAAGGTGCACATATAGTGTTCTCTTTTCCACACAGCTTACAGCCATGCATGACAAAGTGATATAGCTAATAGAGAATGAAACGGGACCTAAGCTGGGAAGCTCCTAGCTTGGAGTCTTCCACTTCACTATTTGTTGCCTTGCCTCACAGTTGTGCTCTTAAAAGGCACTACCAGGAATATTAAAGTTTTTACTGCACAAGTTATGTGGCTAAACTTGTGCATTAGGAAAGGTATGACCATTACAGACATTTTAAGTCATGCATGAATACCACTCATCATCTCCACAAGAGAAAAATACTTTTCTGAGCAATGTTTCTGACAGTCTTCCTTTGTTAATTTCATTTGCAGTTGTCCCTAAAGGAAAATACAGTTTCATTGTTACCTTAGTGAAGGCTCGGTAGCACAAACCACACAGTTCCACCAGGTAGGCCAGTGTGAAAACAGCATTCTGAATTACAAAGCTGAGTAACTTTGAAAAAGGCTCCAGAAGACTCTGCAATGACATGATTTAGAGAAATCAATAACTGGCTGCTTAGCAAAACAAAAAGCATTCCAACTCTGAAATGCCTGAGTGGAACAGCACCATTTTTAGCTCAGAGGCTTATCTTGCTGGGATTTACACCATTTTGGTCAAATGGCTCTCTCAGCCAGCATTTGCCTTCATGTTGGTATGAGAAAATATAAGCAAAAATCCCCCAGAAAATAGAAACTAGCTTCATCACTGACACATGGCTTATGTGATATAAGAGATTCTCTAGTGTTTCTGCAGGAAACCTCACTGACCTCGATGGAATTGTACTGCAGAACTTCTAAGGAAGCTTATTAGTATTTTCTTTTAAAAATAAAGAAAAAATTTTAAAAAAAGAAGAGAGGGGAGCACCCAGCCCACAACAGAAATCTTTAAGAAAATACACATTGATACACACAGAGGAATGTAATCCCACCCACACTTTACTATAACCTAGATTCCAAAGCTCTTATAATTTTCCACAAAGTAGCAGACTGCACAATTATATAATACTTTCCTGGCTAGTAGAAAAGAAAACATTCATAGAATAGTGCAGGCTGGCTAAATCTGAGGCAACAGAGTTTTGCCTCCTTGGAACTTACCCTGGTGGCACTAGTGGTAGGTATCTTCAACAAGCATATCATGATTCTTAAGGTAGAATCTAAAGAACACTGTGAAAATATTCGAAGGCAGGAAAGAAAAGGAAAAAAAGAAAAAAGAAAAATCAAAGTCAGTAACTTTCTGTGCACTTCTTGGTTTAGTGGTAGCAGCCAGCAGTGAGTTACAGACATCTGAATATGATCCCTGATGACTGATCTTCACTTGCGTTGCCTAAGATGGCTTATTCCCGAACAATCACACTTTCATAAAAAGGCTAGTTTAGAAAAGTTAACTTTCATCCCTTTAGGACTAAACTTTCCTAGAAATAGATTTCCACTGTAATAAAATCTGACTGGGGTTGAGGAAGAGTGGGTTAGCAGGTCAGAAGTTATACACCTATGAACCATCTATGTTTCTATGGGGGTTATATTCTGTGGTTCCCCACACTCAGACAGGGCTGCTCACATTGCGTAGTATCAGAATGCTATTGCAGTTGCCCCTCTAAAATTGTTTCTTATGGTGTAATTGATTTTTCTTCTGAGTAAATCACACAGGTTGCAGCAGAGAATGGGACTTCTCAGGGTCTACCCATTGTATTGCCCCATCCCTGCTGCAAACAGAGGACAGCAGAGCCATTTATGACCTCAGAGGACAGAACAGGAGATAGAAAGTTCAGGGGCAAGAAACTGTTTTACTTGTAAAATGATAATGATACCTCAAATGAATATAAGGGAAATCAGAGTTAACACTCCATCTAAACACCTGTGAATGGCAGAAATGCAGTTGGAACTATTAAGAAACAATTAATTGCTTTTTATTTATTTCAGTTAGATGAGATGTAATGTATTGGGGGTGGCTAGTATTAAAAAAGAAGGGTAATTGACTATTTGGCTTAGTTAAGTGCTGCAGGATAGTGCCTCAGTTTACCAAAATGTAGAAAAGGTTCCGAGACTCAACTATTGTGCCAAGGAGTTTAATATCATTCATGTGACTTGGTGGTGACACCAGTTTAAATGACAATCTTTTAAGTCACAAAATTAGATTTCAGATCCCTCAGCTCATACTGAGCACCACTGCTCTGTGTAGAAGATATCACCACAGGGCAAAATAAGGGCATCAGAATCCAGTGCTTACTGGAAAGACAGAAAAGTTTTTATTATGTTTACTGAAAAAACATCTGGAAATATACACAACAGGAGATAAGATTCCTCTGAACACTCAATGATTAGAGCCTAAAATGTCCAGATTCAGTTTCTGAAACACTACTCCGATTACAGCCTGAACAATCTGGTCAGCCAAACAATCCAGGCTCAATTCCCACTAGTCTCAGTTCTTTCTGCCTGCCTATTGTGTACTTTCAGCAAATTAATTAGGCAGTGATGCTCTTCTTGAGAGCTTTAGTTTGTTTTAACTGTTAAAATCAGATGGATTTTTATTGCCAAAATGTTGATTCTCTCAAATGCAGTATTCTAATCTGACAAGACAGGTCATGGAAAGTGTAAACAAGGGGGGGGAAGGAAAAACCAAACCAAACCAAACCAACAAACAAAACAAAAAGCTGAAGAGTACTCTAGTCAGAGCTGTTACCCACAAAAAATATAACTAAAGAGATGGATCAGATATATAATAAATCCAGGCCTCTGGAAACATTAATTGAATCATTAGAAAATATTTGCAACAACCCACTCTGATTTCCCACCCACCGCTTTTCCCCTATTTTGGTACATCCTGACCAGTGACAGTATAGCTCATTTCAGATGTCCATACATCATACCTTAAGTGGCAAAACACAAGGGAGCTTGGTGAGGAAGGTCTGAAACTGATTGCTAATTGTGGTCCAGAGGTTGCTGGGTGAATCCATCGGCAAGGCTTCCATGAAGGTAGCAATGTTTTCCAAACAGCGGAGCATTGCACCCCCTGCTGGTAAATTCTTTTTGTTGTTTAAGCCCTGGGAAACAAAACAAGAACTGTAAACTAACACAGGCCTATACAAACACTCTCTCGAACAGTATCTGGAAACACTGAGGTTAACTTGTTCACACCAAATGCTACTTACCTCTTCTATAATGCTAATGACAGAATCTGGAGGGAATCTGAACTGTGTATGTGACAGTTAAGTCTAGGTCAATTCATAGAATCATAGAACCATTTAGGTAGAATCATTAAGACCACCAAGTCCAACCATTAACCTGACAAGTCCACTATTAAACCATGTCTGTAAGCACCACATCTGCACATCTCTGAAATCTCTCCAGGGACAGAGAGTCCACCACTTTCTAGGCAGCCTCTTCCAATGCTTGACAACCCTTTTAGTGAAGAATTTTTTTCTTAATATCCAAACTGAACCTCTCCTGGCACAACCTGAGACCATTTCCTCTTGTCCTCCTATCACCTGTTATTTGGGGTAAGAGACCAATCCTGATCTTGCTACAACCTCTTTTCCAGTAGTTGTTGAGTGATAGTCTCCCCTCAGTCTCCTTTTGTCCAGACTAAACAACCAGAGTTACCTCATCTGATCCTCACTAGATTTGCTCTCTAGACCCTTCAACCAGCTTCATTGCCCTTCTTTGGACACAGTCCAGCACCTCAATGTCCTTCTTGTAGAGGGGGGGCCAAAACTGAACACAGTATTTAAGGTGCAGCCCCACCAGTGACAAGTTCTGGCGGAAAATCACTTCCAAACTCCTGCTGGCCGCACTGTTTCTTCTACATGCCAGGGTGCTGTTGACCTTCTTGAACATCTAGGCGCAGTGCTGGCTGTTGATCAACACCCCAAGGTCCTTTTCCACCAGACAGCTTTCCAGCCATATAAATATTTAACTTCTTAAACTACTGACTAAAAGATTTTGAGCCAAAACGTTATAAGCAGGGTGCTCTTAGACTGGCATGACAGTAAAAAAAGCAGACCTCATAAAATATTCGTCAGTGGATTGCATATGCTTTGCTTTGGACAGTTATAAACACGACACAGACCAGGTCTAATTTTCAGGCTTGTGTACTAGGGTCAGGCCTGGAAAGATATAAGCAATTTTGCAGTGATGTCAAAATCTTTGCATGAAGCAACCACCATGTTCTTAGAAGAGCAGGATACATGCAAGTAACTGGGCTAGCAGGAGGAGAAAATTTATAGCACAAGCAAGCCAAGGACAGAGAAGGCAGTTAGTGCAAGGCAAGCAATAAATAATAACTGCCATCAGATACAGAGGAGAGGAAGAACTGAGATGGATGAGCAGAAATACTTATGAAAACCAGAAACAGTGTTGGGGTAGGGGATGGCCCACACTTCTGATTTGTAACATAGCTCTGGGAGCTGGTACAAGAAAAAAAAAACAAACAAGCAAGCAAACAATATACAAACAAAAGAACACCAAAACCCGCAACAACAAAAAATCACACACCTACAAAACCAAGCCAAAACAAACCAAACCAAAAACACTCAAAAAATTCCCCAAAACAAACCAATCACCAAACAAAAAGAAATCCACAAACCTACAGTGAGAGCCAAATCCCAAAGCAAAACGGTGAGGAGAGCCTAATTCTGCTTCCAGGTAGACAAAACAAAAATTCACAGCTTTTGGTGATGCAAAGTTCTAAGTCTTTATGAATGAGGAGAAATGAACCAATATGCTTGATAACGCTAACAAAACTAGCACCACTAACACAGCAAGTTTCCAACATACCTCTAAGAGCTGGCTCAGAGCAGCAATGGAACTCAGTTCACTGAAGTCCATAAGAGATGTGGCCAAGGTCCGTAAAAAACTTCCATCTGAAATTTGAATGACATTTTTTGCACTGGAGTCCTACAAAGGGAGCTGAGAGGGTCAGAAATGCTTTCAGGTACTGCATATTACCTTTAATATTGCTCTGGAACAGCTGGGGGAAGATGCCATTGGGAGCCAGCTGATGGAACACACAACGGAGGAACTGCTTGGCCACACCTGCAGCATTTCCAGGGATCATCATGCTGAAATGAAAGGAAGGAAAACAAAGAGGAATGAAATTGCACAGCAAGTGAAACATGTCTTAAAGCTAACTACATGGAGAAAATAAAGATCCTGTTCTTTTTAATTATGGAAATGTTCAGTTGTGAGTGTGCCAGTCAAAAGCAAAACTATCCGAATTCCAAAAACAGTTTGACATGTTGATTTTAGCACCTCAGCTTGACTATGCAGAGCTGAAAAAACTAAGTGCACATACTGAAAGTATTTAAATCTCAATAAATAGTTGCATTTTTCCTGATTCTCCACATACTTTTATTTGTGAGTCATCCAAGTTTGAAATTTAATCCTGTTCTCACCTTGTGTGTATCAGTGATACAGAATGTGGTTCTTGGCTTTACCATAAAACACAAACAAGTAAACACTCACAATTATAATACTAATTTGCTTTTTGCAGTTTCCTTCAAGAGATGAAGTACTTCCTAATCTACTCATATAATTAATGGTTTGATTTTAAAAGCTAAAGTATTACCTATTTACTCACAAACCACACATCTTAACATGTTTTACATCCTCTCAAAATGAATTTATCCCATTCAACACCTGATTTACATAATGAGATATCACTGCCAAGGGTTCTCCATGGCCAAGGACGATTCACTTGATTGAATGTATGAAGGCAGTTTATGAAGAGAATTACTGAACACAGAACAAGCTAGAAAAAGATAAATTGTGGTAACCAGTAGGAATCTTTCAATTATGTCTTAGAGTGAGTTTTTTCAAGTTAGATGTATATGAATCCATATTCAGAACACATATTTGAAGTGGAAGAGGACAAGTTTTTCCTCTAACTCACAAACCTTAAATAAATGTTTAACAAATTAAATGTAGTTGGTTTCCAGGCCAAGAAAGGTATTGCTCTAGATTGTTTCATTTTGGCTAATGTATCCTTTGCCACCATACCTTTCTGCTTGATTAGAAAAACTCGTACTTGATGCCAACCTGCAAGAAAAATGGGGGAAAAAAAGTGAAGCTCATATGCTTTTCCCAGGTTTCATTTTTAAGTAAGCCAATAAAGTATAATTTTTTTAAAATAATAAACATGAATTAAGAGAATGTGTATAATGTCACCAGAGAGGTCTTCTGAAGACCACATAAATTCAGTCAAACAATGTTTGCACAACTTATAAACTCTATTCAGCCTTGCAATTTCACAAATACTTAAGAGCTCTAAAGACAAGTCTACTTGCCTTCCTCTATGAGCATGAAGATGACCCAGTAAAGCTACTGCCTTACATGCACATGATGGATAATTACTATGCTAGAAGGATTTGGAGGGAAAAAAATTTGCCTACTGGCTGAATTGCTTCTGATTAACACAGCAAGATAGACTAAACCAAATTTCTCCACTTGGCAGTCTGAAGTGAGGGTTTTAGTTCCAGAATTTGGCACCTAAAGAACTGGCCTAATTTCAGAAACACTAAGTACCTGTAAGCTCTCACAAAGTCAGACGAGAAATACTGGGTACTCAAAAATCAGGTCATTTATTTTAGTAACTAAATGTAGACATGAAATTCAAATTTGGCCATTCAGTAGTGAAAACACTGAAAACAATCTTAAAGTAAAATCATACCCTTTAATATCCAGAATATGTAAACAAATAGAATCAGGACTTATGTTATCAAAGCAACACACCTCTGATACCAAAAGCTACTAAATACACATCCTAAAGATGCACACTGGAAGCATTTCTTACATCCAAAATACCAAGCAATTTTTACTTCTGCCATGCATCAGTATTTCAGCTGGTACAAGCTGATATGTCTACATGGAAAGCTCACAGACCTACACTAATTTACATCTGGTGATGATCCAGCTTTCAATATTTACTTCGATTCACGACAATTTTAGGCTGGTTTTAGCTGTTTCTCAATCCTCTGTCAGTCTCTGCTTGGAAAACAGCTTCTTCTCTAGCCAGCACTGCAAAATCCAAAAAGGACCCTGAGGCAGCTCAGTTGAATGCAGCAGTGTAAAACAAAATGGATGGTCCCTTTCACTAATGGTGCATGACAAGTTGGGAATACAACACACTTAACGGTGCTGTAATCTCAGGCTGGATGGTGCAGGGGACTGAAAATTGTAGTTGTCAGAGATGACAGCCTGTAACAACAACACAGGACATTTACCAGGAATACCCCATGCTGCATGCCATCTGCTGCCTTAAAACAATCAGCTGTCTCACTCCAAACAGACCGTATTGCTTCCTCACAGAAAAAGGTAGCCCCCTTGGCCTTCATCCCCTGTTAATTTACCTTCCAAATTATTTATTCTCTGTTGCTCTAGTACTGATGTATTTACAAGAATCAGACAGAATTTGTCTAGGTTAGAAACTTTGCCTCCATCAGAGGCATTAGCATTGACAGCAGGGAACTCTAGCCTTGCAATTAATAGAGGACTTGAATAGCTGCTGTGTTTAAATTGAAATGGGAGGTAGAGGGGAAGCAGGGTTCTGAAGAGCTGTGCCCTTGCAGAAATCACAGTCAAGTAATTTTAACTTCAGTCACTGAAAAGAACATGGGAAAGGAAAACCCTGCATCATTTCTGCATTTCTAGTACTGCTCAGAAGTTTATTCTGAAACAGCCATCCCACCTCTTAGGCAGGAAGTTGTAGAAGTGGTCGAGACAGCATGGACAAGTAATAAAATAGTTACGGTTTACTTCAGTTACCCCAAACACATGGGTAAAAGTCAAAAGAGAAAAGTAACAAACATCAAATGTTTAAGACCTTAGCAGAGACTCAAGAGCTTCAGGTATGCTAATGAAAGGTCATGCCTAAGAGTCAACAGTCCTCCAGGAGCAGCAAGGTTCAGAAAAGCTGACTGCATTTGCACATAACCTCTAAAGCAGGAAACACATAAAAGTGAAAAATTCTGTCAAAGCACCCAAAAAGGGTAGCCAGGATAATTCAGTCTTTGTAAGAAGCACAGAAGCTGTCCAAGAACATTATACTGGAAGCACAGGGACAAGGTACCTCCACTGGTTAAGAAAAGATTTCAAGAGAGCAAAAGAAAGGGAAGGTGAGGGAAATCATCAGAAGAAAAAAGGAGGTTTCTTTCAAACAGCTGAAGTCATGTCTCAAATGAAAGCAGGAAAAAGCATAAATTCTAAAAACCCCAGCACAAAAAACAGAAGGTGGTAGGCAAAAAGCAGTTCTAGGAGCAACTGGCAGAACAAATGAAAACTAACAGCAAATTTTTCTTCAAATAAAATAAGATCAAGAAGTGCACCACAGAGTATGCTGCATCGATTGCTGTTCAGGTTACAAAGAGGGCACTCAAGGAAGATAACACTACTGGAGAAAAACTTCATTCTTTACATCACTGCTTACAGTGGGACAAGCTAGGGAGATTCCCATGCTGGATCCTCCCTTTAGGGGTAAGAGGACATCAAAAGATGCCACTCAAAATCAAAGTGGCAGTAGAAAAAGTTACACAAGAAACTGGTAAAATGGTCAGTAACTAAGAAGCAGGCGCAGCTAGATGTTATTCACTTGTGACTTCTAAAATGCATAACTTCATCATTAAGTAGCTTATGTAAACCCAACTCCAGACACAACACTCTTTCAATCACAAGGACAAGAAGTCCTATATTTACCTTCCTACAGACTGCATGATGTCCAGCAGCAGAGGAGCCGCCAAATCTGGACTAAGGTGAATGAAGGTTGAGAGCACAACTATGGCCAGGCCTAGTGTTTCTTCATCATATTCTTCAAGAATAGCCCCACAGTCATGGCACCTGCAAAGAAAAGTTTTAAAAACTAACATTAACAAATTTTAAACAAAGCATTACTATACCTAAGTGTCTAGTTATGTCTTTTTAAAGTACTATTATTTCATACACTCTATTTGAAATTTATTTAGACAATGCAATGATGATCTTTTACAGAATTAATAACGGTCCGTGGTTTTCAAACATTAATAAAGCTTCTCACTAGCTGCACTGTTTCTTCACTGACAAATGAAAGAGGACCACAGGGCAGGCCTTGATTTGGGTCCTTCATTGGCAATTGTAAGCCAGTTCCTTCACTGTACCGGACTGCTTCAGTCTGCATTATCCAAGATAAATTTGCAGCAGTGAAGAACAGCCCACAGCAACGTGAACACCAGCTGGTTTGTGTAATTTGGGCCAAGGCAAGGACTCAAGTTCCTGGCACTCTTCTGTTTAGCAGCATAGACACAAACACTGACACTCATAGATGATTTTAAAGAGGTGGAACGATTTCATATTGTCCTTCCTGCCAGTCATGAATTATGAGTAACAATTAGGATACAATGATCTGATTGGTTCCCACAGCAGTTATAGCTAATAAAAAAGAAATGAAAGGACCTCTCAGGGGCACAGAACTTTAGATTTCAGAGAAGTGTCCTCTCCCAGGACTGATTTGCCAGAGGGTCACTTATACTTCCTGAAATGCTCAAAGACAACTGACAAAGTTCTGAAAGGGCTCCATCATTTCTAATTATTAAAGGGACGTCAGATTTAGGAGAGAAGAGACAGGCTGCCACAAGCTGCAAGAAAGGCACATCCATGTGGGAAACTGGCTTATCTCAGCCTAGTAGGAAGGCTTGCTTAATTTGATCAATCAGTTGTTGATGATTCAAATAGATTGTGATATTTTAACTTAATGGGCTTGTACAAGTGATTTTCTTACCCTTGTTACTGAACAGAAAGAAAATTCGCTGATAAAGTAATGAAAGTCAAGTTCAGTTGCTCTGTACGTTAATAGGTGGTGCTAGAGCTTTGGTGAAGTGGCCAAAGGAAGTGCCAAAGATAAGCCTAACTCTTGGGATGCTTCACTTTGTCACACAATAAAGTCCACTTCCAGTCACAGCCTGTATAATGGCTGTATTTCTCCAACAATCATCCTGGCATGTCTATCTGCTAGACTGAGCAAGAAGTTATGGTTCCTCTTCCCAATTTTTGAACAAATCAATGCATGGCTCATTACTGACTGCTCTATTTCTACATAGACATAGGCTTTTTTAACATTTCCTTTAGAGACATTTTAGCCAACCAATTAAGGTTTGCAAAAGTTTTCAGGATCAGTGAATACCAGCATTAAAAGTGCTATGTACACGTGATTACACCCCAACAGTTACCTATTTCAACAGAAATCCAAAAGAATTTTTTAAAAGAGGTTTGTTTGTTTTTTCCCATAAGACAAAAGTGGTTTCTTATGGGATCACAAGAACCCTTCATTTAAAATAGAATGAAAGTGCCCTCCACACACAAACACTAGCCTGACTCATCATTTCGCCTGTGCAAACTCAAACAGGTCCTACTGCACTAAAAGCACCTTCTGCTGGCAGTGGGGTAAAAAAAAAAAAAAAAACAAATAAAAAATTAAAACACTGAGCACAGAGATTAATAATAGAATGTACTTTATAGTTCCATAAAGTGTATCTATATTTTACTTGACCCATTTGAAGTTCAAACAGTTCTTTGAAAGAAACAGAAAAAGAACTTACTTGTCAGTCATCATAACGGGCTGGTCATCAGCAAATTCTTCTGGTGCAGGTACAAACATACTGACTATACTGGGTGCTGACAGCAAGCTGGATTTTGTGGCACCTTAAGGCAATTGGACAAAAATCATAATTAAAACAAACAAAACCAAATAAAAGTGAAAGAAAATCACTACATAGAAATGCAAACTGCTCAAAGAGCAGAATTCTAAAGAAGAGTCATAATGGCTTTACTGTGCATAGAAATAAGATATAAAGTATGTCTACAAAAGGATACATAGCACATTCCTTGCTTTTGCCAGATTTTTCCAATAACAAGAATTATCAATTAAAAACAAAACAAAAAAATTCTTGGAAAAGAGAAAGTAAAGAACAAAGATCCCAGGAAGAAAGAACTTATATCTAATCATTTTTTAGGGAGAAAGGATGATTCTACAGTCACTACGAGACTGGATACCAAAAGATTTGCAATCTTTCCCTGTATTTCTGGGGAATTACCTTTCCATAGCTCTTGGTGACATGAAGAAGGAAGAAAGTTCATATGTCTCAATAAAAGGTCATCAATCTATAGCCTCTCTAATGAGGCAATGGAAAGAAATTAGGAAATAATGGATAAGAAGTTTAGAAACTGACAGCATTGGAGGGGTGATGGTTAGAAATGTCTTCACAAGCATCTTTATCCTTTGAAGCTCAGTTGTTCCATTAGGGGCATAGCCACTTTGACCATATAGGGTTGCCTTTGCCTTTGGCATTTTTTTCTGCACTTAATTTCTGTCAGACACTTTTTTTTATGGGAAAAGTTATGTATGGCTGAAGATTCAAACTCTTGGCTTCTCTGAGTTCTGCTTTCCAGAATTACAGCAGGAGAGCAGATAACATCTCCAATATGGTGGTTCTCCTCCCTCAGACCCTTAGTTTTCATTAAGTAGACAACAGCATTTGCAGAAAATGCATACAGAGGAGGCAACTATCCAGCTAGTCTGGTTGCTAAGAAAACTTCAGTATGAATAATCTGACTCGTTCCTGAGCCATGAGAAACTTAGATCAAAGCTACTCTGATGTATGAGTTAAGTCATTTGTCTGAGGTGTCTTGTTGATGATCATTTAAATATTGTTATCAGTTTCATCCTCCAGGTCTCTAAGACATTTAATTCTTGAAGAAAAGCAGCTCTTTTGGTTGCCACATGTTGCTGACATGACAGTGGCAGCATTACTCTTGTTCCCACACAGCTGAGCTTCAATAGCAAATCCAGGAAGCAAAGCTGGTAGACATCATCATCACGTATGTAAGCTGTCCCCAAGGGCATCTCATTCTACAAAAAGCTCATTTTGTGAACCAATTTTTAGGAGACCACTAACACCCTTTTGATGATAATGGATCACTTAGTCTGTGGTTGAACTCGCAACTTTATTGCTGCTTTCTTCAATAGGAAGTTTTGGATAGAATTTCTGATTAAATAAGCCAAATTACTGCATGAAAAGCAAATTCAGTATCAGCACTCAGGCAAAGTAATCTAAGAAGCTCCCACAATTTCTGAACTCAAAATATGTGGGGAGATGAGGGTTTTTTCACAATAATAAGACAAATTTTAAACAACAATTGTACTAAGAATAGAAGGAAATATTTCTTTTACATACAGAGTACAGTCTTCATAAGTGTGCAGACACTCCAGGAAGTCCATAATACTCTTCAATAACACAGGGCACCATTCAGAATGCAAGCCATAGTAGTAGATTTTCAGAGATTTCTAGATAGTTCCCCTGCCCATTCCTCCACTCCAAATGAATTAAGATGCCTGTACCATGACTTTGGATGCTTCATTGTCATGCTCTCTAGATGACTGTAGCACCAAATGCTAAAAGCTGTCATATTGCAGGTTACAATGTTGGAATAAGACTCAAAATAAAAATGTCCTCCCTCACACACCAAACAGTAGGAAAACAATGTGATTTAGATAAAAACATAGGTCACTGCCCTATTGCAAGGCTGTAAGAATATCTGGATATCTTTTGGCTGTGAAGGAGCAGAGCTCATAAAGAAACGAGATTCAACCACATTGTGCATACAGTCTTTGATGTCGAGGTTGACAGTTGAAACAAGCAATAGCAAAAAGGCAGTACTTCTTAATGGTTGTCAGTGTCATGAAATAAATGTCTTGCCTAATAATTTTTGATAGCTTACATTTTGCAGGACAGTTCAGGGCTTTAAGACAGCTGAATGGAATGCAAAATTTAGCACAAAAAACCCAAACAAACCCAAAACACCAAAAAAAACCCAAAAAACATCCTGGCAGTCTTAGCAGAGAGATCTGGTCAAATGGACACTGAACTAACCTCTGATTCTTAGTGGTGGTCCCTCCAAATCAGGGTTTAGGCAAACAGGGACATTGCACAGTCGCTTTCCATGCTGTACCTGCTCTGTGAATAAATACAGAACTTCAGTCTCTGGAACTATGAATCCAGCATCTATCAACAGCTCACAGCTTAAACAGTTATAACAAGAGAAGGACAAATACAAAAGCTTCTGAAAGGGGGAGGGGGGGAAAGGTAATTTATTTTTATAGCATAGCAAGGGAGGGAGGGGAAAAGAAAGATGAAAAAAAAAGCCCACAAAGGAAAAAGGAAAAAGTTAACCTAACAGCAGAGAAGGCATTTTAGAAAAGTGAGTGTCATTAAACAAGAAAGGAAGTGCTAGCTGTAAAGATTCAACAAGATATGGAATCTATGAGTCACAAAAAGAAGAAGACAGTCTTTAGAAATAGCAAGAGACTAGAAGTCAGATATAGTTTGTGCTGATGGAGGCTAGACACAAAATGATTTTATTTTACAGATAGATAGCTTGGGAGAAGACCAGTTTGAAATAAGAAATAAAAGAGACAGGTACCTACTAATGTAAAAAAAAAAAAAATCAAATCAAAAAAGGCATGCATAAACCAAGCACACATCATATATTTATGTGGAGCAACAATAATTCCTATTTCTTATACCCAAGTATAACCAGTCTTAACATCATGGTGTGACATTGAAATGACCAATGGTCACACTGAACATTCATCCTGAAAAAAAGAACCTTGTTTTCTGTCCAAATAATAATTGTCCTTCTAAGCTAGTGGTTGAAAAAGAGACTGAAGGATGTAAAGCTTTCTGTGAAAGAATATCTTACTTTGTATCTCCATTCTTGGAGGCCTTTAGCTGCATGAATGTTGGTGCAAAAACTCAGAAGTTCTGGAGAAAATTAGCGTACTTGGAACACAATTAATGAGACAAAGTTCCCAAGTGATTTTGAGTACTGACTTTTTCCCCCTTGAATACAGGCTAACTACTTCTTGCAGAATGAAAGCAGTAACCTTTTAATCTCTAAACTCCTGCCTGAGAAACTAAGTGATACCAGCTAAGTCTCTTCAATAAATAAACTTACCTGCTGAAAGGAAAAAACCCTCCACGTTGTTACTGACAAATTCTGACCTTTATGATTGAAAGATCTTATGATGAGCATACTATGCAGCAGAAAGGATAATCCTGAACTACATACTATACCTTTGGCCATTCTTTAGCTACATGATTTAGTTTGAAGGAACTCAATGCTGAAGAATGAATTAAGTGAAAATTTTAACTCATCTGTCCAGAAGTGGTGGCAAAACATTCATTCAGCATGATAAGTTCCACATAACATTTTATGCATTCCTTTCCTTGGACACATCTGGATCTCCTGATAAATTCCTGAGAAGTATGATTCCAGAATGTCACTAAGATGGCAAATAAAATATCTAGCAGTTATGATAAACTGGAATTGTTTAGAGGACTTGATGATCTTCAATGTCTTTTCCAACCAAAATAATTCTCTGATTCTATGACATCTGCTATGTATTCAGCCATAACAGAAAAGCTGAGTAATGAGGAAATTATGTGCTTAACTCAGTTTTCATTGCTTTGCATTCATTTTAAAGGGAGAAAAAACAGGTCAGAGAGCAGACAGAACCTTCCAATGTTCAGCATGAGCTGTACAAACTTCTCTAAAGAAAATAAAACTGGTTTGCATAAGGGACAGCCCCTTGGTATATTAACACCATTGTAAATATACAGGCAAATAAATGATTCCATGCATCAGGGATGAAATCCTATGCCTAATGATATCAACACTGATAATTCTATTTCATTCAATGAGGCCAGGAAAAAATCCAAGTAACATGCAACACTGTAGGGACACTACTGTACCAGAGGGGCTACCTCCTAAAATATGTAACTATTCCTATTCATATCAAGTGAGAATCTGTTACTCACTACGAAGTTTCACTTTAGACTTGAGAGTGATTACTCCTCTGCAATGGTAGAATAGAAATACTCACTTTTAAAAATATATTGATACAGAAAGTAATTGGCTTAGGAAATAGAAATAAAGAACAATAAATGCAGCTCACCAGTATCCCAAGTGCTGATATTGTGGGGAGCACTAGACTGGTGTTCCAGCTGCCTCTTCATTAGCTGGTTCATTGTCAGAGCTCCCAAAGAGCCTCTTTTCATTTGTCTCAACTGAGCTGCAAGTCAGAAATGCAAAAGGATTTCAGGGGCTCAGACAACAGGTAAAACTACTTTTATGTCCTCATCTTACAAGCCAGCATGAGATAAATACTGAAAGGACAATAACCACTTGCTCTAAGGATCTTGCTCAAGTCAATATTGTACTTTTCACCCAACTACACAGGGTACAATTCTGGCCTCAATGACATCAGTCACAAGTAACTTGAATTCAGGGTGTCATCCACTGAGCCAGCTGTCAATTCCTTTTTGCCTTCAAATATCACAAAAGGTCCTAAAAACACTTGGTATCTGTTAAGTCTCATACCACCTCAAAATTCCCAATCCGACAGGTGATAAATGCATTCTTGAATCTCACTTAGATACAATGTACTGAGGAAGGAAACGCAAGTCTCCTCCCAGCATAGTAGGAAGGACTGCCCTGTCCATGCTCCCCATAGGAAAACAAATTCAGTGACTAGGACTGCATGGCACTATCTCCCTTCATGGGTGACACAAAGCAGGCCTCCTAAATTCTCACCACTCAAATACAACACCTGCACATTCTTCCTAAATGTGAAGACAGTATGACAGCGAAGATGGGTCCTTTTTGTAACTTCACTGCTACTCTTCTTACATGGACCTATCAAGTAACAAGCAATTGATTTTTCCTCATCCAGGAAATGCTTCTTTAAATGGAATCCCCACAATTGTGGATTAAAGGAGGAAGAAATGGATCATATAAAACTCCTGATTTTCTTACTTTTTTCTCTCTTCATAAGAAAATTCAACTTGAACAAGCATAACAGCCTCTTTGACAGTTGAGCTTTGCAATTTATTTTTACCACTGAAAACAAAATCATTGTTCACAATGTGAAGACAGAGTTTTAACACCCTGCTTAAACAAGGCATGTGAGACTGTGGCATGCATTTCCATGCAGCAAAGCTTTTAAACTGTTTCCTTAGGTATATGTTTAAGTGCCTTCCTCAACAGGGCCTTAAAACAAGGGCAGCAAAGCATGATCTTCTCCTAAAGATTGTTTTCATCTGCAACTTCATTCAACATTGTTAAAGAACGCTAACACAATATCTGGCAGATCTGTACTAAAATTCCAAACAATACCCAACTAAGCTCTGAAAATAAACCCAGCATTTCACATTATGAACTGTGATGAAGTACAGTGGAATAAACCACAACTTTAAGAAAGCTCTGAGGGGTTGAGTGCCTTCTCCAAAACTCACTCTACTCAAGTTTCTATCTCAGAGTTTCAAATTCAGTGAAAGCAGATACAGGCCCTGAGTAATAAACACAGCAACTTCAATGGGAATCTGCACACTGACACTTTATTAGGTGAAATATTCCAAGCTTTCCCTTATAATAATCCTTTCAACATATCAGAGTGCATTTGAACTCTATTTTTGGTCCAAGTACAAACTTCTCCAGCATTGCTGCAAAGCAGTCCTTGTATAACTGAACTTCTGTAATTAAACTAGACCAAGAGACCATTCCATGTTTCACTTTTAAAAGTTATATTGCATCTGCCTTTCACAGCAAATTAGGAGAAAAATAGAATTTCCATCATTTCCAGGGCAAGGATTTTAAATAGATGCTCTATCACTTTATCAAGCATAAAATTTTCTGATGAAAGAACAGCAATTAACATTGGAACTGACAAGACTGCTTGGAATGCAGATGCTGTCAAAATACAGAAAATGATCTCTTTGAATTTTCTTAATAGCTTTTGCAATTGTAATTACAAAAATTTCATGCACATTTCACATAATCAGGCTATTGCTGGTGTGGAATTCCAGGGTTATTTACCTGATATCCCAAGGACAGCCATGACTCAAAAAATTGGTAAGTTAAGAAAAAAAAATTCTAAAAAGCCAGAAAACCCTGAGAGCTGTCAGCCTTTCAACACTGTTGGAGCCAGGCTGATTTCTGTCAACCAGCACATGACTTCATGTCTATGACTGACTAGAAGAAACCTAACAATCATAAGAAGATCAGTAACCTTCATATAGTAGCTGATGAATCTTTCATATGTTAGCTAGTGATCCAGTCAATCATCCCTCTGTTGCTGTGGAATTCTCTACTTAAGCAATCCCAAAGCAAAATATTCCTGTCACAGTTAGTGATGTATGACTTCTATAGCTAGGCATTGGGTGTACAAGTAATACTGTCTATTTGTCTTACATAAATGCCTTGTGCTCACAGTCCTGATCAGGGCTTATTATGCAAACCACTGCAAAGACATGTAGTAGAAGGTCAAAAAACTTTCAGACTAAAAGGACAAGGGATACAATACATGTCCCTTCTTGCAGTTGGAAACTGAGGTACCACAAAGTGGAAAGGAATATTTACAAGGGAATGTAGACTCAGTATATGTATACTATTCCTGATTTCATATATTGTAATTTACAGGAACACCTAGCACTCAGCAAAACCAGGAAGAGATAGGACCTAACAAGCACTTCTTTAGCTCCCTTAGTATGTGACATCTGTATCATTAGGAGGCAAAAAAAAATGTACTCTGACTACAAGATGCAGAAGACATGAGACACTTGTAGTAAAACTGGAGAGGAAACCTCTAATTTAGACTACTCATCTAGCATGTCTAAAATAACATTTTCCTTTAACAGCCCAGACAACCCCTCCAATCAAATCAGCAGAGGAGGAATTTCAGAAACTGCAGTTTAGCAAGACGGTTGAGCTGATCTAGCAGTTCACTGGTATCAAAGCAGGTCATCATTTCCTCCCCCTTTTCCACTAGTCAAGAGTTCTGCCTTGTCAACCTTCAAATGTATTACTTAATATTACCTAGATGGACATATTGCCATAGATTTTTTTTTTTAGTATTCTAAGACACGCCCCGCCTTCCAAAATCATCCGTGTCTGCTCTGTGGAGCCATATGTCAATGTCTAATCAAACAAACCTAGTTCACTTTGCTTTTAAATGGGTATGGGAGTCTCAGGTAAATAGTTACTGCATTTCAGTGCGCAGCTGGGGAAGTGATATTTTACCAAAATTCTAACAGATTTTTTTCCTAAGGTACAGCAAGAAATGTGCTGAAGACCACAGTAACAGCCACATGGAACTCTGATGCTCTGCTTCAGTGCACTGACAGCTGACAATGCTTTCTCTTACTGGACAACAAACATTTAGCTTTAGTGAAAAACTGCTCCTACCTACTCTAATTCAAGAAAATCACATTTGCCATGTTACAAGAAGAAAGTCTTGCAGTCACTAACTGCTGAAATCCCTGATCAACAGGGATTTAAAAAATTTAATGATATCCAACACAGCTGTACTTCCAAGAATCAATGAAACTTGGGGAAAGGTATTTACTATACATGATATCCATCTGACACAAAAATACACCAATTTAGATTTAAAACTGAAACCAAAGGTAAACTTACTTGTTACAGAAGAATGACCACTTGTCTCTGGGACACCTGCTTCAAGGGTCGGTGCAGACGATGACTCTCTTGGCATTTCCAATGTTGAAAGTCCTTTGGCAGCAGAATCTGCATGTGAAAATTGTGCTTAAACTCTCACTATTCAGAATCAATACATATTTTCCATCTACTTTCTCCCTGCATGCCTTTTCTACATCTTTTCAGCCATCCATTCACCATTTGGCAGTCCCAGCAGTTACAAAACGATTCAGCGTGTGTGTTGTAATTTATAGCTGCAATTTATAGAAGCGCAGAGATCTACTGCGTAAGATAATTTTTAAAGCCAATTTCTACTTATGCTTTTTAGAGCTTGGAACTAATAAATCCCACTCACTGACTGATTATCAGAACCACCAACATGGAAAAGAAGGAAGAACCACTGATGTAAAGCTATTTTAAGTGCCAGCTTAGCATCTTTTAGAAGCCTCATCTCCAACGTGTTACAGACTTTTATTTAAAAAGCCACTGATCTAACAGTTGATCCTGAAGATTCAGAGAGTAAGATGCTATCATTTCAAAGAAGCCATTAAAATTAACGTTTTTATCTTATAGTAACTGATACTGTCATTATGGGAAGAATAAAGCAAAGACATTTTCAAGTGTTGATGGCTGGTTTCAGCACAGCTTATAAAGACAAATATGTATCTGTGTAAAAGTCTCAGGGAGGAAACTCTGTAGCCCAGCATTGTGCACTTGAAGAACCAACCCATTTGGATACTTAATTCAGAGATCAGTTATATCATACATATGGAAGTGAATAGGACAGAATAGAATAGAAATACATGGAATAGAATAGAATAGAATAGAATAGAATAGAATAGAATAGAATAGAATAGAATAGAATAGAATAGAATAGACCAGACCAGGTTGGAAGAGACCTTCAAGGTCATCACGTCCAACCCATCAACCAATCCAACCCACCTAAACAACTAAACCATGGCACCAAGCACCCTATCAAGTCTCCTCCTGAACACCTCCAATGATGGTGACTCCACCACCTCCCCAGGCAGCCCATTCCAATGGGCAATAACTCTCTCATCCAGCCTAAACCTCTCCTGGCGCAGCCTGAGACTGAAACACCTTGAATAAGACTTTGAAATTATAATTAGCCCATGATGATGATGATGATGATGATATTAACTCTACTTAAATGACGAACAACACACATGTTCTCAAATAAACTAATCAATAAGGCTAAACAAAGCAAAACAGAAGAAATACATTAAACCACTCAAGTCACCAGACTACCTAGTTACCACAACTGCCTGTATCAACCTGTAATGCAAGTAATTAATGAGTTATTGTGCATGTTTTATGCTCTCCTTGGATGACATACTTGGAAGCATGTAGCAAAATGACTGCCATATATGCTATAATCCTAGATTCCACATGGGGGTTCAGAACTCCAACAGCCCTTCCAAGCTATTTCAAGAATGATAGTGTTAGTTACTATATGAAAACTGGCCATTACTACTGGTGAAAAAGAGCATTTAAGTCTAATTGCATAACTCTTTCATGACTATTCTTCTCTAAGAACCTAGGTGAAAGATTCAAAAGCACTCAACTCTTGCTTTTACAAACTCCTGAGGTTCTCCAGCTTACTGGAATCATAAATAGGATGATAAACCTGAAACATAAAATGAACAGCATAACAATGGTCATGCTGAACAATTTCTCCTTGTAAAAGTGGAATGTTGTAATACGAAATTTTATTATGGCTCCCTCTGAAGCAATTTAGGAAGAAGAAGTGAGCTCAGAAATGCATAAATATTTTCTTTAACTTCACTGGCCAAAAAAACCACCAAACCAACGAACAAAAAAACCCCACCGACCCTGAGGCCTGAAAGATCCTTTCCTTTTTTAATTACTAAGTTTTTGTCAATGAGACCCATTTATTTCCTTTTCATATGGGCCCTCACACATGCACAGTATCTGTATGGTTAGTACATTCCTTGTGAGAAACACCTACCTGAAAGGATTCAGCTAGCTCCGACCACATCAGATGCTGTATATACCGAGTTCTCTATACATACACACATCTCTCCTTATCCTGCTCTGTTACTAAAACCTTCATACAGTAATAAGACTGCTGACTGGGTCAATGATTGAGCTCACCTGCCTCCTTCTGCTCTCCCAGTTTGTCAAGGATGTTAAAGGAAATGTCCAGGTATTCTCTCTGAATAGCACTGACAGCAATCTTCCTCTGCTTCCTCTGGCGAGGAACAATCTGAATCTTAAATTCTGACTCCTCAGTCTCTTCTTCTTGCTTGTGCTCCATGTTTTGTTCAGTGTCAGACTCTGCGTTGGTATCCAGTTTATCATTTTCTGTTTGGTTTTCAGAATCTTCAGGGACTTTAATTAGGACCATTTTTACATTTGGGCTCGGAACTGCTCCACTAGGCCTAGTTTCCTCCATGATGAGCTCAGAGTTATCATCAAGGGACATTTCTGGAAGGGCAAATGACTTCTGCAGCAGGTCCCTTTTTTGTTTCAATGTTAGAGGATTCCCACAGGACATATCCTGAACTTCTTCTGGCTTAACTAACTCTGGAGAGTCCTTTTGATCTTTGGGAGAGGTGGAAAGGATCTCATCTATTCCTGCTGAAGCATTGTTGCTTGTATCCTTAGAACTAAAGTCTTTGGAGCAATCTTCGATGCTGAACTGGACCAGCGGAGTTGTGCTGAGGCTGAGTGCAGAGACATTGACAGGAGTTGAGGGAGATGACACAGTAGTTTTGCCAGAGACCTCATCATTCACCTGGTTTGTTGTTTCTTCTTCATCGCTCTCCACTATTCTAAGGGGAGGAAGTGGTTCAAAGACTAAAGAGTCACTGTCTGAAGTGGAGAGTACTGAATGCTTCTCAGGACCTGATGTTGAGTCAGACGACAAATCTATGAGATCTAGATCTTCCCTGGGACCAGCAGGTTTAACTGGAGAGTCCACTTTCACTTCATATGTTTCCATGCAGTTTAGCCTAACTTCTGGTATGACAGGTCTTCTCGTTTCCTGGAAACTCTCTGTACGAGGAAGGTTTTCTTGCGTTTCTATATTTTCAGCTTTAGTCGAAGAATTCTGCCGAGATCTTCCATAATCACTCTGCCTGTGTATGGCATAAGCAGCAGGGGCAGGTGGTTTTTCTAAGTCACACCGGTCTATGCAGGACTTCCTGCGATGTTCATCTAATGAAAACAACAGGGAGTCTGCGTTCCCTATATCAAGAGATTTTTGTTTTAGAGAGCGCAGTTTTTTTTTCTGAATGCTTTCTTCTCTCACACAGCGTAGAATGCTGTCTTGTAAGGCCCCCGTCTCTCTATATTCAGCCAGCTCTATTTCACCTGATTAAAACAGAAAGAGCTAATACTACCTCAGTTGGAGACTTCTGGCAAATATCTTCATTATCTCAGAATTCAACATGACTGGCATTTCAAACACAACCCCAGGATTAGTCAGAATTGCCCAGATTTTGTTTTAACCCCACAGCCACATTACACAGATTTTCACAACAAAAAACAACAAAATCCCCTGCTATTTGGAAAATAGGGTTCATCTAAACTCTATCCAAATTGTATTCTTCCTGGAAGATGTACCCTGAAGATAGACTGTTTAACCTTATGCATTAAAAAGAAGATGGCAAAGTCAAGTAATTTCCACAGATATTTGAGGTGGCTGCATTAGGCGTGACAGATGAAAGAAGAGATAAACTACACAGACCATTCTGAACAGGTCTTAAAATAATTTTGGACTACAGCATTATGAACATCATTTGGACATCACTGTATATTAGAGTACACCTACATGTTATTTACTGCAAGAAAGTGGGCTTAAAATGGGTGATTTTAATTCAAGAAGCAAGGGTAGCAACAGCAATGAGGATGTGACTGCACAGGCCTGAGATCAGACATGTTCAGAGAATTTTCTCCCCAGTGACCCAGTAGAGTCTAGCTACTATCACACCACCTAGCCATACCTCATTGTCATAGGGAGGAGTAAAGAGCACAATTACACTTGCTGCAACTACCAGTACATTGGTGTTTTGCTGTATGAACACATCAATTGAGAACATTTTAAGAAATTATCCCTGTTGTTATTGTGAATGACATATTTTCACATAAACCAGGCATTACTGATCATTATTATCCCCATATTTCAAAATATTACACATATGAATCATGATGCAAAATACCACAGGGAGCTAAATTAGGATAGATGTTTCCTCTAGTCAAAATCACTCCCCTCCCTGTGTGAACACCTGAAAGAAAAAAGGGGTAGGTGGGATGGTGGTGGAAATCTCTTCACTTTTTCTTTTTTAGGGTATTCATTTCAGAAACTTAAATTTGCAAACAAAATACTTCCTATTTTTCACAACCACCAAATTACCCATTTTACCAATGGAAAACCATAACAGTTCAGCAGTAACTGCATATTTGCTCACCCTGAAGGCCCATTTCATAAAAAAAAAAAAAACAAACCCAGTTTCTGGGAAAAAAAAAATAAAATTGATTAAAAATCTTCATCAGAACAAAATTGCAACAAGTCCTCTTAAACATTTTTGTATGCAAAAGAGCTTAAAAATTCAGGTATTTTTTATTTTGGAATGCCTACTTGGAGATTCCTGCAAGAGAATTAATTCAGGGAAATGAGAAGTACCTGCTCGCAAAAGTCAGACAGAGTGGATCTATTCAAATGAGGTAGTGTAATAAATGTTACAAAGAAAGGTGGTAGCTTGAAACTAAGAGTAGGAGATTCTATTTCTATGAGTTTATATTGACAAAATAAATCATACTTCTCTGAGCATTCATCTCAACTGGTTGATATTTCACCATTTTGCTGCCACCAATTCTTTTCAGTCTTGCAAAGAAAGTTTGAGATTCTTTATTGCAAGGTCCAGTTGGTGTATCATGAATATCAGATTCATCAAAAACACTGTCTTCCTCTGCTGGAGAAAGAAAAAGCTTTATTAGTCTTCAGAGAGTGCAATTCCTTGAATGAAAAGCTCTCTATGTATAAAACCTCAGCTAGTTTCAATTAAACTTGAATTGGAAAGTGAAGAATCATCAGATGCAAGAAAATTTATATCTCAGGTATAACGTTGCCATTTTTGGTCAGAAAGGTTAGAAAGGACAAAGATAAATCAGAAATTAGTTACAATGCAACAAAAGTATACCATGCTTTTACCATTCTAAGCTGATCTTCTCTACTACTACTAAGATAAATTCTTTAGACGGAAGAAATTCAATAGATTTTAACATCGACTTGAGCAAGTTGAAGTAAATTGAAGAAATGCAAAATTAGTACAAAACCTGAAAAGTCAGTAACAAAATAGGAAAAATGAAATAGAAAATCAGAAAATGAAAAAGCAAGAAATGAATAATCTGGGGAAATTTGAAGTAGTAATAGAATAAGACCAAAGAATGTTCCTTGTTTATTCTAGTAAGCAAACATGTAAAGGAAATGCATTTGGTGTCTAGAAGTGAAGAGGCAAGACAGAGACTTAGAATGGTCAAAACACAATGACTTAAACTGGACATTAATATTTTTAGCTTTGAAATTGCTGGAAAGTTTCTACAATGTGTGAATGTGTGGAACTGCAGCCTAAAAGCAGCAGGAATAAGATACCCTATTAATACCATGAATTCAGAGCTCATAGTAAGAATTTCTACAAGGACTCAGTAAGTTAGGATATCACTTCTAACGTCATGTCCTATGTATCTAAAGCTTTCTTCCCCTTGGCAAAAAACGCTTCTCTTCACAAGATTTAACATCACTTCTGCAAAGGCCACTACACTTGTCATGATCCTCACAACAAACTTAGACAGTAAAAACATGGAAAAGGTGAGAAGATCCATCTTTAGCACAGGTATTTTTGCTGCTCAAAATGAAACCCTCGTCTGGTGGTCATCTAAAAATTACCTTTGATGATGACAGCACCACACACATTACCTGACCAGATACTAAACAAGCTTCCTTAGAAAAGTCTTCCTTTGAAAGACTTCAACTTCCAAGTCCCTATGGAATTATACTGGCTGCTTCTTGCAGGTGTAAAAAAAAATTAATTAAAAAAATTTAAAAATTTACCACCTCTTTTTCTGCAGCACTTCAGCAAAGGAAGAGAATCAGCGCTACAGTTAACTCAGCATTTACAGAACAAAACGTGCCCGCTTATGGTACTTTATCTCTGATAAGCCCAGCTTTGGAAAACATGTAAATATTTTTCTCCTTACTTTAAACTTAGGAAAACAATGATGAATTGAGACACAAGCCACCCAGGGAATCAATGTTGGTCATGAGATTGGAACACTGAGTTTTCTAAATCTAACTGGACATTTTCTGTGAACAGCAAAATGGGTACTTAGGCACCTTGCTTTGTCTTAGAAATATCTCAGAATCAATCCAGAAATTGAGTGCATTTTATAAATTTATTATGACTACCCTCAGCATTAAGTCATTATGAATTAAGTCATTAACTCAACTCAAAATAAAAACAAGTTCGAAGTCTACAGTTATCTGAACCTTCTTAGCTCTCTGCTAGCAATGCGAAATGTCCAAGTGAGTGAGAATATGCAATACATAATTTACATCCACTTTAAGGTTGCTTTAATTTGCTAGAGCTGAGTAACAGGATGCTCTGGTACAAACAAAATTATGCATCCTTGTTCTATTAGGTATCTTTTCACAAGCAACAAGCAGCAAAAGAGGAAAAGGTACTGACATGCATAAAAAGAGTGCTTCTTGTATTCTTCTTCAGAAGATTTTCACAGTTTTAAGGAATTGCACTCATTGGCATCATGTTATTTCAAGCCCCAATCTTAAACCAGTTCACACCATCACAGGACTTTTGCCACAGCTAGCAAGCACATACAGATTTAACAACTGGATGGGGACAGTAAGGGTTGATTAATTCTCTCCTGCTTTTAGATATACACATCATATGCATCTGTATGTAAAGTGGCCAACTTCAGCTCCTTTTACAGAGAAAAGCAAACTATTGAATTAACCATTTTCTCTTTTCAACATCAAATATTTGCTACTCTGCCATGTTATTATGAAGTAAATCAGAATGCGGTGCCAGGCTGGTTGCATACCTTATGTGGGGGCATGGTCAGTCAAGATTGTCATAGAAAAGCCAAAGGACTATCCAGGCATAGTGACTGAACTACTTAGTCCAGGGTACACTCCCTGCAAGAGATGCTAGACTGCTGTGTTATGCTTAGCCTACAGAGAAATTGTGAATTTTACTATAAAGGACCACAGCTGGTCAAATAAGTCACACCTTGGATTTAGTTCTGAGTATTATATTCTGAAATTCAGACCATATTTACCCATTTCTAAAACATCTGCAAGACTGAAAGAGTTAAATGAATGATTCTCTAATAAGTGAGAGTGTTAAAAGTACCTTTTTCCTTTTCACTGTATCGGCTTATGTTACTGTTGTCACTATACAAAGGACCAGCAGTTGCATGGGGCTTGCAGCTGTGATACTGAGCATTGAGGGTATTGACCGTAATGTGGATTAGGTGAAGTACAATCTTGCTGATTTCACAGTCTCTGTAGGGGTACTGCACAGTGAAAGAGAAGAACTTCAGATTAGAAACTAACTTTTCTCCTGGGAGAAACACTTAGGTGGAAAAATGATAAGAAAATTATGAGCTGGATGCCCTTTGCTTCCCTTTGATCGTACATTTTTAAACACATCATGAGAAGCAGGACTGTTTTCAGCTTTGCACACAGAATTATTCAAAATACATAAAGAAATCCAAGTTAGTAACATTTAATGTATTATTTTCTTGATTTTGGTATGGCAAAACCATCTACTTATAATAACATCAAAGGTCTCTCATCAGAACTGATCTCCAAATGTTAGCATGTTATCATTCATTTCTAGTGTCTGCGCTCTCTCCTATGCCCTATGGACCTGAAAGAAATTTGTGAAGTATATCAGACGTATTCACAGTTCCATATTAGTGTATAAGCACAATACATTTTAACCACGCTTTCTAAGAAACATCACACTTTCTAAAGAACACAAGCTGTTAACTGGACACTCTCCCAGTTAAAGTTGTTATTAAAAAAAATAATAATTCTATCAGAAGTGTTCCTCATTATAACTTTATACAGCATTTTCCTGTTTTTAAATCCATCTTTTCCTTTCTCAGGTAACAATGTGAAATGCTATATATACTGCAGAACTAACAGGTCAGTAGCACAGATGAAAGCCTGACCACTTACAGATTCATAGAATGGTTTGGCTTGGAAGGGACCTTAAAGATTATCTAGTTCCCACCCCCTTGCCATGAGCAAGGACACCCTCCACTCAGACCAGATTGCCCAAGACTTTATCCAAGCCTCATCCAACCTGCTGAAATTAAATGCAGTAAGGAAACCAGAAAGAAATATTCTTTAGAGTTTTTTTCAGTTGCAGTACAGTTCGGTGTTCCTTATAATACATTTCAAATTGAAGAGTAAATTTTAATGTGGACAGCATCTTTTTTAGACTGCTCACCTTGTAAAGAATGACAAGTAAAGCCTTTAACCACATCTGCCGAATGTGGGGTTTGAGGGACCACAGCGAGCAGCGAGGAGGTTGCTGAAAGTAATGCCTTAGCTGAGGACAGCTGCAATATTTCAGTACCTGCACCACCAAGGGAAGAAGGTGTTTTCCCAGGTTGATATTATAGTCCATCACCTAAAAAGAGTATTAGCACAGGAGTTAGCTCACCAAAAATCAAATCCACTGTTGCTGAAAAGCAACATTACTAATACAGTTAAGTGAAAAGAAACAAATTTTTAAAGGAAGTCTCATTATCCGTTAGAAACCTTCTGTCAGCTTGCCACATTCTCATTTTGGCTGGATAGGTGAAATGAGACAAAAGAAGACATGTTCTGAAAGCCTTTCATCCCGCACAGTCTAAATTTTAAGACACATGGCAAGTTCATAAAACGTATTATGACATATTATAGCACAGGTTGACCATGCTTCAACAGACAAAAGCGTATTAGGTGTATCCCACGTTTAACAAACAGGATGCAACTGAATGCAATTGAATCCTGGCAGGTAGGTGCACTGTGGCCATATATTCCCACTACCCTAATACAATCATGTTTTCAAGTGAAATTGCATGGCTGGTTTTCATTATCTTATCAGTCTGGCAACATTAGCTCCCTGGACGTGTTCAAAAAAAGGATTGGATGTGGCACGTGAAGCCATGGTTTAGTTGTCATGAGGTGTTAGGTATTAGGTAATAGGTTGGACTTGATGATCTCTGAGGTCTTTTCCAACCTGATTGATTCTGTGTGTGTGATTCTCTGTGTGATTAGAATCTTTTCTCCTGTAAAATTCTCTAGTTTGATGTGCAGCTGTCTAAAACTTTTGTGCTGCATGCATAGAGCTAAATAGATGAATCCCACACCTATCCATGAAGGGTTTGCCTGCTGAAGAGATGATATGTCATCACCAAATAAGATTTTAGCCTTCAATGTCCTGTCCCTCCAAGTGTGATGCAGTTGCACAGCATGCTGAGGAAAAACATCCGTAGAAGGAAGACGGAGCCTTGCCTTAACACAGCACATACTGTAACGCAGACATGTCTTAAGCTGAGGAGACCTGTTTTTCAAGTTGTCACAGAATAAATGATGCTGGAGTTGCTGAGCAGAGCCCAACCCTGCTGTTTCTTCACATCGGCTAGCTTGTACAACATTGCCACCATGTGGGGCAGTACCGCAGTGACTGCAAACATTGGAACCTGGTCACTTCTGCTGCTAGGCAGCCCAAGAAGGCATTTCATGCTTTCACGAATTTCAAATACCCAGATTTTATGATGCCCAATACTAAGAGACATTTGATTTTCCTTTGTTTTCCTTAAACTGACCATTCTAACCAAGCCTGGAATCAATGACACAGCAAGTCAGCCCAATGCCAACCTCTGTGGAGCTGACTGGGGAAAGCAAATGCTTATGACTAAAGAAAGGAGTGTAAATTAAAAGGATCTCTTAGGAGCTCCATACGGAGTTTTCACTCTGCAAACGCATCTTTGGGTTAAAAACAGCATTTCCCTTGCAGCAGAGGTGATTCCCAATCAGAAGCAGCCCTACAACTAAGAAAAAGAAATTCCCCCACCCCCAAATAAATTTGTTTTGTTGTCTGTTAAATGTAGAAAAATCCTGGCCTGCTTAAGTTCTCAAATTTAATTTAACATCAGGGGAGTCAGGATTTAACTACAAAGCTTTTCAAACAGAGATGGCAAATTAGGCTATCATAAGGATGAAGAGGAAAGGCAGGGGTTGGTATTTAGAGTTGCAGTAAGTAGTACTTCCAAAAATTTGGGTCAGTTTTGATTTCCAAAAATTGGGAACCCAAATTTGGAACACAGATAGAAAAAAAAAAAGATGATTAACAACATACAGCAATGGTGTTCCAAGGCAATGGACTTGGGATACATGAGCAGCTACCCAGTTTGCATTAACACCTTTAATTTTTTGGTCTACTAAAACACAGATACCTGACTTCTCCACAATGGTCAAAGTTTATCCATGTATCTACATTACAACTGAGTTCCAAAAATCATGAGTTCCAGTGTGTAAAACAGAGAATCCTGATAAGTACTGCAGAGAGGAAAGTGGCTGAGACAGCTTTGAGCAACGTCTGAAGGTTACAGTGAGCATTTTAAAAGCTGGGGCAGGAGGAGAGCTGAAATTACAGACCTTTCTCTGTCCTAAAGTAATCCCTCATGAGAGACTGTGATGAGGAAAAAGTGAGGAAATGGTGATGAGGTTTCAAGGCAATTAAGAGTACTCTGCAATTGTGAAATGTTTTTCAGCCCAGCATCAGCAGCTGCTCCAAGAATTACTTGAGCCTTAGAAGAGCTTTGTTAAGTAGAAAATTACAGTCCTCCTTACAAGATGAAGAAAGAAGGCATGAGGCAAGGATGTGCTCAGTCATTTATCATAGCAATACAGACAGAAGTTCATGGTGGCACCAATCCCTAGGAAAGGGTGAATAGAAAGTCCTTCTTCTAAGGAAGAAGAAGAAGGAGTCTTCCACAAAATGAAGAATGTCAAAGATTTTACAGACCATTCACATAAAGAAACAAGCCAAAGTGTATGAGTCCCAGGTGTTCCTGAAGGGGAAAGGAATAAATATCACATAAGGAAAGTAAGGCATTCAAAGACTAGGGAAAGAAGGCAAAGGGGGTTGGAGCAGTCTTTAGTTTTTCATATAGTAGTAGTATTTGCACGCCTCCATGCACACAGAACCTTATCTCTTTGCCAGTGATGCAGCATGTTTAGAATACTAGTAGGAGGTTATAAATTAGCATACTTCTATATAACTTTTTAACTGCAGGACAAAAACCTACAGAAAGCACTTGATTAGGCTACGCAGAGCCTTTGATAGTAAAGAACAAGCAGCCATCCTTGTTCCTAAATTCTTTCACCAAGTGAGGAGGTGTTAAGCAGTTTGAAGTAGGATTATCACACTCAGCCACTTAGTTTGCTACACAGAAGGCTGTGCTACCACCACTTCAACAACAAGTAATGAGAAATCAATGAAAAAAAGTAGTAAATGCCTTCACCTACTTGTGCTATTCCAGCAATAAAGGCATTAAAGCAGGTTGAAACACGCATTTTTTGTGGTGCAATCATAAAGCATCCTTCCTGCTGATCATAACCAAGCAGGACATACAGATGGCGCTTGACTGTGTTGAAAGCTTTAGCACTGCTGATGTCCGACTCAGCACTACTCTCATCCTTTGCCATGAACTTCATTAGCACAGTAATGAGCTGGTGGACAGTCTGGTGATCAATCCCAGCATCCTCTGGCAGTAGGTCTTTTATTGTATTATCATTCTCTGGGGAGGGTTGTCCTATTGACACAAGAGAGATGTTGGTATAAAACACTGGATAGGACTTTAACCAGTATATAGAATACATCAATTTTATTCCAGAGTTCATTGTTCCATCTCCACTCAATTACTTATGGGGAATTCACAGGAGATAGGCACACATTTCTGAGGGCATTGCTCCTCTGTTGCCTCAGGATCAATAGCACAGTAAAAACCTGCTGTCTATGCTGAACTCCATCACCCATGTTTAATGGAGCTGCTTATCATCCCATCCCAGTGCATTTCTGCCAAAATGAGAGTCATTATTCCTTCACATCTATGCACTAAATGAGAATCAAATTCCACTTCCACCAAATTCTCATCTGGCATAGTTTTCAATCTTTCCTCAGCAAACATTACAGCCTTGCTAATTCTATGACAGGTGAAAATGAAACTATGGAGGGGAATTTTCAGAACCACTTCTAATAGGAGTCACTTCTATTGAGATTAACTTTCCTTTATTAGTCTCATTTTGGTACAAAGAAATCATTAACTTCCTATTATATGAGGGGGGTTTGCTCCAAATAGTTTTCAATGCAATTATTTTATTTTTTTTAATTTACAGAAACCATCCTTTAAAATTGAAATTCTCTGTCCAAAATTTTGCTGGAACAAGATTTGCAGATACAAAATGAAAACTCTAAATTATGAAATAATGAGAATCAGAAAACACAGCAAGTATCATTCCCAGAACCACATTAAAAATGCATTATAGAAAACAACTTCAGATATGTGAACAAATCAGGTATGCTTAGGACTGTCAATGAAAAGATTAAAAAATTGTGAATCAAACCTTCAAAAAAGAAATGTTGGAAAGAAACAATAAATACTGGGCAGAAAGAGAGGGACGATTATTTGTCTCCTAGCTTCCAAAGTATCTGTGGTAACTTTGAATCATATTATCAGACTTTTCTTCATATCAGTGGTTACTAGGTACAACTTTATATATATATATATATATGTGTGTGTGTGTGTGTGTGTGTGTGTATATATAAAGTGGAAACTTAATCTGAACCTTAGGTGATTAATTACCCAAGCCAGAAAACCCCAGGACACAGCAGATGAGTGGTGTCGTTAAATAAGAATAATCATTCGCTGACACATCTGTTCATGGCACCACTATTTCCCTTGTGCCTTCTGCAACCTTTGACAACCTGCACATATATTCTGTAAAGAACTGGTGGATATCCAGCTTTCACTGGGCTAGTATGACAGGGCTGCTAATTCAGAGGTCTCCTAGTCCATTTCACAGCTTAGTCACTGCCCACAAGGCAAGATATTTATTTTCCTTTCAGCTGACCACCAAGTAAGCTTGCCTGTT